>NW_011495075.1:2774260-2796529 GCF_000754665.1 Bison bison bison
TAGGTGTTAATAGGGGATTTTTAGGGCAGAAAAACCCTACGATGTAGGGTTTTTAATGGAGGATAAATGCCATTATGCATTTATTAAAACCCAAGGATCTATACAGCATAAAGAATGAAACAATTTAAATTATGGACATTAGTCACAACATATCAATATTGGCTAATTAAGAAAATATCTAATTCAAATCTGATCAAAATGCTAAATCCAACTACCAACATTCAGGATGTACAGAAGCCCAGAACAAGTTGTTCAAATATATAAAAACATCCTGTATTTCTTTAGCAACAACACAACAAAAGCAAGAAATAAAAGAGGGATAAAGAAGTAGAGATACAGAAGAAAATTATTAAAAGAAATGTAAAAAAAAAATCAACTGTCACATATGGACTTACTTGGGTTCTGATTCAAATAAACTAAAATACTCCATCTATAGCATTTATGAAATAATGGGAAGTTACCATGCTTACTGGATATCTGACAATTTTTTAAAGTGTGCAATTTCTAGATAGGATGTTGATATTTTCATTAATTTATAATTTAATTTATTAATAAGTGAATTATTTAAGACAGATACTGAAATGGAGAGATGAAATAATAGGAAGTTTGAGGTTTACTTCAGAAGTTTACAGGCTGCAGAAAGTAGATACACCACAGGCAATGGGGCATAGGACAACAGTGGGTAGTCACTGAAGCTGTGTCGTAAGGTTAAGCGACTTTGTTATATTATTCTGTTTTCAAACACGTTTCAAATTCTCAACAATAAAAGATTTTTTTTTAAATCCAAATAGTATTTGCATTTCTCTAGACTTTTTATGACTATTTTGTTCCTCAAGATTACTCTGTGTGCTACTGAAACAACATCATGGATTATCTTAAGATCTTTAATTAGTTTGGAATATAATGTATATGGAGCTGGAGATCTGCTTACAGGTAAAATTCTCTCTTAACTATGTTCTTCCACCCCTTCCAGATTGAGGATTAGTCTATGGACGAAGAAGATGTAAACAAAGGTTGAGACAGGACTAGCTTAGCCTTGGCCGAGGGTCAGAGGGAAGAGTTGTCATAACCCATCAGCCCTCCCGAAATTTCTTTTTTAAGACAGGGTAGCCTTGAGTCTAAATTTGAAAAAGACAGGATTGATTTTCTTCTTACATTAAGTAAACCTAACCCTCATTTGCAGAGAAGGCAATGGCACCCCACTCCAGTGTTCTTGCCTGGAGAATCCCAGGGACGGGGGAGCCTGGTGGGCTGCCGTCTATGGGGTCGTGCAGAGTAGGACAGCAGCAGCAGCAACCCTCATTTGATCCAAGAGGAGAGCGACAGATACACCTTGCAAGTATTACAGATTTAGGGTTTTTAGTAGCTGAGTTTGTTGCTTTGTTAGGATTAGGGTTCCTCTATACTGAATTTAAAAACCTACAATGCTTGCTTTTCTCAGTTTTCATTAATATTATCTCATAATAATTTTAAAGACATTTGATTTTTTTCTATACTCTCCAAGTTCTGTGAATAATATTCCTTATGTGATTTTTGTGAATAGAGAAATGTTAAAAGGTATCAAGAGTTATGTTCTGTTATCCCCTAGCTTGAAGAGTCTCCTATGAATGTGAACTGTCTGAATCCCCAGTTCCTCCCCTCCTGGTATAGCAGGAGCATACATCCAGCTGCAGGATACTATTGGCAAGCACAGCGATGGTTTTCACTGAGAATCCCGAACACTGAATGCCTCGTTTTTCTTTTCTTTTTCAAGAAATCCCCTATCCTAGGAGATATGTGATGCCATTTGCGCCAGAATGCTTTGCATAATAATGGTCTCCTTCAGTTTTCCAGGCTCACACAGAAGAATCACTCAGGAAACTAGCAGTAACATCAACAAAAAAGAAAATTGCCCATTTTTCACTGAAACCGCTCTTATTCTTCTAAATTTTTTTTAGCAGTTTTTTTTAAATGTAAATACTTGTAAGAGTTCAGAAAAAGATATCCAGTTATTAACATTTAAGGTATAATTATTACTCTTCCTAAATCTCCACCTTTTCCCCGGAGCAGTTTTCTTTAAAAGAAGAGTTATTACCTCCCTACTCGTGTGGGTCCTCAGACATCTTCAAATAAATGTCTGTAGGTGGGACTCTCTGATTATAAAGGCAGAGTGAAATTAATGTTATTAATGTACCAAGGTGTGAAGTATGAACTTCAGCTGGGTTTCCATAAAGAACTCTGTTGATTACATGTTTGAAGCTACAGAGATCTGTCTCAAATGTTGCTATTGAAGCCTTTTACGAGCTCTCGTGCTAATCAGCGAGGAGAGCCTGCAACTTTTCCATGTAAGTGGAGTCCGTGCTGACAAGCAGCTTATCAGCGCTAAGGATAACCGCTGTGTTTTAGCAGCGGCATCAGAAGATGCTCTCCACGTTTGCCTTCTTCAGAACTGAGTACTTAAGAAATTACCGGAATGTTGCCAGGAGCCTTGCCTACAAGCTGCTGCCTTTGAGAATTTTTGCAAGCATTTACAAGAGCAACCAGAATGCATTCCATCCGTTATGAATCTCTTAGCTCATGGGAAGGACAGGATTGTAAGGTGTCTTCCTAGGGCCTCTCAGACACATCTAATAGTCTAGTCATCTTCTGCAAATCTGTGTATCTCTTAAGAACGCTTCTCCGATTTTAAAGCATTATGAAAAAGGGTGCTGATGTCAAGCTGCGCTTGATCCTGACAAGTGAGGTTCTGCATTAAAACTTTATAAAGACTTCCTGATCCTCCAGTTTATAAATCCTTGCTAAATTTAGAAATTCTGACTTTGTGAGACATCTTCAACCCATAGACATGGTCCCTCTTATGAGTAATTTACTGATTCATTTACTCATTTAGGTCATGGGGCAGTCAATACTACTTACTGAACATCTACTTTGTGCCTTGAGCACTGATTTGCATGCTGCTCATGTACAAGAGGACAAAAGAATCCTGAAAGAACTCACAGTCCGTGGAGGATACACAGAAGCTTTGATCAAGTACCTCTGGCAGCAGGGAAAGAACAAAGACAGTCCTTGGGCAACAAGGTGGGCTTCCCAGAGAAGCTAACAGTCACCCTCGGCTTCAAGAATGAGGATTCTAGGAAAAGGAATGTTGGTACCTTTTACACTGTGTTCTTTATCCTGGTGACCAAGCCTCTCCCTTGTTCCCTGCAAAAAAATAAATAAATAAATGAAAATCATGATTATACACTAGTAACAATGCTTTGATCTTGGGTGTCAAGAAATCCTATCTCCAAATAGTCCCTGTTAAAATGTGAAGGAGGTTAGCTCATTGACTCATTTATAGGACTTGTAATAACTCTTATATCAGGCAGCTGATATGAGGTTCAAATGAGAAGATATTTGGGAAATCCCATTCTTTTGTAAATTGTAAAGTACAGAGCAAGTGTTAAGTATTCATGACATTCTCACTCTTGTCATAGTAAAACCATTCTTACTGTATTAAGGATTATTTTATCAGTTTTCTGGACTCTGGGAATATAACTAGAAGAAAATTTTTAATAATACAAATGGTTTTGAAATATTTTTATGTTATGCCATAGTGAATACTTCCAAAAACTTATCAGAGACAACTTTGTCTTAAAGAAAAGTCATTTTATGCTACCAGAGAGACAAAAAAACAAACAGGCTGGATTCTCTGATCTAGTTTAGAAATTACAATGCCCTCCACCTGGGTTGTCCCGCGCTGGAATTTTGAGGCCCAGCCACTCTCTCATGTTTCAGCACTGAGACTTTACCCTTATTCTCTGCCTTCTCTACCCACATCAGCTGCTACACTAAAACTTATCCAACAGCTCTCCTACACCCAGACTTAGGGTGCCAATAAATTAGAGGACCCAAAATTATTTTTAAAGGATGACATTTGAAATTTCAATTAGAACCACTGAAGAAGTTATACGTTAAAAAGATCTCTGTTGCATTATCTCTGTCTTAATTTATGGACTAAGATTGTCTTTATTTTAAAAAACAAAATTAAAAAAACCAAACGTGATTTTTTTTTTTTAAACAAACACAAATGTTTCTGTGTTTAAGGCTCCCAGAAAGGTCTTCAATGGCCCACCTGGGAGTTTCAAAGCACATTTGGTTTCCCACGGCCCTAAACGCATTTAACTTTCCGCATTTAAAATGGACCCAGCCCACAGCCCTCCTGTCTTCCCCACACCACGCACAGGAGCACAGATGTGAGATTCACCAGGGGTACCCAGAGTGTGCAAAAACCCTCTCTTTACCTTTCTCCTGGTCCAAGTAGCTCCCAATGAGGTGCAGGGAGATGGTGTATCAGCCTGCAGAGCCCCATATCCAACTAAATAAAGGGTCACATGTGCTTTATTCCATGAGCCTCTTATCCTTCTCCATCAGAGGGCAGACAGACTGAAAACCACAATCACAGAAAACTAACCAGTCTGATCATATGGACCACAGCCTTGTCTAACACAGTGAATCTATGAGCCATGCCATGTAGGGCCACTCAAGACAGACGGGTCACGGTGGAGAGTTCTGACAAAACGTGGTCCACTGGAGAAGGGAACGGCAAACCATTTCAGTATTCTTGCCTTGAGAACCCCATGAACAGTATGAAAAGGCAAAAAGATAAGACACTGAAAGATGAACTCCCCAGGTGGGTAGGTGCCAATATGCTACTGGAGATCAGAGGAGAAATAACTCCAGAAAGAATGAAGAGGCAGAGCCAAAGCAAAAACATCACCCAGCTGCGGATGTGACTGGTGATGGAAGTAAAGTCCAAATGCTGTAAAGAGCAATACTGCACAGGAACCTGGAATGTTAGGTCCATGAATCAAGGCAAACTGGAAGTGGTCAAACAGGAGATGGCAAGAGTGAACATTGACATTTTAGGAATCAGCCAACTAAAATGGACCGGAATGGGTGAGTTTAGCTCAGATGACCACTGTATCTACTACTGTGGGCAAGAATCCCTTAGAGATGGAGTAGCCATCATAGTAAACAAGAGTCCAAAATGTAGTACTTGGATGCAATCTCAAAGACAGCAGAATGACCTCTGTTCATCACCAGGGAAACTATACCATATCACAGTAATCCAAGTCTGTGCCTGGCCAGTAACGCTGAAGAAGCTGACGTTGAACGGTTCTATGAGACCTACAAGACCAGCTAGAACTAACACCCAAAAAAGGTGTCCTTTCCATTATAGGGGACTGGAATGCAAAAGTAGGAAGTCAAGACACACCTGCAGTAACAGGCAAATTTGGCCTTGGAGAACAGAATGAAGCAGGAGAAAGGATAATAGAGCTTTGCCAAGAGAACACACTGGTCATAGAAAACACACTCTTCCAACAACACAAGGGAAAACTCTACACATGGACGTCACCAGATGGTCAATATTGAAATCAGATTGATTATATTCTTTCCTGGAATCAAGATTGCCGAAAGAAATATCAATAACCTCAGATACGCAGATGACACCACCCTTATGGTAGAAAGTGAAGAAGAACTAAAGAGCTTCTTGATGAAAGTGAAAGAGGAGAGTGAAAAAGTTGGCTTAAAGCTCAATATTTAGAAAACTAAGATCATGGCATCTGGTCCCATCACTTCATAGCAAATAGATGGGGAAACAGTGGAAACAGTGGCTGACTTTATTTTTGGAGGGCTCCAAAATCACTGCATGTTGTGACTGTAGCCATGAAATTAAAAGATGCTTACTCCTTGGAAAGAAAGTTATGACCAACCTAGATAGCATATTCAAAATTAGAGACATTACTTTGTCAACAAAGGTTCATCTAGTCAAGGCTATAGTTTTTCCAGTAGTCATGTATGGATGTGAGAGTTGGACTATAAAGAAAGCTGAGCGCTGAAAAATTGATGCTTTTGAACTGCGGTGCTGGAGAAGACTCTTGAGAGTTCCTTGGACTGCAAGGAATTCCAAACAGTCCATCCTAAAGGAGATCAGTCCTGGGTGTTCATTGGAAAGACTGATGCTGAAGCTGAAACTCCAATACTTTGGCCACCTGATGCAAAGAGCTGACACATTTGAAAAGACCCTGCTGCTAGGAAAGGTTGAGGGCAGGAGGAGAAGGGGACAACAGAGGATGAGATGGTTGGATGGCATCACCGACTCAAGGGACATGGGTTTGGGTAGACTCCAGAAGTTGGTGATAGACAGGGAGGCCTGGCATGCTGTGGTTCATGGGGTTGGAAAGAGTTGGATACAACTGATTGACTGAACTGAACTGATATTCTTTGCACCCAAAGATGAATAAGCTGTATACAGTCAGCAAAAAAAAAAAAAAAAAGACTGGGAGCTGACTGTGGCTCAGATCATGAACTCCTTATTGCCAAATTCAGACTTAAATTGAAAAAAAGTAGTGAAAACCATTAGACTACTTAGGTATGACCTAAATCAAATCCCTTACATTTATACAATGGAAGTGACACATAGATTCAAGGGATTAGATCTGATAGACAGAGTGCCTGAAGAACTATGGATGGAGGTTTGTGACATTGTACAGGAGGCAGGGGGATCAAGACCATCCCCAAGAACTGCTAAGTCACTTCAGTGGTGTCCGACTCTGTGCGACCCCATAGACGGCAGCCCACCAGGCTCCCCGTCCCTGGGATTCTCCAGGCAAGAACACTGGAGTGGGTTGCCATTTCCTTCTCCAGTGCATGAAAGTGAAAAGTGAAAGTGAAGTCGCTCAGTCGTGTCCGACTCTTAGCGATCCCATGGACTGCAGCCTTCCAGGCTCTTCCGTCCAAGGGATTTTCCAGGCAAGAGTACTGGAGTGGGGTGCTATTGCCTTCTCCGAAAAGAAGAGAAGTGAAAGGCAAAGGAGAAAAGGAAAGATATACCCATTTGAGTGCAGAGTTCCAAAGACTAGCAAGGAGAGATAAGAAAGCCTTCTTCCGCGATCAATGCAAAGAAATAGAGGAAAACACTAGAATGGAAAGACTAGAGATCTCTTCAAGAAAATTAGAGTTAAAGGGAATATTTCATACAAAGATGGGCCCAATAAAGGACAGAAATGGTATGGACCTAACAGAAGCAGAAGACATGAAGAAGAGGTGGCAAGAATACACAGAAGAACTGTACAAAAAAGATCTTCATGACCCAGATAATCACGATGATATGACCACTCACCTAGAGCCAGACATCCTGGAATTGGAAGTCAAGTGGGCCTTAGGAAGCATCACTACGAACAAAGCTAGTGGAGGTGACGGAATTCCATCTGAGCCATTTCAAATCTTAAAAGATGATGCTGTGAAAGTGCTGCACTCAATATGCCAGCAAATTTGGAAAACTCAGCAGTGGTCACAGGACTGGAAAAGGTCAGTTTTCATTCCAATCCCAAAGAAAGGCAATGCCAAAGAATGCTTAAACTATCGCACAATTGCACTCATCTCACATGCTAGCAAAGTAATACTCAAAATTCTCCATGCCAGGCTTCAACAGTATTTGAACTGTGAACTTCCAGATGTTCAAGCTGGATTTAGAAAAGGCAGAGGAACCAGAGATCAAATTGCCAACTTCTGCTGGATCATTGAAAAAGCAAGAGAGTTCCAGAAAAACATCTACTTTTGCTTTATTGACTCTGCCAAACCCTTTGACTATGTGGATCACAACAAACTGTGGAAAATTCTTCAAGAGATGGGAATACCAGACCATCTGACCTGTCTCCTGAGAAATCTGTATGCAGGTCAAGAAGCAACAGTTAGAACTGGACATGGAACAGCAGACTAGTTCCAAATTGGGAAAGGAGTACATCAAGGCTATATATTGTCACCTTGCTTATTTAACTTATATGCAGAGTACATCATGAGAAATGCTGGGCTCGAAGAAGCACAAGCTGGAATTAAGATTGCCAGGAGAAATATCAATAACCTCAGATATGCAGATGACACCACCCTTATGGCAAAAAGCAAAGAGGAAATGAAGAGCCTCTTGATGAAAGCAAAAGAGGAGAGTGAAAATTCTGGCTTAAAACTCAACATTCGTAAAAGTAAGATCATGGCATCTGGTCCCAATACTTCATGGCAAATAGATGGGGAAGCAATGGAAACAGTGACAGAATTTATTTTTTTTGGCTCCAAAATCACTGCATGTAGTAACTGCAGCCACGAAATTAAAAGACGCTTGCTCCTTGGAAGAAAAGTTATGACCAACGTTGAAAGCATATTAAAAAGCAGAGACATTACTTTTCCAATAAAGGCCCGTCTAGTCAAGGCTATGGTTTTTCCAGTAGTCATGTATGGATGTGAGAGTTGGACTCTAAAGAAAGCTAAGCCCTGAAGAATTGATGCTTTTGACCTGCAGTGTTGGAGAAGACTCTTGAGAGTCCCTTGGACTGCAGGGATATCCAATCAGTCCATCCTAAAGGAAATCAGTCCTGAATATTCATTGGAAGGACTGATGCTAAAGCTGAAGCTCTAATTCTTTGGCCACCTGATTCGAGGAGCTGACTCATTGGAAAAGACCCTGAAGCTGGGAAAGATTGAAGGCGGGAGGAGAAGGGGACAACAGAGGATGAGATGCTTGGAGGCATTATGGATTCAACGGACACGAGTTTGGGCGAGCTCCAGGAGTTGGTGATGGACAGGGAGGCCTGCCGTGTTGCAGTGCACGGGGTCGCAAAGAGTCGGACACGACTGAGGGACTGAACTGAACTGAAGCGCAGGTGAGAAGGCTCCGCCCACCCTGCACTCGCGCCTGCGCAGAGAGGGCAGAGGGAGGTGTCCAGAGCCAATCTAGGAGACATGCCGGTGGGGTTTAAAGCTGGGGAGGTGATGCGAAAAGCACGCACAGGCAAATCGAGCAGGATGTTCAAGCCTTTGGTTTCTGTCCCTTACCTTTCTAACCTCCTGCGAGGTTTCTTGCCCCGCCCCCGTTCCTCGTGTGTCTCTTATTCTTGCACCACCTGGCTGCGCCTCCCCTTCGCTGGCACAATTCTCCCAACTCCGGCGGGGCCGCCTGCCTTTCCCCGGCGCCAGCACCACGTGGAGTCACTTCACGGTAACATCCTACCCCAGCAGCCCGGGATGAAGAGCTGGTGTGGAGCCGGCCGGCCTTTCACTTCTGAGAGTGTGCAGAAGGGGCTGGCCTTGAGAGAGAAAACTAAACATCAGGAACTAGAGAAAATCAGGGGGGCTAACCGACTTGCAGCTCATTGCAGCGGGCAGCGTGGCCGCCCATGCGGCCTTGTAGCCTTCATGCCAAAGCGTTTCCCCTTGAGTCACACTGTTTCCACGAGGATGGTGTTAGACGCGGTGGTCGGTCCTCACATAGAGCTTTACCAAAGACAGCAGGCCCCCTTCCCTGGATGCAAGGCCTGGCCCCGCCTCTCTACAGACCCCAGGGCTGTGTTGACATCGCGCACGTTGACCCAGTCCCCGTAGGCCCGGAGCTCTCCCCTCTCCTAACTGCCCTCCGGGTCTGCTCCCCAGCGCGGCTGCAAAGGGAACGGCCATCAGGGTGGTGACTGGTCACACACACCAGCTTCGGGGCGGAAACCAAGCCTTCTCTTCCTGCCTCTTCCCCTCCGCCCTCCTTCAGATGGGAAGGTTCACACTTTTTCTTAGGGGTGAAGGGGTTTAAGTCTCCATAGGCCATTCTTTGAGCTGCGAAACAAAAGACTAAAAAGATTCTGTAAGCCCCAACACCTTTAACACGTTTTGTAGTGGAACGCGAAGAAAGAGAATAGTGTGCCCCTAGCAAGACGCTTAGCTACTTTCCACTTGAACCTCTCACATTTTCATTTGAAGCCCTTTTCTCTACACAGCCTCCGCTAATACTCTTGATTAGGGGTCAGTATTTCTTTTAAGTAGTGTAAACCCTCCCATGTTCCAGGTTAACGGGAGGGACACAGAAACACATAAGTTAAAGGCGGTTGTGTTTTTCATACTGACCTGATCCTTATAAAACCCAGTTCACGGTAGAAGTAAGGACTCTTTTCTCATGCTTTAGGGCAGAGGCTGACCCCAGGCTGGGTCGGGGAAATCACATGTGGGGGCAGGAACTCACAGTTGACTGTGTGGTAAGGAACGTGGGCTTGACTTTGGCGCGCTGATGCGGGTCTCAGGGGACAGGGCACTGCCTCCTCTGTTTCTCCAAACGCGCTGGGCCACGAGCAGAACTCCCTGGGAAAACCCACCCCTCCAGCCCCTCTGACGGCCCCAAGCAGGTGTCTGCAAGTGAACAGTCCAAATGCAACCAACTGAAAGCATTTCTGTAGACTATTTTTATTTTATTATTTCATTTTTGGCTGTGCTGGGTCTTTGTTGCTGTGCTCGGGGTTTCTCTAGCTGCCGTGAGCAGGGGCTACTTTTTAGTTTCGGGATGCAGGCTTCTTATTCCGGTGGCTTCTCTTGTTATGGAGCCCGAGCTCTAGGGTGGTGGACTTCCGCAGCTGCAGCAGGAAGGCTCAGTAGTTGTAGCACATGGGCTTAGCTGCCTCGCAGCATGTGGGATCTTCCTGGAGCAGGGATGGAACCAGTGTCCTTCAAACCAGCATGCGAACTTCTAACCACTCAGTTCAGTTAGTCGCACAGTCGTGTCTGACTGTTTGTGACCCCATGGACTGCAGCATGCCAGGCCTCTCTGTCCATCACCAACTCTTGGACCCTATTCAAACTCATGCCCATCGAGTCAGTGATGCCATCCAACCATCTCATCCTGTCATCCCCTTCTCCTCCCACTTTCAGTCTTTCTCAGCATCAGGATTTTTTCCAATGAGTCAGTTCTTCACATCAGGTGGCCAAAGTATTGGAGCTTCAGCTTCAGCATCAGTCCTTCCAATGAATATTCAGAACTGATTTCCTTTAGGATTGACCACTGGATCACCAGGAAAGCCCTGGAATGATTTTTTTAACATGATGTGAAAACCTGTCTTTGGGAAGCAGGGAAGGTGCAGGAGCCAGCCTGACCATGTATGCCTTCCCTCAGAAGTTGATAACATAGCATTTGTTTTGAACAGATTAAAACTTGTGTTTCTGTTTTACACCCAAGCATGGGGAAATCACATGTCCCCTGAAAGAGAGGAAATATTGCAAGAAAAGTACGTATCAAATAGGGATTTAACAATTTAAATGGAGGTGGCTGCTACTGCTATAAAGCTGGCCAAATTTTATGTTCTTGAAGAGTTGGGAGAACTTCTGTGACGGCAGGAATGTTCTCTGTCGCTGCTCTGGGCTATGGTAGCTGCTGGACCCTTATGGCTAGTAAGCAAGTTGAAATTAAGGAGCTGAAACCTTAATCAAACTTAAGTTTATATAATCACTCCTGGCAAGTGGCTATCACATTGGACAGCACAGTTTTAAGTGTAGGGAGTATTTA
This sequence comes from Bison bison bison, assembly GCF_000754665.1. Classification (NCBI taxonomy): domain Eukaryota; kingdom Metazoa; phylum Chordata; class Mammalia; order Artiodactyla; family Bovidae; genus Bison; species Bison bison. The sequence goes on from NW_011495075.1 coordinate 2,785,593, forward strand.
GCATTTAATGTGATGCACATATTAAGAGAATATTAGCAGATTCTCTGGGATTTCCCTACTGTTGATTGAATATATTTTGTCTCCCACCAGGGATTCAGTGAAGTCTGATTATGTTCACTAGACAACCAGGAGCATCAGATGTGTGCTTACGCTGCATCTACAGTCCTGCCCCAAGGTGATAAAAATCAGCCCGATAAATGCTGAGAAATATCAGTTCTGACTCTTTCACTCTCACTTCTGACTTGCCTCATTACACTGTGAACATAAGAGAGATTTGCTATAAGAACTTACCAGGTGAGGGAAGACTTTGCTGTTAATGTCTATTCTGTCCACTATTTTTGAAAGACCAGCAGTATGAAAGAGTTGAAAAGGCATATAACCAAACAATTGCCAAGATAAAATAACTCCCTTTGACTTTTTTTTTTTTTTTTCCAATTACTTTTCTTTGCTTTACTTTTCCTTTTCAAGGCTAATTTTCCTCTTTCTGGCCTGATGACCATATTACTTTTCTAGGGTTGTCATAACAAAACATTACAAATCATGGGGCTTAAACAGCCTGGAAGCTGGAAATCCAAGATCAAGGTGACTGCAGGGTTGGTTTCCTCTGAAGCCTGCCCTTGGCTTGCAGACGGCTGCCCCGTTTCAGCCTCTCTGCAAGCTCTTTTCTCTGGGTGTCTGCATCCCTGGTAACTCTTTGTATATCCTAACCTCTCCATATAAGGACATCAGTGAAACTGGATTAGGGCCCACCCTAAGGCTTCATTTTTGGGCCTCCCTGGTGGCTCTGAATCTGCCTGAAATGCAAGAGACCCTGGTTTGATTCCTGGGTTGGGAAGATCCCCTGGAAAAGGGAATGGCTACCCTCTCCAGTATTCTGGCCTGGAGAATTCCATGGACTGTATAGTCCATGGGGTCTCGAAGAGCTGGACATGACTGAGTGACTAACACAAGTCTTCATTTTACCCTAATTACCTCTTGACAGGTCTATCTTCAAATAGTCATATTTGAGGAACTAGGGGAGGAAAGGGCTTCAACATATGAATTTGAGTGGAGGACACAATTCAGTTCATAATGTTGGTTATAAGTAATATTTTATTTTTTGCTTCAGTTAAGAATAAAGAACCATCTGTCTTTTGCCGTTATCTTTTGTGACTTATCAGTAGGCATATACACAATACACAAAAATAGAAATTCTCCTATTTGTTCTAATCCATTAATATAGACTTAAAATGTACTGTTAATCTACCACATTCTTAAACTTTTGCTTGTCTGTGACACTTTTGATTTCTCTCTCAAATCTGAATGAGAGCCTGGGTCAGGTAGAGTATCCTTGGTTGCAGGGTGTCCCTTTCATCACTTTAACTCTGTCATGCTACTTCATTCTGGCCTTCATTTTCTGCTGAAAATTAGGCCTGTAGTCTCATGGGAGTTTCCCTGTATTAATGTGTTATTTGTTGCTTTTCTCATGCTGCTCATAATATTCTCTCTGTATTCTAAGTTTTTGTCATTTTGATTACAATGTGTCATGGGATATTCCTCTCTGGTTTAATTCTGTACCTGACTCTCTGGGCCGCCTGGACTTGGGTGACTGTTCCATTTCCTCGGTTAGGGACGTTTCCAGCTGTTGTGCCTTCCGGTATCTCCTCAGGCCCTTTCTGTATTCTCACTCTGGTTCCCTGTGAGTATGAGTGCCCTTGATGGTGTCCCAGGGATTCTTAAACTGTCTTCATTCCCTTCTGTTTCCTGTTTGGTGACTGTGATTCCCTCTTCTCGGTCTTCCAGCTCACCGATCCGTTCTTCTGCATCATTTAGTCTGCCACTGATTCCTTCTAGTGTATTTTTCCTTTCAGTTATTTTATTTCTCATCTTGTTTTGTTCTTTATATTTTCTAACTCTTAGTTAAAAACTTCTGACTTCTCACTGTGTATCCATTGTCCTACTGAGTTCTTTGATCATCTTTATGATCTTTACTCTGAGCAAGCCTGCCAACACAGGACAGACCCGAACCCTGGGACCAGCTGGCCCCTGGACCTGCTCGCCAGCAGACAAATGGAACCTTCAGGATACCGTGGATCCCAAATGTATTAGAAACGGTGCCCCCACCCCAACCCCACCAATGATCTGAAATGAACTCTGAGCTCTGTCTTAGGTAGACTGCCTATCTCCACTTCCTTCAGTTCTTCTGGGGTTTTTATCTTCTTTAGTCTGGAACAGACTCCTCTGCTGCCTCATTTTGTCTAAGCGGTCACTTGTATTTTCATGTACGTGGTAGGTTAGTTACATTTCTCGACCTGGGAGAAGCAGCCCTCTGTAGGAGATGTCCTGTGCATCCCAGCCGGGCGCTCCCCTCCCGCCACCTGAGCTGTATGCTCTAGGGGTCCCCTAAGAGGGCTGCCTGGGTCCCCTGTGTGGCAGGCTGACTGTGCGGGCCATCCGATGGGCTCGGTTGGTCCCCAGTCTGGGTGGCTGCCAGGCCCTCCCTGCGTGTGTGCTGCTGGCCACTGGTGCAGAGGTGGGACACCTTGGGGCCCGGAGCCAGGACTGGCTCCGTGCTGAGGGGGTCCGAGGCCCAAAGGTGCTGGGCTGCGGCCCACCCACTGCGGGTGGAGCCAGACCCTGGGGCTAGTGCCAGACTACGGGCAGGCAGCACTTGTTGGGGGCCAGAGTGAGGTACTCCGCCCGTGACAAAGGTCATGAGGAAGGAGGCTCGACATACGCAAAGGCGGGATCGAGCCTCAGGAGTCCCCCTGGAACTCCTCGAGCATCTACCCCCATAACCAGAGCCTGCCTACTTTACTACTTTGTTCTCTCACCTACACCTCTGACTTTACGGGGGTCTGTCCCCCACCACCTCTTTCAGAGAAGGAGTTAACCTAGAGCTCCAGTTAATAATAATTCCTGGGCGTGATAAGAGTGTTTTAACCTACAAACTCCTCTGAAGGTTCTCTAGCCTGCCTGACAGGCTTGTCCGGCCACATGTGATTGCTCACAGCCTCCCAACCGTGAGAGGCACGAGATGCTTTAAACCTTCTAAAAACAGGTTCCTTAGAAAAGTTAGAAAACTATTAGTATAAGTATAATGGGCTGATTAGAAATTGTATTGGTGAAGGGTTTTTCATTTGTTGAGCCAATGTTTGTTGCTAAGTCTCCACATCCCCTGCCCTTACACACATTTATGAATATATAGAAGAAATAAGTATTAACCTTTGATATTAATCACGTTAGACCTTAGGCTAAGTAAATTCTTTCCTTAACTAAAACCCACTACACCCTCACCGTATAGGAATGTAACTTTATTTGGGTGGTGTCTGTTTTAAGAATAATCACCCCTGGAGAAATAAGTGTCCTGGTTGACTGACCGTTGTCACAAGGAGAGGGTCGTAAATTGTCAGCAGGACCCCCCTGGCCAGACGATGATGTAACACCCCTAAGACCTCTTTATACATTTGTGTGAAGCACCTGACTTTGATAAAAGTCAGGACTGCTGTCCCCACGTGACTTTTGCATAACAGCTCAGTGTATAAAAGTAGACCATGGAAAATAAAGAATTGGGATCAGTTTCTCGAAATACTGGTCTCCCCATGTCTCTCTCTCACTCTGGCTGAGTCTCCATCTGGAGCGCGGAACCCACCAAGCTTACTAATTTTGCCTGGGCTTCTAAGATCCGACCGGGGAGGCCTCAGTGTCTCCTCTCCTTCGGGAGAACGGAAGGACGCCTGCGGCCTACGTAAGTGGTGCAAACTTCTTGTCTTGAAGTTTTATTGGTCTCCCGCATAAACCAAGCTACTCAGCCTCTTTTCTCCACTGAATTTTCCTACTGAGCTATCCTCATCCTATTACTCTTTATATCTTTGATAAAATATTTAAATAAATAGGTCGCCGACGTCGTCCCCACTTCGAATACCATGGATCAGCTGGGGCAGGACCCCGGCAAGCACTGGTTCTCACAGTCTGGCTGCAGGTCCCAGGGATCCCAGAGCATGTTTCAGATCACTAAGGGTGGGCTGGGAGGGTACTATTCCTGACACAATCGGGTGTGGGATCCACGGTATCCTGAAGGTTCCACTGGCCTGCTGGTGAGCAGGTCCAGGGGTCACCAGGTCCCAGGGCAGGGTCTGGCTTGTGTTGGCCAGACTTGTTCTGAAGGCTGTGGGAGCATAGTCTTGCTTCCCGTGGGTGAGGCTGGTCTAAAGTTTGTGCAGGCTTCCTGGTGGGAGGGGCCAGTGCTTGCCTACTGCTGGGTGCAGAATGACCATGTCTGTGGTGTGTCTTGAGGCAGTAAGGAGAAGGGGGCAGCAGAGAATGAGATGGTTGGATGGCATCTCTGACTTATGGGACATGAGTTTGAGCAAACTCTGGGAGGTAGTGAAGGACAGGGAAGCCTGGCATGCTGCAGTCCGTGGGGTCACAAAGAGTCGGACACGACTTAGCCACAGAAGAACCACAGTGGGCTCTGAAAGTCTTAGGCAGCCTGTCCGCTGATGGTGGGCTGTGTTCTCCTACTCCGTTGTTTAGCCTGAGGCATCCCAACACTGACAACTATAGGCTGTTGAGTGGGCCAGGTCTTGGTGCTAACGAGCCAAGATGTCAGCTGCCGGCAGCTGAATATTCCCAAATATGTCAACCGCCAGTGTCCGTGTCCCAGGGTGAGCCTCGGCCATCCCCAGCTCTCCAGGAGCCTCTCCAGGACCAGCAGGTAGGTCTGGTCCAGGTTCTCATCAAATTACTGCTTTTGCCCTTGGTCTCAGTGCGTGCGAGATCTCGTATGTGCCCTTCAGGAGCAGAGTCTCTGCTCCTGCCAATCTTGTGGGGCTTCTGCAATTAAGCCCTGATGACCTTCAAAGCCAAATGTTCTGGTGTCTCATCTTCCTGGTGCTGGATCCTAGGCCGGGGAGCCTGACATGGGACTCAGAACCCCCACTCCTATGGGAGAAACTCTGAAACATACTTATTCTCCAATCTGTTTGTTGCCCACACCACGGGCTATAGGATTTATTATATTGCAAGTCCACACCTCTTACCTGCCTCATTCTGGTTCCTTCTTTATGTCTTCAGTTGTTTGAAGAACTTTTCTGAGAGGTTCCAGTCTTTTTCACTGATGATTGTCCTACAGTTAGTGGTGATTTTGGTATGTTCATGAGAGGAGGTGAGTTCAGGGTTTTTCTACTCATCCATCTTGACTGCTCTTAAAATGGAAGTTTTAATGAAATATTATATGTGAAAGTGCTTGCCACATAGAACTAAATAAATATTAATCTAATGTCTCACCTTCACCTCAAGCATTACAAATGCTCTGTTGTTCCCAGTCTTCCCCGAAATAAAATCATTCTACCTGCTGAAACTTACAGCATGCACAAAGTATTCTCTGCTTAATGAATATTATTGACCCAGATTGCAAGCTCCTCATAAGATGAGTTCAGAAGGGGTGCATGTGTGCTAAGTCGCTTCAGTTATGTCTGACTCTTTCTGACCCTACGGACTGTAGCCCGCCAGACTCCTCTGTCCATGGGATTCTCCAGGCAAGAATCCCGGAGTGCATTGCCATTTCCTCCTTCAGGGGATCTTCTCAACCCAGATCAAACCCGTGTCTCTCCTGTCTCCTGTGTTTCTTTCCCATCAGCACCACCTGGGAAGCCCTTGAGGAAGAATAAGTAGGTATAAATACTGGCAGAATCCTAACCGTACACCTTGTCTTACCCCTCCAACACATCTGACAGCGTTCCAGGCAATGTGCTTTTTGCTGAATGGTAGCTTTACGACTGCTGCCAGAGGGATCTCTTTCATCCAACAGAGCAGTTCGGCTCTTGATGTGCCCACATCACAGAAAATATGGGAGTTGAAATCCCAAGAATACTGAACTATTCAATCAAGCGGTGACAAACATACTTATTCAACATCACTGACCCGCAGAGAGTACTACACTCTGTCTTTGGAGAACAGGAATGGAACCATCAATTATGGCAGCTGAGTAGTAATTTGGGGCAACACTGCCATGGGAAACTCAGCTTGCAGCTACCCGCTAACCCTTCAAGTCAGGAAATGTGATGTGCAAGTCAAAACCAAATGGTAAAAAACGTGAAAGTCTTATTGGAACTTATAAAGAAGAAGTAAGTAAGTAAGAGTTAGTTGCTCAGTCGTGCCCAACCCTTTGCAACCCCATGGATGGCAGCCCACCAGGCATTGTATAGAATATTACAGAATAAAGGGATCAGGGATAATGGTTCTTGACTATTAGCTATCTTTCAAGAATATCAGATTGATTTTCCATAAACTGAGCTGAATCTAATTCATGCCTGTTCTTCTGGCTCTTAATGATTTTTAATTTCCCAGAAAAAAATTGAACAGACATTATTAGAAAAAAGAAAAATAGAACCTCATTGTTGGTGATGTTGGAAGGTATTAACAATAAAATTAGCATCTTACTCACATCTATCCCAAACTTTGGGGATATCAATTTTCTTAAAACATTTAAGATTGTAAATGGTGTCAGATTCTAAATGGTGGTAATTTGTGATTTAAATCATTTTCCCTTAATACCACTTTAACAGCTGATACTTGTGATTAATAATATATGTTTTAAATCAATGTTTTATCATCTTATTAAAATTGTGTTTTTAAATAGTTTATGCTCCCTTGGCTAGAATTAGTTAATTTACACTAATGATGTTTTGATTAAGAGAATTCCTTTTTCTTTGGATTCACATGGTTTTTAGAAAATTTGTTAAATAGCTTAATATTGAAGTTGCATTTTGTTAACTGGAGCTGGGATTTTATGTCTTCCGTGTTCAATGCGTAGCTACTGGAAGCATCACTTAAAACACCATCGGTTGATTGCACAGGTTGGTTAAGGTCAAGGAAACCAAGCCTCAGTTCAGAGATAACAAAACATATCTGTTCTGATCAGGGAAGTACCACGTGTATAAAGAAGTCCTCTCTCTGGGATCACACCACTTTGCTATTTTAAGATCTTTAATATTTTATGCATTGTGCATTTGTCCAACAGGAAGATACTTTCCCCTCTAAAAAGGCATTTTTATTGAGGAAGTTGTAGCCCAAAATAAGAGCTTATGTTGCAGTTAGTAAGAGTTGACCAAAACTATAATGACACAAAGGCCTATTTATGTGAGGAAAATAATTTAAACAGCTATAAACCATGAATTAGCTAGATCTTTGTATTTATATTTTATTAAAACATAAAGACCTTCAAAATAAATGTAAAAGGAATTCTTTAGAATAAAAAAAATCGACATTTAAGGCTGCCTTTAAGTCTTTAGCTTTCAGTGTTTAATTGCACAATTTTCTAATTCTGCCTTCCATAGAAATGGAGTTCCAATTTCTCATTCCAGCCCAAGGTGAGAGTTCAGGTCAGAGTACTGGACAGAAAGATTAGTTATGACAAAAGGAAAAGGGAGGGAAAACAAAAAGTTGAACTTTTTCTTTCACACCCTTTCCCTGTTTACAACTTGTCTCACTTCCTCCTTAGATTAAAACACTTGGGACAGAAAAACATTGATGGTCTGTGCCTTAACCTTCTGAATGGGCCCCATCTTTCTCCCTGAAAACAGAAAGAACAACAATAAAACACCTTTTAGAAAATCTCTCTCTCTTTCTCTCTCTCTCTCACACATACACACTCTCTCTCTCTTTCAGAGTTACATAAGGCTGACTGACTGTTTCCATGATCGGACTGGCTTAGGTGAGAAAGTATGGATGATTAGAAGCTAAAGATGGGAGCAAGAGGGAGAGAAAGGTCCCCAGAGAGTTACAGGAGCGGCACCTTCTGGGCGCTTACAGCACCTCTCCCTGGAGTAGCTGTTCTCTCTTCTGCCTCCTGTTTCTTATCTTGGTATCACCACACACTCCACCCATCTCATTATCTGTCTTTATTGATAAAATCCCCCTGAGGTCCAAGAAGCCAGAGTTCCTAGCTCCTACTGGTTGGAAGGAAGGAAGAAGGTCTCACCACCGTTTGCCAAAACGTTTCCAGGATGAAATGCTTCATGAGTTCCAACCGATGACCTACAAATCACCGAAGAACAAAGCTCCTCACTTTGCTTTCATTTACCTTCTATTTCTCATAGGAAGGCCCACCCCTGATCTCTGGGGACTTGGTCTTAGTTATATTCTCGTGTGGCCTTATCTTCAGCCATTGTACACTGACTGAACTGTTACCAGTATCGACTTGGTGTCAATATAGGGACACCATGATATACACAGCTGAACTTAAGTACTGAAGACCTAAAGACACAAATCTCTGATAGCAAGACTCTGAGACAGCATCTTCCTCCGTGGATCAAAAATTTCTTCTTACATTGATACTGTCTTATGGGTTATCATCTACAGACAAGAAAGAAACTTTTTATCATGGCATCCAGGATCTTTCACAGTCTCCTTTTTACCTCTTCAGTTTCATCTCTTACCTCCCCTTAAAATTGCAGATCACTGAATGTGCCAGCTCCTCTTGTTTCTGGCTCTTCATACATATAGTTCCCTTTGCTTCCAGACTCTGGACAGCTTTTCATTGCCTAGCTAAGTCTTACCCCTCAGATCACCTTGACCGATTGGCACAAGAACATGCTTTAGTACCACTGTTAGGGACTCCGCCCGTACACACGGAGATTCTCCTGTTGTAACCACACACTCTGTTTTCTTCTCTTTCTTACCTCTTTGATTATGCATTCCTTTAGGCCTGTGATGTTGTGTCTCTCATATTAAGATATTCAGTAAGTATTTGTTTCTATGGCTGAAACTGGCTATGCCTAGGTATCAACTTAAGGAAAAGTGGATTATGAGTTCATCAGTGCTTCCACAGCTAAACAGATGTTCCTAGAGGTTCTTGAAGCTAGAGGAAAAAGTGAACCTTGTAAGATGTCCACTCTACAATGCAGATTCAGGTTTTAGAGCATGGCTACCTATTGCCTACTCTACAGCTTTTTGCTAAGAATCTGTTCTCGGGCTGTTGTTTTGCTACATATCTTAGTGGGAACAAATTAGGTAAGAATACAGGTCCCTGGTGGAGAAGGAAGGTTTGAAAGATGAGAACGAATTTGACTTAAATCAACTTGGGTTATTAATTAATAATAATTAATTATTAGAAACATTTGAACACTAGGTTGAGAAGTTCTACTGAATGAGAAGTCTAGAAAAAGAATTTTAAGGAGAATTGAATGATTATAGTAGTGATAATGATGGATAAGATCAAGGAAAAAGACAGTGAGGACAGCTTGCTATTTCTTGGAATTACTTTTGCCTTTCATGTGCTTTCTTTTCGCCGTAGTCTCCCATTCTGTCCTTATTCAATTGTTGAGTCAACAGCCTGAAATAAAAGATTCAAATCAGTCATTTTGATACTTAATGACTGCAGTTATGGAAACTTAGGGTCAAAAGGTCCTAGTCATCTACTTGAATCACCTTATTCAGTATTTGAGTTTTTCTCCCTATAAGGTTTTTATTACAATTTATCCTTTTAGTTCACTATATCCTGATCTAGTTCATTCGAATTTTGAAAAAAAATCCTCAGGGTTCATTTTTACCTTTAATTAAGATAGGCATCTATTTTAGATCAACCACTCGTCTTAGGTCCACTCCCTGAGATTACGTAGGACAAATCATTCCCCTTTTAATGGTAAGTCTTCAAGTATCTGAACACAGCTAGGACAGGGAGGCCTGGCATGCTGCGATTCATGGGGTTGCAAAGAGTCAGACACGACTGAGCAACTGAACTGAACTGAACTGAACTTGTTTTAACTGAGGTTTCTTTAACCCAGAATAAACATTTGATTTCATTCTTCATTAAGTTTACTGTCTTATGAAAACCCTCCTGTTTTTCACTTCACTTAAATTATAGCTCCCAGTACAAATCTAAGGGATCTCTGAACTAGAATACACAGTGAAACACCGAGAGTACACTCTAGTTCTTCATACTGTACTTCTCTTAACATGTACTAATAAGTATTATTATTACGTTTGGTATTTGCACTCCAGTACTAACTCAAACTGGGCTGTCTTCAGATACAGACCTCTAAAGATTTTATATGGTCATATTAAGCTACCTGATGTCATATTAAATTTTAGGCACAGTGGTAAACCAACTGTCCTTAAGAAAAAAACTTAGCAGAAATTCTGTCCATAACTACTTGTATGGATTGTTTGCACACCTGCTTAGGAAGCTGTGTTTTGTCTTTTATAAAAAGACAAAAAAACTATAAGTTTAATTGTTGATTTTCCTAGGGATTCTGATTCTGGTATTTCCATGCTTCAGTTTGACATGTCTTTTTAAGGAAACACAGTATCTGACCAAACCAATCTCTGCTTTATCATTGACAAGGTTCTGGCTTCTCATCAAAGTCCATATCACCCCATTCCCTATAATCCAACACAACAGTTGCTATTTCTATCTTTGCTCTTAGCCTTTCATCAGTCACATTTTATAATGACCTTGTCTGGTGATGAAATAGGATATAAAAAACGGCATGTCTTCCCGATCTTGCTCTTGTTCGGTTGTGAGTGTTTTGGCTACAAGTGAAAGTTTTTATGTTTATTGAAATCAGATTTCATCGTTTTATGTTTGACTCATCATCAGTCTACCCTGAAGACAATGTATTAATCTGGTATATAACATATTCCATTCCATTTACAACATATTTTGGTGATTTAAAGAAGAGACTCAAAATACAGTTTCATTATCATCTTACCAATCTTAGATTTAATTTATTCTATCAACGTGTGTTCATTCTTTTGGGTATGAAAAATAATTTTGTTTGACAAAAGCATTAGAAGGAAAGGTTAAAAAACTCAGTTTTCCTTTGTATCATCTCTTGTCAGTGACAAACAGCAGCTATGTGCTTTTTTTTTTTTTTTTTTTTCCATCAGCATACCTTTATTTTCTTCAGAGAACATTATCATTAACTATAGTCTTGTCATGTATTTACTTATTT
>NW_011495075.1:2796629-2813477 GCF_000754665.1 Bison bison bison
AGTTAAATTTTCAGCAAGACAAGAAGAAGATTTCTTAAATGTTCTGATTTTTTTTCCAAAAGGAGACATCCAGCTATTTTTTGACTCCCCACAACATTACCTTTGTCCAGTTTGTGCACTGCATGCAGAAAATATCCTTCCTTTTTTTATATCTGGCTTTGTAGTGTGTAACGTATGCCTGAAGGATATGAGTCCTGCTCATCCTTCCTATTTGTTCTTCTCATAAATGCCAGGCAAATGCATCAATGCTTAGATTCATGGGTTTCGACTGCAGACTGACAATTTCTTTAATTGGGCTACAATACTGTTTCACCTACATTAACTATGCCTGTTTGAATTAAGTTACACTCCTATCATTTCATGCTGACCAGGAGTCTAATCACATCAAGTTACAGTGAATCCTCTGAAGCTTATGACTGTGCTGAACTAAAGCCTCAGTGTACTTTAATTAACTTGCCTATTGATCTTATCAGGGTATTCCTCACAACACAGATGTTGGCCTATAGACAGCATTGTATACAAGGTAATACCTCATGAAACTGTCTCATTTTTTGCATAACTTTTTTAAGAGCCCAATGTGTGTCTATTTACCTCCATCCTCCATTCTGGTAAAAACTTTGGTGGGGAAGGTGAAAAATAACACTAATAAAATATAAAGTATCATCTCATCATAGCATTCTTTGGCCTCATTTCCTTAATTAAAGTTGGACCCATCCTAGTCATTATATGGAAAACCATGAGGGTCTCAGTTACGTTCACTCACTTGTGTTGTTTGCTTCCTGCACCCTTGCTAACGCCTGCTACTTGCCTGAGTCTTCCTCCCCATCACTGCTATGACAGTCGGTGGCTCAGTGAGACCCGTAACGATGGTGCCAAAGCTGCTCTTTCCTGGAACAGGTGGTTGAGGCACCATACAGCTGGGTGCGCCGGTGCCCTGTGGAGGTGCGTAATGCCCTTGAAACTCACCAAGTAGCTGTTTGTAGCAATGATAATCCCCTGTGTGCAAGTCACTGTCTTTTAGTTGGTGTAATTAGCCCACTTACATTTGATGTAATGATTAATCTGTTAGGGTTTAAGTCTGACATTCTAGTTTCTCATTTTCCATTTGTTCTCACCGTTTTTCACTTCTCTGTTTCTTTTTTCTCTGGGTTATTCGAACAGTTTTTAGACTTCTACTTTGATTTATTCATTGTGGTATTTTAGTGTATCTCTATATAGATTTTAAAATGATTGTTCTAGATATGTTACACTATATATATGCAATGTATTACATTCTACTTCTTAGTGCTGTCTTCCTACCCAGTTTGAGTAACCCAGTCCAGTATTCTTGCCTGGAAGATCCCACGAACAGAGGAACCTGGCAGGCTATAGTCCATGGGGTGGCAAAGAGTCAGACATGACTGAGCAACTAAGCATGAGCACATAGTAACTTTATTTCCCTTTAAGTCCCCTTTTTCTCATGACTATAATAAAATTGCCTTAAATATTTCCTCTACATACACCACAAGCCACTTTAGGCAGTGTTATAATTTTTTGCTTCAAACATAAAACAAATTTAGAAAATTTAAGATATGAAGGAAAGTCTATTTCATTTCCCCACATTTTTACTATTTCTGTTGCTCTGATGTTTCAAGTTTGTTTTTTAAATTTCTGTTTCAAGAACTTCCTTTAGTCAACTTTTTTTTCAATAATGGCAACAAATTCTCTTAGTTCTCCTTTTAAAAAATGTCATGATTTTTGTTTCATTTCTAAAAGATATTTATACTGGATACTGGATTCTGGCTGATAATACTATTCTTTCAACACTTGACAAAAAAGTACTGCCTTCTTCCGGCCTTTGGGAATGCTGATGAGAAATCTGCTGTTATTCAGATTATTTTTACCTTAGAGCTAAGATGCAGTTTCCCTTCTGCTTTCCTGATTTTGTTCTTTCTCTTTAATTTCAGAGGTGATTTTGTGGCATATCATGGCACAGAATTTTGGGGTGTTTTTCTTATTTAAGTTTTCACCATGCATCTTGAAACTGTAGTTTAAATCTTTTGCCAAATTTTTACCTTTCAGTCACCACTTCTTTAAGAACTCGTTTCAGTCCCACTTTCTTTCTCCTTTCCTTCTGGGGCTCTACTATCCTGACACAGATGTTCAGTCTTTGCTACAGCCCCACATATCCCTGAGGTTCTGTTCAGTTGGGCAGTGAGTGCTTTTTCTCATTCAAGTTGAGATTTTCCTTGTTCTTGGTATGATGATAATTTTCCATTGTATGATGTTTGAGGCATTAGTCTATGAAGAACTGGGTCATAGGTAAATCTTCTATTGTAGCAGGTCAACTCTGACACTGTCCTGGTGGAGGAAGTGTGGTGATACCTCATTGCTGCCAGATGGGAGTGTTTCACCACCTGGCCTTCACTGAGACCCCGAGGAGGAAAGACACAGCGTCACTGCCCCCTCCCCCCCAACACTGTGGCCTCTACTGATACAGGGATGGCGAGGCAGTCCTTACTGCTGGGAAGTCATGCGAGCCCTTGATTCCTATTTACCCCTTTCTGACACTAATCCAGCAAGGAGAGAATCGGGCATCTCATTACTCCCACGTCAGAGTCGAAGTCCTGCCTCCACTGACGTCACAGAAGGGTAGGGTGTTATTCTGGGTGGCAATAACATCTTCAGCTCCTTGCTCCTCATCCTTCTCTGACACCCTCATAGGTAGGAAACTGGGACACTGTGCTATAGCCTGGGGATGGCGGAGCCCAGGCTCTCTTCTTAAACTTTGCTGAGAGAGTTGGTAGGGGAGGCTTTAGGACTGTTTGTTTTGATGGCTGCCCTGAGGGGGTGGTTATTGTCTAGAAACGCTTGGTCTTGCCAGGCCACCTTCCTGGTCCTTTGGTTACAGAGCAGGCTTTATTGGGTCACCTTTGTCTGTGTTGGGTGGCACCTCTGGGCACTAGGGAATCTAGTACCCAATCCAGGGTACCTGAGACAACAAGAAAACCTAGGAAACTCACCGCCATATCATTCCTTGGTTCCAATGGTCAGGAATTGGTCTTCTCTCCACTTACAGAGTCTCCTTATGTTTCTTTTTATATATAATGCTCAAAGTTTTTTTTAGCTCTTCTTAGTAAGAGGAATAGCAGAAATATGTCTGTACCAATTCTGATACTTTGCTTACAAAATGGTCAACATTAGATCTTCATGTCTTCAGTCTAAACAATTGGTTCTGTTTAGAGAGTAGTATTACTAAAGTAACATATGCTCCCTCAGGAACAATGAAGAGAAAGAAAGCTTCAGTACACACGGTACTGAAATGAGACAGTATTAACCCTGTATATTTCTATATGCAGGGAGAGAGTTAATCTAAACTTACCAATTAATAATAAAAAGCTTATTTTCAAGCGAATAATTACGGAGAAAAAATGAAAAGGAGATATAAATAATACTCCTATGAAATTTCAAAATAGAAAGTTTAAACAAAATTGTTTACAAAAATGTGTGTGAAATTTGGCCTTTGAAATGAAAATATGCTCTATTCCACTACTATAGTTATTTAGGAACGTTTCATATTATCTTCACCACTCATTTATGTATAGCATTATTACTTCTTACTAGACAATTTTTCCTATTGTGATGTAATACTTCAATTTATTTTACCTATATGCATATTTTTATTTCCAAGTTGACTAAAACATCTGCAAGTTACTATATGTTATGGAAAATAATTCAATCCCACAGTTGGTCCTTGATAAATGCTTCAAGCTAAATAGGCCTGAAAAAGCAACAATTTTTTTTTCTTGATCATAGATGATTTACTTTAGGTCCTGGAATGAAGAATTTCAGAGACAGAAGGAATATAAGTGGTTTTTCATACTCACTAGCCATCTTGACGGAGCAGGCGATGGCCCCCACTCCAGTACTCTTGCCTGGAAAATCCCATGGATGGAGGAGCCTGGTAGGCTGTAGTCCATGGGGTCGCTAAGAGTCGGACATGACTGAGTGACTTCCCTTTCATTTTTCACTTTCATGCATTGGAGAAGGAAATGGCAACCCAGTCCAGTGTTCTTGCCTGGAGAATCCCAGGGACAGGGGAGCCTGCTGGGCTTCCGTCTATGGGGTCGCACAGAGTCGGACACGACTGAAGCGACTTAGCAGCAGCAGCAGCAGCAGCCATCTTGAATTCAAGTCATAGTATAAATAAAGTCTAAGAGATGTAACCTTCATAGGTCAATCTAGGACTAAAGGGATGTGTCTTACTTGAACAGATGAGTGCTCAGCAGTCAATACTGGGAAAAGCAATATTAGAGAAATTTTAATCTAGGATATTAAATTGTGATTCATAAGAAGCTTTATAAAGACAGTCTTCAAACCTTGAATGAGTTGTTTCTACCCTGTTCTGGAAAAACAAAACAAAACATTTTTTGGTGGTATGTACTGATAAGTCAGAAACTTCTAAACCAAAACAACCTTCCTTATTTCCTCTCTCTGTACAGGTTTTTGCACAAGTTAAATATAAATATTTCTGTTAAGGAAATAATAGCACACATTTCATGTTGGACAAAAAGTCCAGCAAATTTAAATCTTATTTTTTATCTGTACTAATATATCAAGAAGTTCCAGATCCAAAAATATAAACTGCTGACAACACAGCTGTAACTAGCCCTATACATGCATGTGCTCAGTGGTGTCCGACTCTTTGTGACCCATGGACTGTAGACCTCCAAGCGCCTCTGTTCATGGGCTTTCCCAGGCAAGAGTGCTGGAGTGGGTAGTCATTTCCTACTCCAGGGAATCTTCCTGACCCAGGGGTTGAACTGGCATCTCCTGGATTGGCAGGTGGATTCTTTACCACTGAGCCACTTGGGAAGCCCACTTCTGAGACTGCTTTAGCTCTGTTTTTAGGAAGGACTAAGTTTTTCATGGGAAGAAACTCACTGTAAGAAAGAGACATGTAGCCGCTGCTGAGGACAGATGGAAAGGACAATGCAAAAATGATAATGTGTATTATTCAGATTTAGTGTGGACCTTTTTCTCTCTTCTACTCATCACCCACAATTCAAAATCTGACCCAGTGTTTTGGAGACAGGCAGTGACGATTTAAACAGATACCACTGAAATGAGGGCTTCTGAGTAAGGACCAGGCACTACTGCTTTGTAGAGGGGCATTTCTCCTTGGGCCAGGCCTGGAGCCCCTGAAAGCAGTGACCTGGGATTCTTGCAACCATCCCTGGGGGGCAGATAGTTAGTCGCTCTTTATGACCCCATGGGCTGTAGCCTGCCAGGCTCCTCTGTCCATGGAATTCTCCAGGCAAGAATACTGGAGTGGGTTGCCATTCCCCTCTCCAGGGGATCTTCCCAACCCAGGGATAGAGCCCAGGTCTCCATTGCAGGCAGATTGTTTACCATTTGAACCACCAGAAATCCTGGGTGGGTGTGGGGGGCAGACAGGAGCAGAACAAAGGGCAAGTCACTGAAGGTCTGTGAATGGCCATGACGAGACTTCCTCTGGGCTTCCTCACTGTTCTAGTGAGCTGGAATGGTCAGTAGACGTGTTGGCAGGGACAGCAATTCTGAAGACGTGAACCAAGCCAGGGAGAAAAGTTTGTTTCCATTACAATGATTGTTATGTATTTTCTAGATTGATGCTGTCTGGAAAGACATCAGTTACTTTAGAAACCTGACTTATTTTTAGAATTTATAATCCTTTGGAGCTAATATATAGCCCACATTTGAAAATTACTTTTATTACTTTATAGCTACCTTTTGCCACTGACCACATAAAAATAGTTTGATCAACCACTCTTTCCAGAAAGACTTGGTTCCAGGGACTTTTGCCAATCTACAGATATTTGCTGTAATGTCTCAAAATACAGTTGAGTACTTTGAGCTATTATTGTTTACACTGACAAATGGGAATTTTTCAATTTTTATTTTATAAACTTGGAATATTTTTGTTTTATTTTCAACCTGGTTGTCTCAAGAATGTCCCTTTTGCTACTACTAACGTGCTTTGATATCTTTTTTGTTATTGCTGTTTCTCAGTCACTAAGTCATGTCTGACTCTGAAACCCTGTGGACTGCCACATGCCAGGCTCCTCTGTCCTTCACTATCTTCTGAAGTTGGCTCAGATTCATTTCTGTTGAGTTGGTGATGCTATCTAACCATCTCATCCTCTACTGCCTCCTTCTCTTTTGCCTTCGATCTTTCCCAGCATCAGGGTCTTTTCCAATGAGTCAGTTCGTCTCATCAGGTGGCCAAAGTATTGGAGCTTCAGCTTCAGCATCAGTCCTTCCAGTGAATTTTCAGGACTGATTTCCTTTGACTGCTTTGATCGCCTTGCTGTCCAGACTCTGCCCTTAACTGGCTCCATGAGCAAGTGAGGCATGGGAGCTTTGATGATACACGCCTGGACTGTGGCCTTCGCAGGTGCTTTTTATCTTTGGCCCCCCCTTCTGCCCACCTCCCAGCCACTCCACAGGTGAGACAGGAAGTCTACGGGGGTTGAAGTGGCCTTCTTGCCTACATGAGATAAGCCTCTGGTAAAGTTCTTTTCAATGAAGATTCGACCTTTGTTATGGAATAGCACTGGTCATACGTCAAAATGGTTATTTTTCCAATCTTTCTGCCAAAGATAGGAAATGATTTTCTTCATTCTTCAAACCTGATGGGTTTTTTGGGGGTAAAAATCTGTGAAAGTATTGGGAATCCCCTAAAACTACAGCCACAAGGAGTTTTTCCCTCTCAAAGAGGTCCACACTCAGATTCTAGAAATTCATCAAAATTAACACTTAATTGTTAATTTACCTTTAAACTCATGGGTTGAGTAACTAAGTTGAACTTAGTCACATTTCTCAGTATCTGTCTGTCTCTCTAGAGTTTTGGACGCCAGTTTGCCCTGCAGCCTCAAGAAATTCTCTTTTTTACTTCCAATTTGCTCAAATCATTTCTTGTTTTAAGATCTGGAATAACAACTTTGGAGTTGAAACTGAAAGTGCCATTTTTTTAAACAAAAAACTTTAATTATTTATATTTCCTTCTCCAGGGGATCTTCCCAACCCAGGGATCGAACCCAGGCCTCCTGCATCGTAGACAGACGCTTTACCATCTGAGCCACCAGGGAAGTCAACTTAATTACATTACCACTTGTATTAGCTTATGATTTACACTCCTAAGTGCTACCTTATAGAGGCAAAAGTGGTTAATATGTGTAGTAAAATTGCTTTATGTACTTTTAATATGGCTCCTTGGCAACATTAACACGTGCACACACATGTGCGATGGCTCTTATACCACTCTAGATGGTATTTGTGGTATACATTTTCAAGAACTCTCAAAGGGTTGAGGACAAGGTTTTTGTTTTTTTTTTCTCTTGTATTGGAAGACTAGGGGAAAAATCTGAACTACTCAGACTAACTAGTTTCTCTCAGCCATTGGTATATTTAAATATATTTTCATAGAAACATTTTCAGCACACATTTATGTGAACTTTATCGAGGCGCTCTAAATTGCATCATCAATCTACTAAACAAAAGTGCTGCTCTGGGTATGATTTGTGCTTCCCCAGGAAGATCCCCTGGAGGACGGCATGGCTACCCACTCCAGGATTCATGCCTGGAGAATCTCCGTGGACAGAGGAGCCTGGCAGGGTACAGTCCATGGGGTCCCAAAGAGCCAGACATGAGTGAGTGACTGAGCAGAGCACAGCACATCACTGTAGCACTTTTAGTAAGAGCTATGAAAAGCTGAATATAGCTGGCAGGGCTTAGGGTTCTTCACTTGCACCTTTTCTAAGTCAGCAATTGAAAGTATAAAGTGAGAAAAAGCTTTTATAGTTCCCTCCTCTCTTCACATCTTGTCATGTCCGAAAGAAAATTAGGAATCAGAGATGAGTGATCAAAGGACCATAAAGTGACCGTACTCTGTGTTGTTTTGACAATGGCAAGAACTTAAAAATACTCTCAAGTTCCAGTGAAGATGAACAAGGTGATTTGGCAGCAACACTTCTGGGTTGGACAGGTAAGTATATCTATGAACTCTATTCCCAAGGAAACAACCATAAGTGGTAAAAATTATTTTAAAAATCAACTATTTAAAGTCTCTGGAAGTTATCCTAAGGACATAAGCAGATGGAGAAATATTTATTAAAGGAAAATTCCTGATCTGAGTAAGAACTGTGAAGGTATACAATATTGAAGGCATGCCCCAAACCCAGTTCAGTGGGATTGAGGTGCTATTCTGGGGGGCTGTCATCAAGGGGACGGAGTTCACTTCAGCCCTAGTTTCCAATCTAGGGCAACCGTTTCTCCCTGAGGGAGACAAGACACCAGAATTCTCATCGCCCCAGCCCCAAGTGGGAGAAGCTCTATTCCAGGCAGGTGAGGTCGAGAGCTCCTTTCTTCCACCCAGACTCACTCAGAGGGTCGAACCGCTACTTCAGGCACAACAGACTGAGAACACTGGGTTCTGATTCTACTACCCCAGCCCTTCTGGAGAGCAACCTCAGAGGCCACACAAAGCAGGGGAGACAGACCTCCCTGTACCAGTCCAGCTGAAACAGTCAACGAGCAAACAAACAAGCAGAAACTCATGGGGGTGGGGGAGTCAGCATCCAGAGTTGGCTCCCATCTATTGTCTAAAATGTCCATTTTTAACCAAAAACTATGGAACATCAAGAGTTTGAACGATACACAGGAAAAAAAAAGATTGTGCCTTTGTAGTAGCCTCGATGGCAGAGGAAACTGTGATTAAAGAATTTTAAAACGCCAGTGTCCATCAAGTAGGGACTATTAAAGAGAGGCAGACATTATGAGAAAGAACCAAATGGAAAGTCTGGTGTTAAAAAGTATAGTAATAAAAAGGAAAACTATTTTCAAGAGGGGATGAAGAATAAATCTGACCTGGCAGAAGAAAGAATCAGTGAACTCGGAAATATATAAAGGTACAATCTGAAGAACAGAAAAAAAGAATGAATAAAAAGTAACAGAGCCTCTGAGAAATGCAGTGTCCTAACACTTGCGCGGTAAGAGTATCTGGGGGAAAGGAGAGACAGGAATGGAAAAATATTCAAAAAATTGCTGAAAATTTCCTAAACTTGATGAAAAACTTTCATCTACGCAGCTTAATAGATTAACACATTTGGATAAAACCTCAAAGATCCACATACAGACGCATCAGTCAGCCAAATGCTGAAAACTGAAAGGAAACAGAAAAACCTTGAACACGGAAAAGAAAGATGTCTCTACTTAAAGGGGAACCCCAATATGATTAAAAGCTGAATTCCCATCAGAAACAACTGATACCAAAATACAAGTGCTATTCAGTGTTGGATAAAAAAAGCAGTCCGCCAAGAATCTTATTTCCAGCAAAACAACCTTTCAAAAACAAATTCAGAATATATACCGACATGAATAAAAACAGAATTCATTAATAGACTCTTATAAGAAACCTTAAAGAAAGTTTTCCAGGCTAAAACCAAGTGACACTGGAGAGTATTTCAAATCCACATGACAAAAGAGAGAGACTGGTAAAGATAAACAGGTAAGTAAGACCGTGTGACGGCATGTTTCTCCACTTATTTTAAAACGAGTGCATAGAGCAATATCCATATAATTGTATTGTTGAGTTTATACCACAGAGGAAATTAATACATATGTAATATAAAATATAAAAGCATGAAAAAGGTGAGTGGGAGCAAAGCTATATTGGAGTAAGGAACTGACACCAAATGGTAACTCTAAGAGGAAGAAATGAAAAGCAAGGTTAATGTAACAAACCATATATACTTGCTCCCCTTTAATTTCTCAGTTTGTTAAGAGACATGAAATTAGGTAAAGTAACAGTGATAAACCCATTGTACTGTTGGATTTATAATATATATATAAACATATTATGTATAATACTGTTGCTGCTAAAGAGGGGAAGAGAAAATAAAGGAGTAAATTTTCACTATCACTAGAATTAAGTTAGTATAAACCTGAAATAGAGTTTATTATGATACGTATTTTAAACCCTAGAGCAAACACTAAGAAAACTAATTTTTAAGTTAAACTAATTAAAGGAATCAAAGTGTTACACAGGAAATAATCACTTAATGTGAGAAAAAAAAACAGGAAGGGAAGAACGGAGAGCAAAAAGGCATGAGACAGGCGTAAAACCAAAAGCAAAATGGCAGACATAAACGCAATCACATCAGTAGTCAGCAAGTGTGAGT
Source organism: Bison bison bison (assembly GCF_000754665.1). Classification (NCBI taxonomy): domain Eukaryota; kingdom Metazoa; phylum Chordata; class Mammalia; order Artiodactyla; family Bovidae; genus Bison; species Bison bison. The sequence goes on from NW_011495075.1 coordinate 2,806,829, forward strand.
GCTTAGCCTTTCCAGTTAAAGGCAGGGCCTGTCAGGCTGTGTCAGAACAAGGTCCAACTCCACACTGCCTACAGGAGGCACACTTTAGTTTCAAAGATAAAAATATGTTGAAAGTAAAAGAAAGGAAAATTATATACTATGCAAATAACAATCCTAGAAGAACCGGAGAGCCTACACTAACATCCTACAAAACAGATATTGAAAGAAACAAAATGTGACTGAAGACAATGAAGCACATTTTATCATGAAAAGGTCAACCACCAGGAAGATATCATTAAAAACACATATGCATCCGAAAACAAGTCTCCTAAATACATAAGCAAAACCTGACAAAGCCAAAGAGGTAAACGGACAATCAAAGTAGTTGGAAATTTTACTAACCCACTTTTAGTAACAAATAGAAAACTTTTTGGGACATCAGTAAGAATACAGAAGACTTTAAAAGCACTATAAACCAATCAGCGCTAACAGACATGTATAGAATATTCTGCCCTGCCAAATGCCCATCCTTCTCAAGCACATGAAATATTATCCAGAGTAGAGCACATTTTGAGTTTTAAAACAAACTTAACAGTATTTAAATCATACAAAGTATGTTCTCCCAACACAATGGAACTAAATTGGAACTCAATAACTGAAGGCAATTTGGGAAACTCACTAATATGTGGAAATTTTAAAATGTACTCCTAAATAGCCAGTGAGTCAAAGGAGGAATCACAAAGGAAATGAGGAAACATTATACTTTGAGGTGAATGAAAATGAAATCACAATATGCCAAAATTTGTGCACTCGAACAACAGAGAAGATGAACAAAATCAGAAGATATTTATTTGAAAAGATCAACAAATTGACAAATGATTAGCCAGTGTGACCATGCCAGAAAGAGACGTCTCAAATAACTAAAGTCAGGAATGAGTGAATATGACTACTTCCTTCACAGAAATAAGAATGATTACAAGAAAAAACTGTGAACCACTATATGTCAACAGATGAAATAATATTAATGAAATGGCCAGAAAGATGCTAACAATCAAAACTAGCTTAATAAGAAATAGAACATGTAAATAGTTCCAGATGCCTTCACTGGAAATTTCTACCAAACACTGAAAAAATATATTACCAAGACTTCACAGACTCCTCTCAAAAAACAGGAAAAGGAGGAAGACTTTAGACTCATTCTGCAGGGTCAACATTAACACGACATCAAAACCAGACAAAGACAACTCATGAAAATAAAACCACGTACCAATAGCTCTTATAATAATTGATGCAAAAATTCTCAACAGGATATTTACAAACTGAATCTAGCAACACAAAAAAGAAAATTATACATCATGGCCAAAGGGGATTCAATCTGGTTTGATTCAAAATGGGAAAATTAATTATACTTTATTAATAGAAGAAAGGAGTCCAGTCCATGGGGTTGCAAAGAGTTGGACATGACTGAGCAACTGAACTGAATAGAAGAAAGGACAAAAACACACAATCATGTCAATAGATAGAAAACACTGACAAAATTCAACATACTTGCATGGTAAAAATCCATAACAACCAGGAATATAAGTTTTCCCAAATGATAAAAACATCTATGAAAAACAGAAAGCTAGTGTTTTTAATAGTGAAAGACCAAATGCTTTCCCCATAAAATCAGGAACAAAATAAGGATGTGCATTTATACCACCTCTATTCAATATTTTACTGAAAGTTCTAGATAAGGCAATTAGAAGAGCAATGGAAGTTAGAAAAATCCAGGCTGGAAAGAAAGAAGCGAAGTACACCTCCATTTACAGATGGCATGATTTTGAATACAGAAAATAGGGAATTCACTAAAAAACTACTAGAAGTAGTAAGTAGGTTCAGAAACATTTCAGGATAAAAGTCAATATATAAAAATCAATTGTGTTTCTATACTTCAGCAGTAAGCAATCTGAAAATGATTATTAACATCAAAAAGAATCAAATACTTAGGAACACATTTAACAAAAGAAGTGCAAAATTCATATTCAGAAAACCACAGGACATTGTTGAAGGAAATTATAAAACCATGGAAGAATGGAAAAACCTCCTGTGCTCCTAGCTCAGAGGACTTAAGGTGTCAAGATGTCGGCACTCATTAAACTGGTCTACAGTTTCAAAACAATTTTTGTCAAACTCTCAGCTTCCTTTTTTGCATAAATTTACAAACTAGCTCTAAAATCCACAGGAAATTGCAAAGCACATATATCAGTCAAAACAATCTGGAAAAACAGGAATAAAAATGTAAGAACCTTACTTCATGATTTCGAGACTTTTTACAAAGCTAGAATAATCAAGGCAGCATGGTACTGACATAGAAGGGACATACAGATCAATGAGACAGAGTCTACAGTACAAAAAGAAACCATTACCTTTAACAGATCAATGAGACAGAGCCTACAGTACAAAAAGAAACCATTATCTTTACGATAATTGATTTTCAACAATGAGGCCAAATCATTTGATGGAGAAAAATACTAGTTTCAACAAATGGTACTGGAACTACTGGATATCCACATGCAAAAGAATAAAAATGGAGCCATTCCAAACACCACACACAATATTAATTCAAATTGGACCATAGGCCTATATGTAATAGCTAAAACTGTCAAACTCTTCGAGGAAAGCATAGGGGTAAATCTTAGTTACCCTGAGTTAAGTAATTTCTTCTTAAATACAGCACTAAGAGCCCAACCTACCAAAAGCAATATAGATAAATTTGATTTTATCAAACCAAAAACTGCTGTGCAACAAAAATACCATAACTGGAAAGTATAGAGCTGTAAAGACAACCCAAAGGAAGGGAAAAAATGTAAATCATTTATCTGATAAAGGACTTGGATCTAGAATATATGATACACAATTCTTACAACTCAATAGTAAAAAGACAACACAATTTTAAAATGCACAAAGGATCCAAATAGCATTTCTCTAGAGAAGATGTATAGAGGGATAGTAAGCCCCTGAAAAGATGCTCAGTGTTATTAGTCAACAGGGACACGCAAGCCAAAGCACAATGCAGTGCTTATGTGTTTTTGTCCTTTATTCCTACTTGGATATTTATAATCAAATAGGTAGACCATGCCATGTGTTGGAGAGGTGGAGAAATGAGAATGCTTACACATTGCTGTTGGGGATACAGTACTGTACAGCTGCCTTGGAAAACAGTTGGACAGTTCCTCAGAATATTAAACATAGAGTTTCTAGAGCAATTTTACTCCTAGGGATATACCCAAGAGAAATGAAAGCCTACATTCATACAAAATCTTGTATATGAGAATATATAGTACCCACTATTCATGACTGCCAAGAAGTGGAAAATTACCAAATCTTCATGAATTAATAAATGCATAAAATATTATATATTTATATCTATTTACATACACAATGGAATATTATTCAGCCATAAAAAGGAAAGGAATACAAGTTCATACTTAAATGAACCTTGGAAACATTATGCTAAGTACCAGTCTGCTACTAAAGACCACAAATTGTATGACTTCAATACATAGATGTCCAAAGTAGGCACATCTCCAGAAACTAGTAAGTGGTTACCCAGAGTTTGGGGATAGAATATGAATGACTGCTAGTGAATATAGGATTTCTTTTAGGAATGAAAAATATTCTAAAATTAGATTGTAGTGACAGGTGCACAACTCTGAGTATACTAAACAAGACTGGATCATATATTTTTAACGGGTGAATTGTATGATATTTGAATTACGCTTCAATAAAAGGGTTTTCCGAGTGGCCCTAGCGGTGAAGAACCCCCCTGCCAATGCAGGAGATGTAAGGGACATGAGTTCGATCTTTGGGTTGGGGAGATCGCGACCCACTCAGTATTCTTGCCTGGAGAATGGACAGAGGAGCCTAGCAGGCCACAGTGCATGGCATCACAAAGGGCTGGACACGACGGAGGCAACTTAACACCACAGGGCTGGTTAAAAAAAAAGAGAGTACTGCAGTATTTCAACTCATCTGAATAGGAAGAATTTCTAGAAAATTACTAGACTGAATTATATTAAACACTAAAAAGTGATGGCTGAATGGATAGAGCCATGGAAAGTTCAGACTTGGTTCATGGCTCTGAGAATGGAATTATGCTTTCAAGTTTATTACAAGTTAACATCTGTCTCTCTGCCTATAAATGTCAAAGAAAAGTTGTGGTAAGTTTTAAAATCAAATTTACTCACTGGTCTTACTCCAGAAGTTGCTAGCCTGCCAACGGCCAAGAAAACATCCTGTGTTTAGTTTCCTTATGCAAGGCCTAAGAAGAAGCACGAGAAACTCGAGTTCCTTCTTCCTGGAATAACGTCCCATCACACATTCTCCCAGAAGAAGTGTGAGCTTTTCATGGAGCTTTAGATGGCAGCTGTCCACATGAAGAAAAAAGAAAGAAGTTCTTTGAAATACGGGAAAATCTAATCCTCTGATTCACTGCTTCTATTTGACTCTCTTTTTTTAAATTTATTTAATTGGAGGCTAATTATTTTACAATATTGTAGTGGTTTTTGCCATACATTGACATGAATCAGCCATGGGCACACACGTGTTCCCCGTCCTGAACCCCCCTCCCACCTCCCTTCCCATCCCATCCCTCTGGGTCATCCCAGTGCACCAGCCCTGAGCACCCTGTCTCATGCATCAAACCTGGACTGGCAATCTGTTTCACATATGATAATTTACATGTTCCAATGCCATTCTCCCAAATCATCCCACCTTCACCCTCTCCCACAGAGTCCAAAAGACCATTCAATACATCTGTGTCTCTTTTGCTGTCTCTCATACAAAGTTATCGTTACCATCTTTCTAACTTCCATATATATGCGTCCAGTTCAGTTCAGTTGCTCAGTTGTGTCCGACTCTTTTCGACCCCATGAATCACAGCACACCAGGCCTCCCTGTCCATCACCAACTCCCAGAGTTCACTCAAACGCACGTCCATCGAGTCGGTGATGCCATCCAGCCATGCTATATATGCGTTAGTGACTCTGTGTGTTTGTTTTTTTTTTAACAGAATGCTCACTTCAGAATATCATAGAATTAGTGAAATGGATTTTTGGGTCCAGAACAAGTTATTTGCTCTTGTGTTATGGAGTTCCATTTTCACATATTACTATACTTCATACAGTAATTAGACATTACTATAATTTATATTTTCCTAAGAAAAATATCTGAACACAATTTTGTTTTCAGAGTGGATTTGAAGAGTCATTAATTGCATTTCAAGATAAATTGATTTAGGAGGACAAAAGGGGATATAGAAATATATCTTGGAAAGTGATTAATGACATCAAAGGAAATAAGAAATAGTATGTTCCCGTGGAAATGGACTATAAACACCCAATGTCTGAATGATATTATACATCTGCAATTCTCAGCCCCACCACCTAAGACCCAGTTTTTCTGCCATTATAAACACAGCTGTTATATGTTCTATGCAACTGCAAAAAATAAAAATAAAAAATAAATCCTATTGGCTACTGATGTATTACTACTGGTGCTGCTTTTGTAAAGTCAATAGCTTTATTTGGCAAAATACTTCAGTGGCCAACAGACGTGCTGAGTTGATTAGAAGATGGAAATACTGTGGCTAGAAGAAGTAGGAATTGAAGGGACAGTGACCCAAGGCTCCCTTTGGGGCATCACTGTTGCCGTGACTTAATCCTTCGTACTTCTTCTGATAACTGGTATATACTGGTTTATTTGTATTTTTTAGTATAAATTTTTAATATAAATTTATTTATTTTAATTGGAGGTTAATTACTTTACAATATTGTATTGGTTTTGCCATATATCAACTTGAATCTACCACAGGTATACACGTGTTCCCCATCCATGTTTTACTTTTAAATAATGTTTCCCCATTTGACGATTATGACAGTTCTAGGCTTAAGGGTTTCCCAGTTGGTGCTAGTGGTAAAGAACCACCTGTCAATGCAGGAGACATGAGAGATGCAGGTTCAATCCCTGGGTTGGGAAGATCCCCAGGGAGAAGGCATCCCCACTCCAGTATTCTTGGCTGGAGAATCCCATGGACAGAGGAGCCTGGCCAGCTGTAGTCCATAGGGTCGCAAAGAGTGGGACACAACTGAAGCGACTTGGCGCGCGCGCACACACACACATACGGCTTAAAGTGAGTTGAGAGAATGCAGGAATTCATAACTGGATCCATGCAGGACGAATCAGAATTAGCGTCCTCTTCCTTCCACCTAGCCAATGACTAAGTTTACAGGTTTGGAATCACACTGACCTGGGAAAGGTTTAAGTTCAGAATTACAATTCTCAGATTCCTTAATGGTACCCAGACTTCTCAAAATCACTTAAATTGTCTATATGGAATGTTCTGTATTTATCTTATCTCTCAAAACTAACCATATAAAGCCCAAAGAAAATCAAGAAATGATAAGTTCTTTCCTTTTTTGTGTATGGTTGGTTGGTTTAGTCGCTAAGCTGTGTCAACTCTTGTAACCCCATGGGCTGTAGCCCACCAGGCTCCTCCATCCATGGGATTTCGCAGGCTAGAATACTGGAGTAGGTTGCCATTCCCTCTTTCAGGGGATCTTCCCAACCCAGGAATCGAACCCAGGTCTCCTGCATTGCAGATGGATTCTTTACCAACTGAGCTAGGAGA
>NW_011495075.1:2815663-2818298 GCF_000754665.1 Bison bison bison
TATTAGATTTATCAGACCTTAATTTTCATACAAATGATTTTGTAAAAAACTCAGCTGGCTTTTTTCTTGTTTTATCAAGGTACACTATTTTCTCTTTTTAAGAGTATAGTCCTGTGAATTTTCACAAATATGCAAGCAAAATCAAGATACCAACCAGTTACCACCTCTCAAAACTTACCCATGGTAACCCTTTTCCCTAACCCCATTCTCTGACAACTGGAGTTCTTATCCCTACAGTTTTACCTTTTCCAAAGCATCATAAGAGCAGAATCCTATAGCAGGAAACCTCTGGAGTCTGTCTTCTTTCACTTATCATGATACGCTTACTATGCATGTTTGCATATGTGCATAATGCATCCATATTTTTATATTGTCAGTATGTGTTTGTCCTTTTTTTCTGAGGAGTGTTCCACTGTAAGAACTCACGATTTGTCTTCCCATTCTCCACATGAAGTGCATTTTGACTGTTTCCAGGTTTTGACTACTGTTACAAACATTAATGTCCAGGTGTTTATATAAATGTAAGTTTGCGTTTCTCAAGAGTAAATACTGAGCAATAGGGTTGTTGGAGTACATGATTAGTGTATGCTAATTTTACCAGAAAGTGAAAAACTACTTCCATAGTGGCTGTACCATTTTGTAGTTCTACCAGCAACGTTTGAAAAACTCCAGTTGCTCTAAACATCTTTGCCGGCATTTGATATTGATAAATTTCATTTGTTTGTTAATATTTCCATTCTAATAGATGTGTGTTAGCTCATTGTGGGCTTGGTTTGCATTTCTCTAATATTATTAATATTTAGGATTTTTCATGTGCTTATTTACCATTCATATATCTTTTGTGAAGTGTCTTTACAAATCATTTCTCACTTTAAAATCACTGTTTCTTTCATTCCTATTGTGTTTAGAGTATTCATATATTCTAGATATAAGTTTTATATCACATATGTGAATTATAAATACTTTATTCTAATCTAGGAAGACTTCCCTGGTAGATCAGATGGTAAAGCGTCTGCCTACAATGTGGGAGACCCAGGTTCGATCCCTGGGTCAACAAGATCCTCTGGAGAAGGCAATGGCACCCCATTCCAGTACTCTTGCGTGGAAAATCCCATGGACGGAGGAGCGTGGTAGGCTACAGTCCATGGGGTCGATAAGAGTCAGACATGACTGAGCAACTTCACTTTCTTTTCACTTTCTTTCTAATCTATGGCTTATTTTTTCTTTTCCAAGTGTCTTATGAAGAATAGAAATTTAAAAATTCTGATGAAGTCTAACTAAACTATTTTTCCTTATGGCAAATGCTTTTACTCTTTTATCAAAGAAAGTTTTGTCTAATTTAAAGTCTTGAAGATTTTCTCCTTCATGTTTTCCCCAGCAGTTTTATGGTTTTGATTTTTAGTATAGAGTTATGATCCATATTGGGGCTTCCATGGTGGTTCAGTGGTAAAGAATCGCCTGCCAGTGCAGGAGATGTGGGTTTGATCCCTGGATCAGGAAGATCCCCTGGAGAAGAAAGTGGCAACCGACTCCAGTATTCTTGACTGGAAAATCCCATAGAAAGAGGAGTCTGGCAGGCTACTGTCCATGAGGTCGAAAAGAGTTGGACATGACTTAGTGACTAAACAGTTGAGGTATGTGTACGGTAGAAGGTATGGGATGAGTCTGATTAAAAAAAAAAATGTGGGAGAAAATAATAGCAAATGAAGCAACTGACAAACAACTAATCTCAAAAATATACAAGCAACTCCTACAGCTCAACTCCAGAAAAATAAATGACCCAATCAAAAAATGGGCCAAAGAACTAAACAGACATTTCTCCAAAGAAGACATACAGAGGGCTAACAAACACATGAAAAGATGCTCAACATTACTCATTATCAGAGAAATGCAAATCAAGACCACTATGAGGTACCATTTCACACCAGTCAGAATGGCTGCGATCCAAAGTCTACAAATAATAAATGCTGGAGAGGGTGTGGAGAAAAGGGAACCCTCTTACACTGTTGGTGGGAATGCAAACTAGTACAGCCACTATGGAGAACAGTGTGGAGATTCCTTAAAAAACTGGAAATAGAACTGCCTTATGATCCAGCAATCCCACTGCTGGGCATACACACTGAGGAAACCAGAAAGGAAAGAGACACGTGTACCCCAATGTTCATCGCAGCACTGTTTATAATAGCCAGGACATGGAAGCAACCTAGATGTCCATCAGCAGATGAATGGATAAGAAAGCTGTGGTACATATACACAATGGAGTATTACTCAGCCATTAAAAAGAAAACATTTGAATCAGTTCTAATGAGGTGGATGAAACTGGAGCCTATTATACAGAGTGAAGTAAGCCAGAAGGAAAAACACCAATACAGTATACTAACGCATATATATGGAATTTAGAAAGATGATAACAATAACCCTGTGTACGAGACACAAAAGAGACACTGATGTATAGAACAGTCTTATGGACTCTGTGGCAGAGGGAGAGGGTGGGAAGATTGGGAGAATGGCATTGAAACATCTAAAATATCATGTAAGAAACAAGATGCCAGTCCAGGTTCGATGCACGATACTGGATGCTTGGGGTTGGTGCACTGGGACGACCCAGAGGGATGGTATGGGGAGGGGGGAGGGA
>NW_011495075.1:2819405-2820527 GCF_000754665.1 Bison bison bison
CTCCTCCATCCATGGGATTTTCCAGGCAAGAGTACTGGAGTGGGGTGCCATTGCCTTCTCCATATTCATTGCTAGCACACAGAAATACTATTGATTTTTTTACCTGAACTTTTGTCCTGAAAAACTTTAAACTCACTTAAAAAGTCTAGTAGCAATTTTGTAACTTAAAAAAAAAAATTCTACATAGAAAAGTATTCCCCTACATATAGAGATAATTTTATTTCTTACCAATTTGTCTGCCTTTTATCTCATTCTGTTAAGATTCTGCTGCCTATGGTTCCCAGTATAATATTGAACAGGAATAGTGAGATGACATATTTGCTTATTACTGATCTTATTGGGAAATAATTCTTTCACAATTAAGTATGATATTAGCTGTAAGCTTTTTGCAAATACGCCCTACCAAATTGAGAAAGTTTATATTTTCTTAGTTTGCTAATTTTTTACTTTCAGTATATGTTGAATTGTGTCTTTTTTTTTTTTTTTGCTCTTCTATTAGGTTGAATATTTTTTGTCTTTAGGCTGTTGATATGGTGAATTATATTAATCAAGTTTTAAATGATGAACTAGTCTTATATTCTATGATAAACCTCACTTGGTTATGAATATTATCCTTTCAATATAATGCTGGATCCAATTTGCCAAATTTTTCTTTGGAATTTCTCTATCTTCATAAGGGGTAATGATCTTCAGTTTTATTTACTCGTATTTTCTTTGTCTTATTTTGGTATCCAGTTGATACTCCCCTTGGTAAATGGCTTGAGAAGTATTCTTATCTCACATATATGAAAGAGTTTATATAGAATTGTTATAATTTCTTCCTTAAATATTTGGTGGAATTCACTGATGAAACTATATGCTGGAGATTTCCATTTTGGAAAGTTTTCATCTATAGATTCAATTACTGTAACAGGTGTTAATTATGGGCTTTCTAGTAATGACCCCAGCCTGATATAGGCAATTTCTGTCTTTTTTATTTTCTAACATCTTGCTAACGTCTCATGAATATTCTTGATCTTTTCAAAGAAAAAATTGTGGTTTTTTATTGATTTTTCTCTAAAAATAACAGAGAATATTACGTTTTATATTATACTACGTTTATTTAAAGAAAATATAAAATAT
>NW_011495075.1:2821378-2821548 GCF_000754665.1 Bison bison bison
GGAGAAATATCAATAACCTCAGATACGCAGATGTCACCACCCTTAAGGCAGAAAGTGAAGAAGAACTCAAGAACCTCTTGATGAAAGTGAAAGAGGAGAGTGAAAAAGTTGGTTTAAAGCTCAACATTCAGAAAACTAAGATCATGGCATCTGGTCTCATCACTTCATGG
>NW_011495075.1:2821754-2829117 GCF_000754665.1 Bison bison bison
CCCTTGGACTTCAAGGAGATCCAACCAGTCCATCCTAAAGGAAATCAGTCCTGAATATTCACTGGAAGGACTGATGCTGAAGCTAAAGCTCCAGTACTTTTGTCACCCTGAAGGGAAGAATTGACTCACTGGAAAAGACCTTGATGCTGGGAAATATTGAAGGCATGAGGAGAAGGGGGTGGCAGAGGATGAGATGCTTGGATGGCATCACTGACTCTAGGGACATGAGTTTGAGCAAGGTTTGGGAGTTGGTGATGGACAGGGAAGCCTGGTGTGCTGTAGTCCATGTGGTTGCAAAGAGCTGGACGTGACTGAGCGACTGAACTGAACTGATTTAAATATATACTTTAAAAAATGTATAATTAGTATAATCATATATAACTATTAAATAATAAATATATTGTTATATGTAATTATCATAATTATCTTAATAATTTCCTCATTCTGCTTTACTCTTTCGTGTCTCTAGTTGGTAGCACAGGTAACTGATTTTAGACCTTTATTTTCCAATGAAGGTATTCAGTGTTATAAATTTTCATCTATATAATGATTTAGTCCCACACATTAATTTCATTCAGTTTTCCTTTTGCTTTCTGTCATTGATTTCTAACTTAATAACTAGTCAGATAATAAATCTGATGATTTATGTCCTTCTAAATTTATTTTTTTTAATGAGTCAGAATACAGTTTTCTTTGGTAAATATTTTGTATACACATATACTTGAAGTAATTCTGCATTTTGCTATTGTTATGTAGAATATTCTATACATAGCAATTAGGTCAAGCTAATTAACAGCATTGTTTAAGTCTTCTATGGGTTGACTGACATTACATCTACCAATTATTAAGAGAAGGATATTAAAAGTATTGACTATAGCTGTTGGCTGCCCGTATCTTCCTAGTCCTATCATATGTTCCATGAGGTATTTTCTTCATATTTTTGGAAGCTTTGTTATAAAGTGCATAACCATTTAAGATTGTTTATGTCCTCTCCACCAATGGGCCTTTGCACTGAAATGAACTTCTTTATCTCTGGCAATATTCTATGATCTCAAACCAACTTTTTCTAACATTAATATTGCCATTCCAGGGATTTTTTTGGGTTAGTATGAGCATGATATATATTTTTCCATCTTTTAACTTAATTGTGTTTGTATTTTACACAGATTCCTATAGGCAGCATGTAATTGGGTCTTGCTTTTTTACGTTCTACATTTCACAGTCTCTGGGTTTTAAATGGGCTATATAGACCATTTACATTTAACATATGTGTCATTATGGTTGTGTTTAAATCTATCAGTTACAATTTGTTTTCTATAGGTCTCATTTCTACTTCTTTTTTTTAACCCACAGAATCTGCCTTTTAAATCAACTACTTTTAAAATAATTTATCTCACCATTGTTGGCTTATTAGCTATAACATTTTGTTTTGTTGTTGTTTTGGTATTTGCTGCTGCTGCTGCTGCATCGCTTCAGTCGTGTCCGACTCTGTGCGACCCCATGGACTGCAGCCCACCAGGCTCCGCTGTCCCTGGGATTCTCCAGGCAAGAACACCGGAGTGGGTTGCCCTTTCCTTCTCCAATGCATGAAAGTGAAAAGTGAAAGTGAAGTCACTCAGTCGTGTCCAACTCTTAGCGACCTCATGGACTGCAGCCTACCAGGCTCCTCCGTCCTGGGATTTTCCAGGCAAGAGTGCTGGAGTGGGGTGCCATTGCCTTGGTGCGTGTATTTAATTCATCACAGTCTACTTGCATGCACTATTACATCGCTGGTGTACAGGATAAGAGCCTTCCAACAGTATACATTCCTTTTCCCACTCTAGTCTTTGTGCTAGTGTCATGCATTTTACTTCTACATTTGTTACAAATCCTACAATAAAAATGTTGTATTTTTGGCTTTATATAGCCAGTTAACGTTCTTTAACAAATTTATTGATATGAATTGTACATATCACAAGATCTACCCACCTCAAATGTACAGTTAAAGGATTTTGAGTAACTTTACCAAGTGGTACCAGAGAAGGCAATGGCACCCACTCCAGTACTCTTGCCTGGAAAATCCCATGGACAGAGGAGCCTGGTGGGCTGCAGTCCATGGGGTCGCAAAGAGTGGACACGACTGAGCGACTTCGACTTTGACTTTTCACTTTCATGCATTGGAGAAGGAAATGGCAACCCACTCTAGTGTTCTTGCCTGGAGAATCCCAGGGACAGAGGAGCCTGGTGGGCTGCTGTCTATGGGGTTGCACAGAGTCAGACACGACTGAAGTGACTTGGCAGCAGCAACCAAGTGGTACAACCATCATAATACATCAATTTTAGAACATTTTCATTTCCCAGTAATATCATTTGTGCCAATTCACAGTTAATTCCTCTTCCACTCATAGCTCCAGGCAACCACAAATCTGCTTTCTATCCGTTTAAATTTGCCTTTGTCCGGCGTTTTGTCTAAATGAAGTCATACAATATTTGGTCTTTTTTGTTTTTATTATTGATTCAATTTCATTACCAGTAATTGGTCTAGTCATATTTTCTGCTTCCTCTTGGTCCAGTCTCGGGAAGTTGTACATTTCTAGGAATTCATCCATTTCTTCCAGCTTGTCCATTCTATTGGTGTATAATTGCCTATAGTAATCTCTGATGATGTTTGCATGTCTGTGGTGTCAGTTGTAACTCTTCCTTTTTCATATCTGACTTTATTTATTAGGCCTTCTCTTATTCTTGAGAAGTTTAATTAAAAGTTTTTCAATTTCATTTGTCTTTCAAAGGACCAGTTCTTTCATTAATCTTTTCTATTGATTTTAGTCTCTTTTTCTTTTATTTCTGCTCCAATCTTTATGGTTTCTTTCCTCTACAAATTTTGAGTTTTGTTGGTTCCCTCTCTGTTTCTTTTAGGTTAGGGTTAGCTTGTTTATTTGAGATTTTTCTTGTTTCCTAATTAGGCTTCTATTGCTAAAAACTTAACCTCTTAAAACTTCCTCTGTTGCATCCCATAGATTTTGAATTGTTGTGTTTCTGTTTTCATTTGTCTCAGGGTATTTTTGATTTCCTCTTTGATTTCTTCAATGATATACTGGTTGTTTAGTAGCCTCCACATCTGTGTTTTCTGCAGGCTTTTTTCCTTGTGAAGTGAAGTCAGTCAGTCATGTCCAGTTCTTTGCAACCCTATGGACTGTACCCCGCCAGGCTCCTCCATCCATGGGGTTTTCCAGACAAGAGTACTGGAGTGGGTTGCCATTTCCTTCTTCAGGGGATCTTCCCAGCCCAGGGAGTGAACCCAGGTCTCCTGCATTGCAGGCCGACTCTTCACCGTCTGAGCCAAAAGATGCTTGATATGCTTTCAGGCTTCCTAAACTTACTTTCACTTGTGCTTCACTGGGCTTCTTTGATCTGTGTGTTTAGAATTTTTGTCAAATTTGGAGAAAAAATTAGCCATTATTTTTTCAAATATTTTTTATGTACTCATTTCTCTCTCTTTTTTTTCAAGCCTCCTGATTATATGTGTGTGAGACTGCTTGAAGTTGTCCCACATTTTTTATTTTTCTGGGAGTAGTTCAGGTACTTAGAAAGATTTTGATTCATTTGACATTCACTTTTAAGGTTTTGCCTGTTTGTTTGGCCAGACTAGAGCAACCTGTAGTCTTGGCATGACTCTGTGCCACACTACTCTCGTAGTCCTCTACTCCATCCCCTAACGTATTCCAGCGTTTCCCCATGCGGGCTGGTGGGAATGTCAGCCCTTGCAGGCCCTGTGTGAGCCCTGAGGACTCCCGTCGGGCGGGTCTCTGCCTGGCCCCAGCTTGTCTCCTCATGCACCCGTTCTTAAATCGATCAGCTGAAAGGCAAGTGTGGAGAGTGCCCCGCAAACATCCAGAATTCTATTTCTTTTTTTTTTTTTGGTGGAAAGGAAAGTTTGCTTTATTTTGGATGCCAGCAATGGGAGTGGGGTGGGTTAGGGTGGGGTATGGGGGAGGGCAAACTCCTGTCCTAGGGCCAACTCCCCTCACTGACAATCAGTAGGCTGGAGCGTTTATAGGCTGAGGGAGGGGGCTACATGTAGAAGCAGCACAGTCAGCTCTGACAGTCATCCTGAAATTGGTCTTCGGTGGTCTGACCAGCGTCATCTTGATTGTTTTAAGTACAGTTAGTCTTTGGCTCTGGAGAAGGCAATGGCACCCCACTCTAGTACTCTTGCCTGGAAAACCCCATGGGCAGAGGAGCCTGGTAGGCTGCAGTCCATGGGGTCGCTAAGAGTAGGACAGGACTGAGTGACTTCACTTTGACTTTTCACTTTCATGCATTGGAGAAGGAAATGGCAACCCACTCCAGTGTTCTTGCCTGGAGAATCCCAGGGACGGGGGAGCCTGGTGGGCTGCTGCCTATGGGGTTGCACAGAGTCAGACACGACTGAAGTGACTTAGCAGCAGCAGTCTTTGGCTCCAGGATTGGTTTGTTTCCATTTCCTTGAGACCAATTCTATTTTTGTTTTTAACTTTTTAATTTATATTGGAAGTGACTCAGTGATAAAGAATCTGCCTGCCAATGCAGGAGATGCAAGAAACACGGGTTCGATGCCTGGGTCAGGAAGATCCCCTAGAGAAGGAAATGGCAACCCACTCCAGTATTCTTGCCTGCGAAATCCCATAGACAGAGGAGCCTGGTGGGCTACAGTCCATGGGCTTGCAAAGAGTCGGACGTGACTGAGCACAACAAGAGCTGCTTAACTGTGTTGTGATAGTTTCAGGCGGACAGCAAAGGGACTCCGTCGTGCGTATACATGTGTCCCCCGACCCCCCGCCAAGGATTCTGTTTCTGTGCGACTTTCCTTCCTCCAGGCTTCTGCTCCGCAAACACAGTTCCTTTGTCTCTTATATTTTCAAGTCTGTCTCCTTAGGGATGTTCCTATCTGGGTTCCCTCTCCCTATACTGCAGCTCAGAAACTCTCAACACAGTAAGGCAGAGAAAGTTTAGGGCTCAAGCGATTTGTTTCCTCAACCGATTTCAAGATTAGAAATCTTAATAACATTTATTTTCAGACTGGTTATGATCATTGTGATCATACAAAATAACTTATAAATACATTTTTAGAATAGCATCTACCTCAGTTATTAAGGTTAAACCATTCCTGAAAAGAATCTGTAAAAGGACATATTAATTAAAAATATGATTACACACTAGACAAAGCGTATTTAAAAAGCCAAGAGAAAGCAGTTCATCTGTGGAAAGGAAACTACTCTTTTGTATATGCCCCATTTAGTGTCACTAAAAGCAACTGGTGTCTTGCTGTGACTCCCATCCACTGGAACTCGAAAAAATTCGATCAGTGGCTGTTGACACTTTATAATGTCAGCCCTTCTACGATGAGATTCACCAAAGAATCTCGAAACTTGAAAGGCACCTTGGAGATCTCCTGGCAGTTCACCTTCCTTACTTTACGTGTGAGAGTCAAAACCTAATAAGTTAGTCAATTTGTTTCACGCCACAAAACAAAACAAACAGAATATCTTTATGAGTTTATGTTTAGAGGATATAACCCAGAGAATCTGATCTTAGGGCTCTGTACTATTCTGTTTCCAAAATAATCAAATTGACTTGGAACTGGAGAACATGACTACATGTGTTTCACTGGTAGTGAAACAGTAGACATAGGCTTAGATCAGCCTAGTTGGTAACATGTCATTGATACATTAGTAGATCTTTCACGTCTGAAAGCAGTAGCTGCATATTGGCCACAGTCCTAGCATTTAAAAATTCATCTCAAGTGGCTCAGTAAAGGCAATTAAAAATCTGTTTTGTTGTGTTTGTTTGGAGTATAGTTAATTTTCACTGCTGTGTCAGTTTCTGCTGTACAGAAAAGTGGATCAGCTATATGTGTACTTATATCCCCTCTTTTTTTGGATTTCCTTTCCATTTAGGTCACCACAGAGCACTGAGTGGGCTTCCCAGGTCGCGTTAGTGGTAAAGAACCCACCTGCCAAGGAAGGAGACATACAGAAGCAAATTCGATCCCTGGATTGGGAAGATCCTCTGGAGTAGGAAATGGCGACCCGCTCCAGTACTCTTGCCTAGAGAATCCCATGGACAGAGGAGCCTGGCAGGCTGTAGTCCAGCGTTTCAAAGAGTCGGACATGACTGAAGCGACTTAGCTCACACACACAAAGAACAGAGTGGAGTTCCCTGTGACACACAGTAGGTTCACATGAGTTATCTGTTTTATATACAGTAGGGTATACGTCAATCTGAATCTCCCAGTTCATCCCCTTCCCATTCCTCCTTGGTGTCCATATGTTCCTCTACATCTGTGTCTCTATTTCTGCTAGTAAAGGGAATTTTAAGAGTGGGATTCATAGATGTATGAGGAGAAGAAAAAAGAATGGATGTTGAAACAATTGCAGACCAGCAACAGTGGGAAGTTATTACTCCACTCTTGAGTAATGATAACATAGGGCTGGAACAGCAAGAAGAGACGTGAGTTTCACAGAGACTGAGTGGGAGTGGACTGCCTAGGGGGCTTCTCTGTAGGAGCTGTATGTCATGGAGGAACATACCTGCTCTCTAAGACACCCTGCCAAGCAGAGAGGGATCAGAGAAGAAATGTCCTGATGTCTTTCTCTTCTGCCTTCAGTTTCCTGCCAGTTGGGATCTTCCCGACCCAGGGATCAAACCCAGGTCTGCTACATTGCAGGCCGATTCGTTACCAGCTGAACCACCAAGGAAGTCCAAGAATACTGGAGTGGGTAGCCTATCCCTTTTCCAGCGGATCTTCCTGACCCAGGAATGGAACCAGGGTCTCCTGCATTGCAGGCGGATTCTTTACCAGCTGAGCCACCAGGGAAGGTTTCCTGCCAGTACGATTCCGTGTCTGAACCCAGCTGGAAATCAGCTTGTAAGGAGCCCAGCCCACATAGCCCACAGTAGTCACTTCCTGCGCCATAAAGAAGAGCAGAAATAGGGAAGGACGGAGTGCAGGGGCAGAGAGCAACCCACACAGCCACAGAGACTCAATTCCAAAGATAATTCCTGGATGGACTTTGTTAAGATGAATTAATTCTGCTGTTTTTGAGGAAGTAGTAATATCTTGGTTAACTAGAGCTATTCATAGATAAGTATAAGTAACTTTGTGCATCAAGGTTCATATCAGATAAACAAAATCACCATTTGGAGTTTTGTTCAGTTCAGTTGCTCAGTCATGTCTGACTTTTTGCAACTCCATGGACTGCAGCACACCAGGCCTCCCTGTCTATCACCAACTCCTGGAGCCTGCTCAAACTCATGTCCATTGAGTCAGTGATGTCATCCAACCATCTCATCCTCTGTCATCCCCTTCTCCTCCTGCCTTCAGTCTTTCCCAGCTTCAGGGTCT
>NW_011495075.1:2829217-2829453 GCF_000754665.1 Bison bison bison
GCTTCAGGGTCTTTTCCAATGAGTCAGTTCTTCAAATCAGGTGGCCAAAGTACTGGAGCTTCAGCTTCAGCATCAGTCCTTCCAATGAATATTCAGGACTGATTTTCTTTAGGATGGACTGGTTGGATCTCCTTGCAGTCCAAGAGACTCTCAGAGTCTTCTCTAACACCACAGTCCAAAAGCATCAATTCTTCAGCACTCAGCTTTCTTTGTAGTCCAACTCTCACATCCATATA
>NW_011495075.1:2829553-2843416 GCF_000754665.1 Bison bison bison
TACTGGGAAAACCATAGCTTTGACTAGATGGACCTTTGTTTGCAAAGTAATGTCTCTGCTTTTTAATATGCTGTCTAGGTTGGTCATAGCTTTTCTTCCAAGGAGCAAGCATCTTTTAATTTCATGGCTGCAGTCACCATCTGCAGTGGTTTTAGAGCCCAAGAAAATAAAAGTCTGTCACTGCTTCCATTGTTTCCCCATCTATTTCCCATGAAGTGATGGGACCAGATGCCATGATCTTCATTTTTTGAATGTTGAGTTTTAAGTCAGCTTTTTCACTCTCCTCTTTCATTTTCATTAAGAGGCTCTTTAGTTCCCTCTTCGCATTCTGCCATAAGGGTGGTGTCATCTGCATATCTGATGTTATTGATATTTTTCCCAACAATCTTGATTCCAGCTTGTGCTTCATCCAGCTCGTCATTTCTCATGATGTACTCTGAATATAAATTAAATAAGCAGGGTGACAATATACAGCCTTGACATATTCCTTTCCCAATTTGGAACCAGTCCGTCGTTCCATGTCTGGTTCTACTTCTTGCTTCCTGACCTGCATATAGATTTCTCAGGAGGCAGGTAAGGTGGTCCAGTATTCCCATCTCTTTAAGAATTTTCCACAGTTTGTTGTGATCCACATAGTCAAAATTTTGCTATAGTCAATAAAGCAGAAGTGGATGTTTTTCTTGAACTCTCTGGCTTTTTCTGTGATCCAATTCATGTTGGCAAAATCATATCCTAATCAACCTACATTCTTTCCCTCATTTCAAAGTCACTTACTCTCATTTCAAAGCCATATGAAGTATGTGTGTTTGTCAGATACTTCTATTAGGATCATTAAGATGAAGATTAAAATCTGATCATTGGATCTAGTTTGGGAAGAGAAAATCTGGTATACTTGTGATGGTGAAAATCTGTTAGAAAATTTGGTATACTTGTGATGGTGAAAATCTGTTCGAAGGTGTTTAAGAGAGAACTGTAAGAAAGTGTAGCAAATCTTCCATGTATTTTGTTGTAAGAGGAAAAAGAGAAACAGCTCATTAGGTGGCAAAGAAAATTGGATCAATGGTTCACTGTAATAAGGAAAAGGACATGCATCTATGTTACAGATGCTGTAGCAATAATAATAAAGAGAAAGATATTTTGATGTGGGAGGAGAAATTGCTGACATTATCCTTGAAGAGAACATAGGAGATCTAGCGGAACAAGAAAATAATTGCCAGAGACTGTCATTACCATCGCCAGAGATAATCACGGGCATTGCTCTCCTGACCATCAGGTAATGACAAGATAATCATTATCATAGATTCTGATAAGTGGGTTGAGATGCTGGTGGGAGTCTGCCATGACACCAGAGGGCTTGCAATATCAGTATTTTCTTTGGGCTTTAGTGGTTGGAGCATGTGAGGACATCCCTCCAAAGTATAAGATGAATTATTAAACATTGCATTCCACAACATGAAAAGGGAAGAACCAGACAGCAGCACGAGGCGACAACACAGTGTGTACAGAGGAATGTCGATCTTGTCCTGGTGGCGTGAGCGATGGGCTTGGGTCACACCACCAGGTGGACCACTAAGACCAGTGGAGGGGACAGCTGAGGGTAAAGGGAACTCACAAAGCAGATGGAGGAGGAAGACAAAAGGTACCCCAACTGCAGCAACTACACTTCAGGGGCTCTACCTTGAAGTGATTACTCTCCTATCTTTTTATGCTCATCTTTAAAAATCCATGAAGTGTTACACAAATGTAGGATCAGCAGTTGGATTTGTGCTATTAGCAAATCACCTGCAGATTGAAACACTTTCCTATTAGCTAAGATTACTCTGGATACATCTGAGTGCCAACTGACGAAATTCCTTAGGTGAAAATTATAAAAAGTAGACTCTGCAGAAATCCTCCCATGGGAAGTAGCAGTTTACAGAAATGTACAACTAAGTACTTGGCTAAATTCCTCTGAGAGCCTATAAGAACTCCCCAGTCAATTGTGCAAATTTGAAAATGAATGTGCTTCCCCTGCAAGCAGCTCTCGGTCTCTGCAGGACTGTCCTTGGGGGAGTTACCTCAATATTTACATTGCAAATCGGAAGAGCGACCTCCTTTCACTTAACTGGGACCCTGGAGCTGCCCCTTCCCCAGCCTTCCTTCCCCGGAGACCCCACATGCCTGTTTGGTCAGAAGGCTAGGCTGGACAGTACTTGCGGGCCACAGGGAGACCCCCCTGATCAGTCCTGGTGTCCAAAATTCAACTAGTGTTCATTCATTTTATTTCCTAACTATAGACCAGTTGCCTCTTATATGCCAGCAGCTCCGTTTGGTATTCTAGGGTGTAAAAATGAACAAAGACACAGACCCTGTTGTACTAAGACTTCAAGGTTTTAGGCTTTTTTGTTTTTTTAATCCAGTAGCTTTCAAATTGTAGCAGTGACTTAAGCAGATCCGTAGGTCTGGGCCAGGGCCTGGGAGTCTGCAGGCTTACCAGCTCCCTGGTGACTCTGATGTCACCAATCCCACCCAGAGAAACATGTCTTTGCCACTTGGGAAAGGCTGTTTGTAGCTGAAAACAAGACCATTCAGGGGGAAAGAAATTACAAAGGGAAAAAGAGCAGAATGTTATGAGAGCTGTAGTTACATTATCATTCTAAATTGGGTAGGATTTTCTGTTTGCTTTTAGCCCATTTAATGAAATGTGAGTAAAGGCTCAAGTCTAGATTCAAAGATCAAAGTCTGGACAAGCTCATGGACAAGAATGGGAACTGCAGTCAGCGCCAGCGTCACCCCCTTGGAGGGCAGGTGGTGTCTGGGAAAGGCCCTCTCCGAATGCCGTCTCTCAGTGTTGTCTGAGGCTCAGCCCACACTTCCCAGGTCTGGGTGGACAGCAGGGCTGCCTCAGTGTCCTCCCTCGCCTTGCTTTTAGGAGCCTCCAGGAATGTATTCTATCCACATGTGCCTTCCTACCTTCCCTCCCTACCCCCCACCCCTTTCAAAATGGTGGGGTCAAGTCCCTAAGAGAAATGAGAAATCTTGGTAGCATTCCAAGTGGTCAATGCTCAAAAGAAGCCATTAACACACTCTTGTTGTCATAATTTCTTTTAAGAAAAATCTTTTAAATTAATTTTTATTGGAGCATAGTTGATTTACAATGTTTAGTTCTGTAGTACAGTAAAGTGATTCGGTTATACATATTATACACGTATCTACTCTTGTTAAGATTCTTTCCCCATATAGTCCATTACAGAGCATTGAGTGGGGTTTCCTGTTCTGTACAGAAGGTCCTTATTAGTTCTCTATTTTACATGGAGTACTATGTACTCGTGAATCCCAGGCTCTCAAATTGTATTCCTCGGCCCCGTCCTTTCCTGCAGTAATGACGTTTGTTTTCTCCATTTGGGATTCTATTTCTGCTTTGTAAATAGGCTCATTTGTACCATTTTTAGCTGACACATGTAAGTGATATCCTACGGTATTTGTCTTTTTCTGTCTGATTTCACTTCATAGGATCATCTCTAGTTGTATCCATCTTGCTGCAGAAGGCAGACACCCATTCCTTTTTATGGCTGAGTAATAAGCCACTGTATATATATATACCAGATTGTAAGGTGGCGCCAGTGGTAAAGAACGCACAGGAGACAAGAGAGACACAGGTTTGATCCTGGGTCAGGGAAGAACCCCTGAGAAGGGAATGTCAACCCACTCCAATATCTTACCTGGAGAATCCCACGGACGCAGGAGCCTGGTGGGCTACAGTCCACGGGGTCACAAAGAGTCAGACATAACTGAGGTGACTTAGCCTGCACACTTGTACGTATGCACCACATCTCCTTTATCCATCCCTCTGTTGATGGACACATGGTTTCGAGTGCTGGCACTTTCTCACTCTCTCTCCCTGAATCCCGCCCACCTTTGTCTGCACTGAAGGTCTCTCACCATTCCCTCAGGATTGCTGGAGGCCTGTGGACTCACTGCTTATCTCAGCCTCTGAGCAGTTAACTCTGTTGTTTTATATTATGGAAAAAAAAAACCCAAACAAAGAAAATATTTTTATCCTTTTAAACCTTTTTATCCTTTTATACCTTTTAAATAAAAACGATCATCTATCTATTTCTTGGAACTTTTAAAACATGATCCTGCAATTATAAGAGCTGCATGTTTTGTTCAGAACACAGCTCACATATTTTTAAAAATTTATGGCCAGTTAATAAAGCCTCTGTTTGTTTCTAATATCAATCCTGTGGTCAAAACACTTGTCAGAGTAATAAACAACAGCATAATTAGAACGACTTCAATGAATTCGGGTCACTGTATCACTCTCTTAGAACACATTTTAAATTTATTGCAATTACAGCCTGGAGAAAATTTGGCTTTTTGGCATTCACTAGTTTGTCATAATTTTCAGAGCAAATTGTTCTCAACCCACAGTTCAAGTGCAGAGACAATAAAGCACAGGGACTGAATAAATGGGTTTTAACTGTCCTGAAAGGGTTTAGTTTGTATTCCTCCCATATCAAATATTATTTCAGGATTTCTTGTGATTACACACAATGGTACTTTTGCCCCTAAAGTTGCCTATTGAAACATAAAAATTACAGGTTATGTTTATTTATGCTCACTCTGGACCTGGAATTGTGTTGACCACCTCACGTGTGTTATACCACCAACTCGTTGCTTCATTTTATAGGTGAGAGTGTTGAGACTTAAGAGAGGTCAAGCACCTTTCTCAAGGTCATACATTTAATCAGTGACAGACTTAGAAATAAAACCCAGCAACTCTGTCAGCAAAATCCTCAACATAGTGAGTGTCCTCTGATATCCAGAGTCCTTAAGTCCCCCTATCCCCAGCTCATAAAAACCATTTCTGAAGGATGGAGGCATACAGGCACATCCACTGCTTCAACAAGGGCAAGGGAGGATGCAGACTGAATGAAAAGGACGTTAGATACAAGGCTGATGTGAGCGTGACTGACACCAGGGAGAGGGATGACCGAGAACCACGGGCTCAGAGCGGGGCAGAGAAAAGACGGAACTGTAGAGGTCTGGTGGGTCTCGCAGTCTGGTTGGTTTCAGTTCATAGAAATGTTTAGGATCTAAGCAAACAGCACGTTGTCAGAAGGGAAGACAAGGGGGCTGTAAGAAAATGAAGAGGGAGAAGAGAAAGGAATGAAGCTGAGGAGGTGAGTTAAGAAAATAAATACGGAGCATGTTGAAGACTGAGGTAAGGGGGCTAAGTTTAAGAGCAAAGAAAAGACACTGAGGGGTTTTAAGCAAAGGAAGGTGATTACAGGAAGCAAAGTTTCACACAATCATCCTGAATGCTGCCTGATGAATGAGTGGGCACAGGGGAGGTGGGGGGCGGGGACGAGCTGCTACCTGCCTCCAAGATAATGCTATGCTATGCTAAGTCGCTTCAGTCGTGTCCGACTCTGTGCAACCCCATAGACGGCAGCCCACCAGGCTCAGGCGTCCTTGGGATTCCCCAGGCAAGAATACTGGAGTGGGTTGCCATTTCCTTCTCCAATGCATGTAAGTGAAAGGTGAAAGTGAAGTCGCTCAGTCGTGTCCGACTCTTAGCGACCCCATGGACTGCAACCCACCAGGCTCCTCCATCCATGGGATTTTCCAGGCAAGAGTACTGGAGTGGGGTGCCATTGCCTTCTCCAAGATAATGGGTTTCACTAAACAGGAGACGGTGGATTGGCTGAGAGTCCAGCCAATGGGAATTGGCAATGGACCGGATGTAGGCATGAGAGGATTATGTTAAGTCAAGGATGACTGCTTGAGAGGACAGGAGAGGGTGGTGGTACCATTGATTGAGGGGGAAGATGAGGATCAGAAGCTCATGGAAAAAACAAAAGCTCTGATTTTAGACATTTTGAGTTTTTTTCCTTTTTTTTTAACATTCAAGGGAAGATTTTTTAAGTAGACAAATAGTACATGGTCAAAATAGGAAGCTAGGGTTGTGTGTCTTCCTGAAAGAAGTCACAGAAACGGTTGGGGGTTCAGGGGCGATGAGAGTCTGGGTCAGCAGGAGGGGCGGGCCTGCCGAGAAGCTGTCCCTGGAGATCAGCGTATGGAGTTTGCAGTGGAGCCAGAGCTCCTTCACAGGCATTTTTATGGGGGAGTGGGGGGCAGGGGAGAATGCCCGGCACCAGGTCCAGTACAGGTGAAGAAGATCGTCAGCCACGGCATCAGCTCTGCCCACTTACATCCCACCTCTGCTCACGGTGGGAGCGGCCCCGAGGACTGGTGACACAGATGAGCCTAGCACCCGCTTCCCCACAGACTCAGGCCACCCGTGTAAACTCACTGGCTCCCCCAGACTCTCAGCTGCTGTTTCTTTTCCTGGCAGAGCTCCTAGTCCGTATTTTACCCCCTTCAGTGGTCGCCAGTGCCCTTTCCTCCCAGGGGGAGCTTCCCTAGGCGATTCTAAAGTGCAATCCTTTCTTTTCATTCTGTCACGTTGCCACGACATCTCTGGACAATGACCATTTATTTCTGTCGAGTCCTCTCTCCAGCAGGGCCTCCACCACAGCAGGAACCGAGTATTCTAACAACATTGCCTTCAAAATGAGCCCATCATTTTTAGTTATACACATTATTCTAGCAGCAACAGAACCACTCTGTGGCTGTGAAGGTTTTATTCTCTCTCTCTCTCTTTTTTTTTTTCCATTTTAGACATAAGGGGTGGCATCAGCTGTTTGTGAATCCAGAACATTCTCTCTGGACCGTTCTCAAAGAAACACGTCATTCCAAGCTGTGTCAATAGAGAATTAAAACTTCCACATGACTAGGTACTCAAAACGTAAATGCAGCCAGCTATGGCATTTCAGAAACCCCAAAGTAAAAACTTTACCACCGAAGGAAAAAAATAGCTTGAAAAGAGGACAGCGGGACAAATGAGGACAGCTGGTCTTTTCTCAGCTTATTTTTGTTGGATTCATTTTGAGTTTTGTAAACCGAGCTCCAGTTAGATCTCGAGGAGAAAACTCTTAACTGACATAATTCACTAAGTCAGTCCTCAACACAAAAAGGTTTTGAACATCAAGGCACCATCAGCAGCTTTCTAGCTTCATGTCTTGACTGATTGGTTTAAGCAGGGCTAAATATATAACCTTATAAAGACATCAGATAAGAGGAAGGAGAATAAAATTTCATGTGTTCTTCAGTGCTACCACCAAAACAACAAGAAAATCTCTTCTCTTTTAAGTAACGTCTTAAAAGAATCAAGCTTAAGGTTGTATTTGCCTTATTTCTTTCTACCAGATGTATACTCTCTCTTTCTACCCAACCTATACTATTTTAAAATGCAAATTATACAACAAACATGCTATAAAATTACATAAAGTTGCCACAAGGCAACTGTTTTTCCCTGGGTAAAAATGTATAAATCACCTTTTTATCTGAATGTCATAATCTTTTCTCATCTTCAATACTACTGCTCCAATCTCAACCATATATTATACGCTCAAGCAAAAGACAGATGGAATTCTTTGGGGAACTAAAATTACTCCTTTTGGGTGAGAATGCTTAAGTTTTGGGCTAATTTTATACAACATTTGCCAGCTGGGCTTTGCGTGTTTGACTATTTGTGGACATCTGTGGTCCACAATGCAGCATCCTGTTTTTTGCCCACTGGCTCGGAGATGTTGCTTTAAGGCCAACAATTTTGAGCCAGTATATAACTTATGAGAAGTTGAAGGACTAACTTTGAGTGTTCACACATGTATTTAAATCATCTTCACCACATCACTGGGTTCTCGATGTTAAACCTCACAATAAAAATTGTGTTCTAAAATATAATAAGAGGCAACTCAGGGTGCCTCTATGATTTCATTACGAATCACACATTATTTTGCTCCTCTGTAATAAATAAAACTGGCCAATCAAAAATGGTGTCTTCAAACAAATGGCTGTTTCAACTGAACATATTTCCATACAATCCTCAAAGTGGAATAAAAATTTCAACGATGGCATTAAAAGATGAATCTAATGTAGCAGAGTCCTGCTCCATGCACCACATGAGTAATTACAATTGCTTGGATATGTTAAAGTTTCACACAGAATGACCTTGGTGAGTGAGATAGAAGACAACTTTGAGACAAAAAAAAAAAAAAAAGGGAAGCCATCAGTAGATTTTATACTCCAAAAGAAATCTGGGAGGTGGTTCTTTTTCCTTTTTTCCCCTTGAAAATATTTCCTTTAGTGTCTTTTATTTCTAAATAAATATTAGGGCTGAGGGTTTTTAAGTAAAGAGGCGATTGTAAGCACACTGACGTTTCTACCGGACAGCGAGGAGAGTGCTGGTCAGTCAACCCCAATCAGAACACAGGGGCGGGGGCACGCGGTGACTCCCCGACTCCCTCACCCACGGAGGGCCAGAAGCGCCCCATCCCGCCGTGAACTGTCATTTAGGACAACTCCGTGGTGCTGCAAACCCAGAGGTGTGCTTTTATTTCAGTCCCACACTTCAAAGCCGAAGCCAAGGCGTGGTCTACACTAGGACTTTAAATAAAGTCAAACAGAATAAAATTCCCTTACTAGCGTTTATTCGAAACTGCCTTGGCCAGATGGCTTCTTACAGGGAGAGGGGGAAAGGGGGTACTCACCACGCTCGGCTTCCTCTCCTGCCGGCGGGCCGTGATTATTGCTAATGACCCACAGCTGTACATGCTCCCGCCCCCACCTTGCAGCTTTCTTCTTATTTAAGCGTTTCTCCAGTCAGCCCTGCACAGAGGGAGATGGAGGAAGCTTATATGATGGATCAACCTTCAGGATTCACCCTGAGTCTGGGCTTCTCGTGAAACCTGAACGCGGTAGCAGGCTCTGCTTCCAAGCTTAGAGCTCGGCAAAACTGGGCAACTATACCATTTCCAATTTTGCTAAATGTCCCAACAAATATGTGCGAATTGATTAAAGAAAAGCAATTTAAACACTGCTCTTCATCTTTTGAATAGATCAGCAGCTCCCTACAGACTGAAAATTAAGATGAGTCCTGAATTCCGTACTGTAAGGAGCGCTAGTCCTTTCTATAATTCTGCGTACATAGAAGGAGGGACAGGCAGACAGAGGATTTTTGCCATAAATATTCTTATGAATAAATCCCTTGTGCTTGCGGCGCCTGCTACCTTCATCACTTAAATTGCTTTATACAGCTCGGGTTGGGGATGGCTTCCAATGACTGAGCTTGTACATAAAGGACCTGAAATGTCTTTAAGATGCTGACTGGCCTAGACTTGTTCTCATGTGGTAAAATATATCTGTCTTGCCAGTTGCCCACACCTCCCACATTATGGGCCCCCTGCACATGCCCAGCAGATCAGCCGTGGCATGGCCAGGCCAGGCTTTGGGTTACTACCATCACTAATATTAATGTTGCTGATGCTTACTGCTATCAGTAGTATTAAATGAATGCTATCCACTTTAATATTAACATTAATGTTGATATTAGTATTTATCATTACTATCAATATTAATGATACTAATGATTAATAATAACAATGCCTAGAGTTTCTATCTGCATGGGTTTTGAAGTCTCTGATGGAACATTCTCAATTTGAGGGGCCTGTGGTCCTATGCCTTCCCAGGTGGCACTTTACCACTAGGTAAAGGATGCGCCTGCCAACGCAGCAGACATAAGAGGCAGAGGTTCAGTCCCTGGGCTGAAGATCCCTTGAGAAGGAAACGGCAGCCCCCTCCAGTATTCTCGTCTGGAGAATCCCCATGGACAGAGGAGCCTGGCGGGCTACAGTGCACAGTGTTGCAAAGAGGGGCACGACTGAAGCGACTCAGTGTGGTCCTATGGTGGGGGTGTCCACCACCCTCTAAGCTCTGAGAGAGGCGGCACCAGTGTGACAGTAATTTGTGTTGTGCACATGTTGGCCATCAACTCATTTCTTCTTATTCCATTCTCTTTAATGTTCAGGTGACTTCCACTCAAAATCCTTTTGTGGAAATAACAAAATGTGAAAATGTATGTTCTTGAAATTCTTCAATTTCCTCCTTTTATAGCCTTTTCATCTCTTGTATTCTATGAAACATTTCTCTCTTACCTGGAATAAAATAAGCCCACCACCTGTATTTCCAAATCCAAGTTGTTCATAAAGTTCAAATGCAAAAGTCATTTCTCCCAGGAAAGTTTCTCTGACCACCTCAACTCTCTTCCCCTCCAAACTCAGCAGCATTTACTATCACTTCTTACTTGCCACCTTGTATTAAGCTTATTAACGTCCTTCTTTGTGTCCTGCATTTCCTATATCCCTCTTCTGTATCATAAATCCCATGATATGGGACATACATCACTGAAGTTACTATGATTTCTTGTAACACAGTGTCTTACCGGGGATTTGTTCTCTGTCTTCTTTGAGTGACAGATTCTGGTTGATCATGATATATACACATATCTATACTATATATATGTATAAATATGTATCTCACCTATTTCAAATCAGGACGTGTATGTTTATATATACACAAATGAGAGAGAGAAATGACAAATGTTTTATTTTATCTTACAAGGTAGTTATGTTAACCAATTATTTCACAGAGATACTCCATCAGTATTCTCCTGTAATTCCAAGTTCATGTTGGGTAATTTCTACCACAATCTACCTCAATTATGTGCAAATGAAATGAGTTGATATTTATAAAACACCTTGAAAAAGTTACTCCATCTATTAATAGTTTCTCTCATTTATGTAACCAAAAAGGTTTCTGTAACATTTTACAGAAAAAGCCAAATGAACCTTTTGCTCAACCCAATACAAAACAGAAAACAACCCTCAGTCTGTCAGCTGTGCACCATCAGCCGTTACTCTATTTCTCCTCTTTCAGATTCAGACTGAGTGAATTGTCTATTACCCTACCTTTACTTCCTCCGTTTCTCGTGTTCACTTCTCAGTCTCCTGAACTGGTCTTATACGACTGCTTCCACGGTTCGCAAGTCTCCTATTCCCTAAATTCAGGGAGCAATTTCCACTGCTCCTCTTCTCGATGTCACGGGTGCATTCGCTGCTGCTGCCTCGCTTCCTTCTGGCCACACCCTCCTCTTGGGTCCTGTGGCTGTGTCCTCGTGTGTGCATACATGTTTGTGTGTGTATGTGTGTTTGCTTACATGTATGTAGGTAGGTGTGTACCCTCTCACCTCTTCAACTACTTTTCTTCAGTATCTTGTGCAGCTTCTTTCGCATCCAACCCCTTCTTTTACCTGTTCTTTAAATTTTTGTTTCCATGACCATTTGTCTTTTTTCTAAGCTTTTACTTTATACTGGAATACAGCTGATTAACAATGTTGTTTCAGGGGCACAGCAGAGCAGCTCAGCCATACATATACATGTATCCATTATCCCCAAACTCCCCTCCCATCCAGGCTACCACATAGCATTGAGCAGAGTTCCCTGTGCTATACAGTAGGTCCTTGTTGGCTATCCATTTTAAACATAGCAGTGTGTACATGTCCACCCCCAAATCCCTAGCTACGCCTTCCCCCCATCCTCCCCCACTAGTAACCATAAGTTTGTTCTCTAAATCTGCATTTTGTCTTACTAGTAGAGGACAAAAAGATTTATCAATGCTTATTTTGTGTTAGGGACTACACTTTTATGAGTGAAAGTGTTAGCGCTCAGTAGTGTCTGACTCTTTGCGATCCCATGGACTATATATAGCCTGCCAGGCTCCTCTGTCCATGGAATCCTCCAGGCAAGGCTACAGGAGTGGGTAGCCTTTCTCTCCTCCAGGGAGTCTTCCTGACCCAGGGATCGAGCCCAGGTCTCCTGCACTGCAGGCAGACTCTTTACTGTCTGAGCCACCAGGGAATGTGTGCTGCTGCCGCACTTAGTTGGCAGTGTGCTGACCGCCACTTCAGTCCTGTCTGACCCTGTGACCCCATGGACTGCAGCCTGCCGGGCTCCTCTGTCCATGGGATTCTCCAGGCAAGAATACTGGAGTGGCTTGCCACGCCCTCCTCCAGGGTATCTTCCCAACCCAGGGATCGAACCCAGGTCTTCTACACTGCAGGCAGATTCTTTACCACTGAACCACCAGGGAAGCCTGCCAGGGAAATGTATTGAAATTCAATTGTCACAGCAACCTATGACTAGATACCATAGCTACTGCGAGTTGTCTAATGGCTAAAGGAAGATACTGAAGGAAAGAAAACATAGGAAAAGTCGCAGCTCTAGCGAGTGGTCAAAGCTGGGGTGTAAGCCAGGTAGCCTGAGTCAGGAAACCACACACTCACCCTATTCTCCCTTACCACTTTTTATCCTCTTGTACACCCTAAAAGTGATCTTAACCCCTTGTATAGTGAGACAGCTAATTCAAATGAACTTAAAAGCATTTGGACAGCTGATACACAGTGCCAAATACTGTGCTAAATGTTGAAAAAATAAATATTAACAAAGAAGAGTCTCTTACATAACTCTTCATAGTCAGTCTTAACCCTGTGGAGGTGCATTGTTGGCATTAAGAACTGTCAGTCATTTTTAAAAGTCTCTAAATATCCTGAAGTCTTAACTACCTCTAGTCATTATTTCTTCTGAATACCACTCATATTATTACTCCATATCTCTCAGGATGCAGATGTGCATCTTATAGTTAAGATACTCTCTGTGATATCAAAGAGAGAAAAGGGGCAAAGGAGAAGCCCCAGCAAGATGGTAGGAGAGGTGAAATCACATCTAGAATCGAACCCAAACCTGCCAGAGACGCTTAGAGGGCTCAAACATACCTTGTGCGCAGCAGGACCCAGAGACCTCAGCTTAGAGGGCTCAAACATACCTTGTGCGCAGCAGGACCCAGAGGCCTCACAGAGAGCGAGACAGAATTGTGTCTGGTTGTGCCCTGAGGAGGCCCGGATCAGCAGTGGACGCCGCAGGGGCAGGGGCTCTGATGCCGCAGACCTGGGTTTGGCATAAGCCCTCTTGGAGGAGGTCGCCATTGACCAACCATAGAGCCTCCAGAACTTGCACAGGACTGGGAAACAGACTCTAGGAGGGCACAAACAGAACCTTGTGCACCAGGACCACGAGAAGGAGTGGAGATCCTACAAGAGACTGACCCAAACTTGCCCAGGAGTGTCCAGGAGTCTCCGCAGAGGCGTGGGTCGGCCGTGGCCTGCTGCAGGGCTGGGGGCACTGAGTGCAGCAGTGCATCGTGGGACCTTTGGAAGGAGGTCACCATTGTCTTCATTACCTCCCCCATAGTCTGGCCTCAGGTCAAATAACAGGGAAGGAACACAGCCCTGCCCTTAAACAGAAAATTGGATGAAGGATTTGCTGAGAATGGCCTCGCCCATCAGAATAAGACCCAGTTTCCCTCTCAGTCAGTCTCTCCCATCAGGAATCTTCCATAAACCTCTTATCCTTCTCCTTCTGAGGGCAGACAGACTAAAAATCACAATCACAGAAAACTAACCAATCTGATCATATGGACCACAGCCTTGTCGAAATCAATGAAACTATGACCATGCCATGTAGGGCCACCCAAGACAGACGGGTCATGGTGGAGAGTTCTGACAAAACATGGTCCACTGGAGAAGGGAATGGAAAACCACTTCAGCATTCTTGCCTTGAGAACCCCATGAACAGTATGAAAAGGCAAAATGATAGGACACTGAAAGATGAACTCCCCAGGTTGGTATGTGCCCAATATGCTGCTGGAGATCAGTGGAAAAATAACTCCAGAAAGAATGAAAAGATGGAGCCAAAGCAAAAACAACACCCAGTTGTGGGTGTGACTGGTGATGGAAGTAAAGTCCAGTGCTGTAAAGAGCAGTATTGCATAGGAACCTGGAATGTTAGGTCCATGAATCAAGGCAAATTGGAAGTGGTCAAACAGGAGATGGCAAGAGTGAACATCAACATTTTAGGAATCAGT
>NW_011495075.1:2843516-2843919 GCF_000754665.1 Bison bison bison
AAAGGAGAAGCCCCAGCAAGATGGTAGGAGAGGTGAAATCACATCTAGAATCGAACCCAAACCTGCCAGAGATGCTTAGAGGGCTCAAACATACCTTGTGCGCAGCAGGACCCAGAGACCTCAGCTTAGAGGGCTCAAACATACCTTGTGCGCAGCAGGACCCAGAGACCTCAGCTTAGAGGGCTCAAACATACCTTGTGCGCAGCAGGACCCGGAGACCTCACAGAGAGCGAGACAGAATTGTGTCTGGTTGTGTCCTGAGGAGGCCCGGGTCAGCAGTGGACGCCGCAGGGGCAGGGGCTCTGATGCCGCAGACCTGGGTTTGGCATAAGCCCTCTTGGAGGAGGTCGCCATTGACCAACCATAGAGCCTCCAGAACTTGCACAGGACTGGGAAACAGACT
>NW_011495075.1:2844019-2845468 GCF_000754665.1 Bison bison bison
CAAACCATTCAATATCACAGTAATCCAAGTCTATGCCCCAACCAGTAATGCCGAAGAAGCTGAAGTTGAATGGTTTTATGAAGGACATATGAGACCTTCTAGAAATAACACCCCAAAAAATATGTTCTTTTCATTACAGGGGACTGGAATGCAAAAGTAGGAAGTCAAGATACACCTGGAGTAACAGGCAGTTTGGTCTTGAAGTACAAAATGAAACAGGGCAAAGGCTAACAGAGTTTTGCAAAGAGAACGCACTGGTCATAGCAAACATCCTCTTCCAACAACACAAGAGATAACTCTACACATGTATGTCACCAGATGGTCAATACTAAAATCAGATGGATTATATTGTTTGCAGCTAAAGATGGAGAAGCTCTATATAGTCAGCAAAAACAAGACGGGGAGCTGACTGTGGCTCAGATCATGAACTCCTTATTGCCAAATTCAGACTTATATTGAAGAAAGTGGGGAAAACCACTAGACCATTCAGGTATGACCTAAATCAAATCCCTTATGATTATACAGTGAAAGTGGGAAATAGATTTAAGGGACTAGATCTGATAGACAGAGTGCCTGATGAACTATGGACAGAGGTTTGTGCCATTGTATAGGAGACAGGGATCAAGACCGTCCCCCAGAAAAAGAAATGCAAAAAAGCAAAATGGCTGTCAGAGGAGGCACCTACAAACAGCTATGAAGAGAAGTGAAAGGCAAAGGAGAAAAGGAAAGATATACCCATCTGAATGCAGAGTTCCAAAGAATAGCAAGGAGAGATAATAAGAAAGCCTTCCTCAGTAATCAATGCAAAGAAATAGAGGAAAACAACCCAATGGGAAAGACTAGAGATCTCTTCAAGAAAATTAGAGATACCAAGGGAACATTTCATGCAAAGATGGGCACAATAAAGGACAGAAATGGTATGGACCTAACATAAGCAAAAGATATTAAGAAGAGGTGGTGAGAATACAAAGAACTGTACAAAAAAGATCTTAATGAGCCAGATAACCATGGTGATGTGATCAGTCACCTAGAGCCAGATATCCTGGAATGCAATGTTAAGTGAGCCTTAGGAAGCATCACTACGAACAAAGCTAGTAGAGGTGATGGAATTTCAGTTGAGCTATTTCAAATCCTAAAAGATGATGCTGTGAAAGTGCTGCACTCAATATGCCAGCAAATTTGGAAAACTCAGAAGTGGCCACAGGACCAGATAAGGTCAGTTTTCATTCCAATCCCAAAGAAAAGCAATGCCAAAGAATGTTCAAACTACTACACAATTGCACTCATCTCACAGGCTAGCAAAATAATGCTCAAAATTCTCCATGCCAGGCTTCAACAGTATGTGAACCATGAACTTCCAGATGTTCATCTGGATTTAGAAAAGGCAGAGGAACCAGAGATCAAATTGCCAACATCCTTTGGATCATAGAAAAAGCAAGAGAGTTCCAG
>NW_011495075.1:2845568-2845972 GCF_000754665.1 Bison bison bison
TGGTTTATGAAGGACATATGAGACCTTCTAGAAATAACACCCCAAAAAATATGTTCTTTTCATTACAGGGGACTGGAATGCAAAAGTAGGAAGTCAAGATACACCTGGAGTAACAGGCAGTTTGGTCTTGAAGTACAAAATGAAACAGGGCAAAGGCTAACAGAGTTTTGCCAAGAGAATGCACTGGTCATAGCAAACATCCTCTTCCAACAACACAAGAGATGACCCTACACATGTATGTCGCCAGATGGTCAATACTAAAATCAGATGGATTATATTCTTTGCAGCTAAAGATGGAGAAGCTCTATATAGTCAGCAAAAACAAGACGGGGAGCTGACTGTGGCTCAGATCATGAACTCCTTATTGCCAAATTCAGACTTATATTGAAGAAAGTGGGGAAAAC
>NW_011495075.1:2846072-2872324 GCF_000754665.1 Bison bison bison
TGCCAACATCCTTTGGATCATAGAAAAAGCAAGAGAGTTCCAGAAAAACATCTATTTCTGCTTTATTGACTCTGCCACAGCCTTTGACTGTGTGGATCACAACAAACTGTGGAAAATTCTTCAAGAGCTGGGAATACCAGACCACCTGACCTGCCTCCTGAAAAGTCTGTATGCAGGTCAAGAAGCAACAGTTAGAACTTGACATGGAACAACAGACTGGTTCCAAACTGGGAAAGGAGTACATCTAGGCTATATATTGTCACCCTGCTTATTTAACTTATATGCAGAGTACATTGTGAGAAATGTTGGACTGGATGAAGCACAAGCTGGAATTAAGATTGCCGGAAGAAATATCAATAACCTCAGATATGCAGATGACACCACTCTTATAGCAGAAAGAGAAGAAGAACTAAAGAGCCTCTTGATGAAAGTGAAAGAGGAGAGTGAAAAAACTGCTTAAAACTCAACATTCAAAAAACTAATATCATGGCATCTGGTCCCATCACTTCATGGCAAATAAATGGAGAAACAATGGAAACAGTGACTGACTTAATTTTTTTGGCTCCAAAATCACTGCAGATGGTAACTGCAGCCATGAAATTAAAAGACGCTTGCTCCTCGGAAGAAAAGTTATGTCCAACCTAGACAGCATATTAAAAAGCAGAGACATTACTTTACTAACAAAGGTCCATGTAGTCAAAGCTATGGTTTTTCCAGTAGTCATGTACAGATGTGAGAGTTGGACTATAAAAAAAGCTAAGCGCCGAAGAATTGATGCTTTTGAACCGTGGTGTTGGAGAAGACTCTTGAGAGTCCCTTGGACTGCAAGGAGATCCATCCAGTCAATCCTTAAGAAAATCAGTCCTGAATATTCATTTGAAGGACTGATGCTTAAGCTGAAGCTCCAGTACTTTGGGCACCTGATGGGAAGAACTGACTCATTGGGAAAGAACCTGATGCTGTTTAAAATTGAAGGCGGGATGAGAAAGGGTCGACAGAGGTTGGATGGCATCACTGACTCGATGGACATGAATTTGGGCAGACTCTGGAGTTGGTGATGGACAGGTAAGCCTTGTGTGCTGCAGTCCTTCAGGTCTGAAAAAGTCGGACAGGACTGAGTGACTGAACTGATATGAAGGGCTTCATTTGGCTATAGACTAGAAACTTATACAACACTGTAAAGCAAGCATATTCCAACAAAATCTAAAATCAATAAAATAAAGCTGAATCCAGATTTGGAGCCTTGATGTTTTAAACTGTGAAATGAGCTATAGGACATTTAAAACGAGATAAGTGTTAGTCATTTAGTGGAAGAAAGAATGGCAAGTATGTTGATTTGGGGCTTTTTAAGGTGAGGTAGGAGAAGGCAATGGCACCCCACTCCAGTACTCTTGCCTGGAAAATCCCATGGACGGAGGAGCCTGGTGGGCTGCAGTCCATGGGGTGACCAAGAGTCGGACACAACTGAGAGACTTCACTTTCACTTTTCACTTTTCACTTTCATGCATTGGAGAAGGAAATGGCAACCCACTCCAGTGTTCTTGCCTGGAGAATCCCAGGGGTGGGGGAGCCTGGTGTGCTGCCATCTACAGGGTTGCACAGAGTCAGACATGAGTGAAGTGACTTAGCAGCAGCAGCAGCTAATGATAAAATTGCAGTTAAAATGACTTAGGTGGACATTTGAGACACATAATACAGAAGAAAGAATGGAAAGTTTACATATGAAGATGTAGCCATATAGTGGTGAAGAATATAGTGAGAAGCAAAGGTAACTGAGGAAAAAAACATAAAAAACACAAATTTTAGAGATAAGTAGAGGAAGAGGAGATAATGCAGGGTATTTAGAGGGAAAATAAGAGCAAGCAGAGTCACAGAAACCAAGGGATGAATAAGTTTAACAAGAGGGATGAGTCGGTAGCAGTGTGCTGCTGCTGCTGCTGCTGCTGCTAAGTCGCTTCAGTTGTGTCCGACTCTGTGCGACCCCATAGACAGCAGCCCGCCAGGCTCCCCCGTCCCTGGGATTCTCCAGGCAAGAATACTGCAGTGGGTTGCCATGTCCTTCTCCAGTGAGTAGCAGTGTGGATCATGTAAATAAGCCCATGTGATTATGGACAGAAACAAGGCCAGCGACTTGGCAATCATGAAGAAAGACTGGTGATTTTGATGAGGCAGGGTTTTGAAATATTTTTCCTATGGGAGAGATTTGAGTATAACAAAGCCTGAATAGAAGACAAAATAAATGAGGAAATGGCCAGGTTAATGTGGGAAAAAGTTTCCAGAACTTATTGTGCAATTGGCAATGGCAATTATAGGGTTCAGAACAAACTTCTGCTGAGAACTTAAGAAATCTAAGTGATGAGGTGATGTCCTTTGTATTTACACGATTTAGAAGTCACAGTACTTGAATCTATGGCTTAATGTCTTTCCTCAGTTTTGGAACAGCTGACTTGTATGCTAAAATTATTGAAAACCAAAAATAAAGACAAAGGAACTAATAGAGAAGAAAAGATATGATTTTAAAAGTAGCAGTGATGGAATTCTCAATGGAATCAATGGAAATCAGTGAACAATGGAATGATAATTTTAAAGGACTGAAAGGAACATAACTGTCAACATAGAATTGTTAATGTAGAATTTCTAGGTTAAAAATACGTCTCAAAAATTGACACAAAATAAAGGTATTTTTAGATAATTAAAAACTTTTAAAAACTGTAGCCAGCAGACATGTAATATAGAAATACTGAAAAACGTGTTTGGGCAGAAGACAATACCAGATGAACACTCAAGAGATATTAGAAGTTCTAAAAAACACTTAAAAAAGTAAACAGATGTCTAAATCTATGTTAATATAAGACATAATGTCTGGGGAATTTCAGCAATACAATAGTATGCAAGTTAGGGGAGAGAGAAATAGTTATTCTATGATTTTTGTGTTGCCTGAGAAGTGGAAAAGTAGTAATTTATTTTAGACTTTCCTAAGTAAAGACTTAATGCCAAAATCTCCATAATAAACCAGATGGATTTACAAAAAAGTGTGTAACATAATAGAAGAGAAGAAAATTAGAATGATAAAAAGTACATTCCTAAAAAAAGGCAGGGGCAGGAGGAAGATAAAAAGCAAGATAGAAAAAGTAGCAGGTTTAAGCCCCACTATTTTAGAAAATACGTTAATAATTCAATTGAAGACACAATTGAGAGATTGTCAAAAATTCAAAATTCAACTCATGTTACTTACAAGACACATAACTTTAATGTAAGTTAAATATAATTGAATGGAAAAAGTTACCCATGCAAACACTAACCAAAATAAATCTCATATCAGTTCAGTTCAGTCGCTCAGTTGTGTCCGACTCTTTGTGACCCCATGAATTGCAGCATGCCAGGCCTCCCTGTCCATCACCAACTCCTGGAGTTCACTCATATACCTATGTTAATTTTTTAAGTACTTCAAAAAAATTAATAAATAAAAGCACTTCAAACCAAAAAGCATGTTAAAAGTATGTGTTTCTTTATAATGCAAA
The DNA here is from genome assembly GCF_000754665.1 of Bison bison bison. Taxonomy (NCBI): domain Eukaryota; kingdom Metazoa; phylum Chordata; class Mammalia; order Artiodactyla; family Bovidae; genus Bison; species Bison bison. The sequence continues at coordinate 2,849,594 of NW_011495075.1, forward strand.
ACTTCTGTTTATCAGGAAGATATAATAATTCTAAATTTGGAAAATTTTTCATGTGCTTCTGAAATTAAAGAGAAAGTTAAAAAGAAAAGATTTAGGTCAAATCTTTTAGGCATTATCTTTTTTGGATCACAGACTCCTTTGGAGAATCTAATAAATACTATTGCCCTTTAAAAAAAAAACAATTGTACAGAAACCCAGATTTCTGTTTACAATTTAGTAAGTTGAAGAAGTCCCTGAAGCTGGGGTGAAAATTATTGATATCCTTTATTTTAAGGTTTAGAGGAAGAAAGAAAGTTTATGGACTTTCTGATTGAAAGAAAAAAAGATTTAAGTTTAAGAACACATGTTCTTCTAAGGGTAAGATAACTTGGGGCAGAATTGGAGACCTTGAAAAACTTGCAGATTTTGGACAGCTGGGATGGAGCATGAGAAAAGGAAGTAGTTTAAAATTAGGGAAAATGTTGCCATGTATATTTAAGCCTTTAGCTGAAGTTTGAAATATTTTTGAGAAAACTCTTGAGAGTCCCCTGGACTGCAAGGAGATCCAACCAGTCCATCCTAAGGGAAATCAGTCCTGGGTGTTCATTGGAAGCACTGATGTTAAAGCTGAAACTCCCATACTTTGGCCACCTGATACGAAGAGCTGACTCATTTGAAAAGACCCTAATGTTGGGAAAGATTGAAGGCAGGAGGAGAAGGGGGCGGCAGAGGATGAGATGGCTGGATGGCATCACGGACTCAATGGACATGAGTTTGAGTAAACTCCGGGAGTTGGTGATGGACAGGGAGGCCTGGTGTGCTGCGGTTCATGGGGTCGCAAAGAGTCGGACACGACTGAGCGACTGAGCTGAACTGAATATAGCCTTTGAACACGTGAACTTAGTTTTCTCTAACATTTCTCAGGAGCTGAGAGCAAAACCAGAGAAAACAAAGGGGTTTACCTAGGATTTGAGGGTAGTGCAAAATTGGGTCTTCAAAATGAAAGAGAAATACTTCAAGATATTACGCATAGTGTTGGTGAGCTGACCGAGACGTCAGCGACGGATAGGGATGAATGTAAAAAGACAGAGGATGTGTTTTGTGGTGGTTCAGAACACGAGCTCCGTGGTTGGGCAGACCTAATGAAAGAGCATCGCTGATCAATTTACCCTCTCTGCACCAACATGTCTCCACTGGGGAAAATCAAAGTACATGCCTTTGAATACTAAATGAGAAACTATATGTAAAATTCTTAGTAAAAATCATGATTGCCATGATATCAGCTAGCTAGATGGGTCAAACAACTGGAGATAATGAAAGGATTAAAGAACAATTTTTATACGAGAGAGAATGTAGACGATGTGGCTAGGAAGGAGTTGAAAACAAAAAGGGGAATTTCACAAGTGGGACTATTTTGAATTAAAAAAACCCAAAAAACAAAAAAACAACTCAGCATGTGGCCTGAGGAGCAAAACTGCGAACTGGAGATAAAAGCCACTGGAATCCCACTGTCAAAAGTAAGCAGGCACAGTGCATGGTGTGTCTTCCACCCCACCAGCCGGGGGCTCCGGAGGCGCAGCAAGGCTTTTCAGGATTCTTGGCCTCCTGGAGGTTGTGTAAACTCATTTTTTACTAAATAAAAAATGTTTCGCATTCTTAACCTTTCATATCTTAGCACTGTTATTTACATTCATCAGTCTTCTTGGTCTATTAATTAATCACTTATAGACGCTAAGCATGAGGAAAATGACGGCGGTCAAAAGGCAAGAAGCATGAAATACTGCATTGAACTCTGCCTGTCCGACACACTCCTGGTTAATATAGAATGATGACAACGAGCTACTTCTGATAGCCATTGTAATTAAAAACAGCACATTTCTCAAGGTTCTAGGAAGAGGTGAATTCCTATGAACCCTAAAAGGTTCAGTTCAGTTCAGGAAAAGGCTCAGTTTGATGTTATTCTCTGAATTAGCTTTCCAAGCTCTAATTACAATAATAGACATTATTTTAAAAACTTGGAAAACGTTCATTTATATGACAGGTCCAAGAATCAAATAATCTTGTTATTTTTCTTTTCATTCTGTGTTTCAAATGCTGAGTTGGAAAAGCAGAAATAAGAAGTAATTATAAAGAAAAATTTAAGGAGAGGAAACACTATTTTTTTTGCTAAATTATATTATTAATTACATGACCATATATACTGATCAAAACAAAGCAAATTTCTTTTCAAATGTAACTCTTGACAAAGTAGAGAATATGTTCCTGTCTAAGGATGTAATTTAGCAAAAACATTCTGATTCCATGATAATACAGAGCTCACTTAATTAATGGGCGAACAACTGACTCCTGGAAAGAAACATCTTATATTTTAATTTGTAGGGTTTTTATACATTTGCTTACCAAATGTGAGATTGTTTTCATTGTTATCACTGTTCCTTAGTGATAAACAGAATGTGTCAAAAAGGCTGAATATCTATGGATGCGCTTTGACAAAACTCTCTGTCACTCATCTCTGCAACTTCTGCCCATGATTCATTTCAAAAACGAATGAAATCAATACTGCCACTCCTCCTCTCCTTGACCTTCTTTTTCTCTTTGTTTGGAGCTTACTGTATAGCAAAAGGATTTCCTATACATTATTGATGAAATCGCAGAACATGTCGTGTTTGCTTGCATAATTTTATTCATTCTAAAATAGAGATTAATTTAAAAAGTGCGTGAGGCAGAGGATGTGTGCAAACATCTTGGTTTTAATATGTGGTTATACTTTGACAACCTTCATTAATCTTTGCATGACCTCATGTAACAGGCCTTGTGGAATCATCCTGATGTAATTTAAAGACCAATCTGGACATTCCCATTCATCCCCAAACCACAAATCTGAGACTAAGCCCTTGAAAAGTGACATTGATGGTTACAGTGGGTTTCATGGAGAGATGATAAGGGTGTTTACCTGACAAATCATAAAGATTTCAAAATTTCTCTTTAAATAACATTCCCTTTTCTTTAACGTTCTAGTTTTCAGCACTCTCACAGCCCCATGCTTCTTTTTTCATCTTGAACTTGGCTTTTGAAATCCAGATTCTACGCTATACCAGAAGTCTAATCTAGGGCAAGTTCCTTAACTTCCTCAGTTTCTGTATCTGTAAAAGAGAGATATTAGTAAGACATACTTCATAGTGTGGGGCTGAGAATCAGACATTCAGTTCACTTCAGTCGCTCAGTTGTGTCTGACTCTTTGTGACCCCATGGACTGCAGCAAGCCAGGCCTCCCTGTCCATCACCAACTCCTGGAGCTTAGTCAAACTCATGCCCACGGAGTCGGTGATGCCATCCAACCACCTCATCCTCTGCCGTCCCCTTCTCCTCCTGCCTTCAATCTTTTCCAGCATCAGGTTCTTTTCCAATGAGTCAGTTCTTCGCATCAGGTGGCCAAAGTATTGAAGCTTCAGCTTCAGCATCAGTCCTTCCAGTCAGTATTTAGGACTGATTTCCTTTAGAATTGACTGGTTTTAGTTTTCTGAATGTTGAGTTTTAAGCCAACTTTTTCACTCTCCTCTTTCACTTTCATCAAGAGGCTCTTTAGTTCTTCTTCACTTTCTGCCATAGGGGTGGTACTCCTTATCCCCTTTAATGGTCTACTTTCTTCCATAGCATTCATTATCTGGCTCATAGTCTAGCTTACTCATTACTGTCTCACTTGGTGGTGTCCCTCCATTCAACATCTCCACGAAGATAGGGGTCATTTTTCCTCTTTTATTTCTGCTATATTCTCACCCCCGATCCAGTTTCTTGGCAACAGTACATGCTCAGTACCCATGTATTAAATGGATGAGTTGGAACTCTGGTTACAAACGCTTACAAGATTTTAACTCAACCTAGATGAGATGGTGGGATAGCACCACCGACTCAATGGATAGGAATTTGAGCAAACTCGGGAAGAACAGTAGAGCACAGAGGAACCTGGTGTGCCGCTGTCCCTGGGGTCACAGAGTTGAACACAGCTTAGCCACTGAAAAACAACAAAGTTATGCGATTGGCTCCACAGAGTTTACAAGGTATTTATAAAATATTATATCAGATATCTTGATAAAATGATAAAATGTATGTACTTAATTTGCCTCATTGTTAACATCATGTATCACTGAGGCTTTAAGAAAAGTCAGAGTGATTAGATTCAAATCCTGGTTCCATCACTTACAAGCCATGTGGACCTGAATGAGCTTCTAATCTGTTCTTTTCCCCCTCTCTATGTCTCTTTCCCTCCTTTACTCTCTCCTCTTTTGGTAAAAGCTTTCTCATTTGTAACGCAGAAAAAAGTCATTGTCCAGTCTTACGGAGTTATGAAGCTAAATCAAGTGCCTGACGTATAGTCAGAACTTAAAATATAAGCGGTAAAAAGGTAAACTTCCTGGAAAATAGAAATATCTCAACAATGGTAATAGGAAAGACTACTAATTTAACACATTTTACTGGAAAAAACCAGATGTATGTATGTTTTTAAAAGTACCAAGACATAATCATTCTTGTGTTATTCTTGAACAGTACTGCAAATCTTAAGCTTTTACGCTTGATTATGATTTTGATGCCTAAGAAAAGTAATAGAAATGTTAAGATTTTGCAGTTAATATAATGTTGTTCCATATACTGTATAATGATAAATATTCTTCCATCATACAAGCTTCCCTTTGGTAGTCGGAAAGGTCATTCAGAAGTATGGTCATGGAACTCTGGTTACTTCCCAAAGGTTTTTACTCACTCTCAAGCAAAAGCTTCCCTAAGTCTTAGTATTTTGCTTAATAAGGATAGTATTGTGAAACCATGTAGTCCTGAGTTTAAACATGTAGAACATAATTGGCAAACCTTTAGCTAGACTAACCAAAAAATATATTCTGTATGTCATGTGATTTCCATATGATGGCATTAACTGAGCCATCCCAGGGCTTCGCGGGACCTGCTCAGAGAGACCCCATGTTGGCAGATGGGCTTCGGTCCATAGCCTAGGGCTTCTCTGAGCAGCCACTGGTTGCGTAGTGGATGCTGAACTTGCTGCTGGCACCAAGAGAGGAGCCTCTGGACACTTTCCTACATAGTCAAGTACAGGTTTTTTCTTTAGCTTCTGCGTATAAGTGACATCATATGACATTTGCCTTTCTCTGTCTGACTTAACTTCACTTAGTATGATCGTCTCAAATGATACAAATGGAACTTATTTACAAAACAGAAGCAGACTCACAGACTTAGAGAATGAGCTTATGGTATCCAGTGGGGAAAAGTAGGGGGGGAACGGAGAGTGAAGGAATTTGGGATGGACAGCTACACACTCCTATACATAAAACAGATAACCAACAAGGACCTACTGTGTAGCACAGGAAATGCTGCTGAATGCTCTGTAGTAACCTGAATGGTAGAAGAATTGGAAAAAGAATAGATACATGTAGATGTATATCTGAATCTCTTTGCTATATGCCTGAAACTGATATTGTTGTCAATAAATATACTACAATATAAAATAAAAGTTAAAAAAAAAACACCACCTAAAGGGCTTTCCTGATGGCTCAGATGGTAAAGAAACCACCTGCAATGTGGAGACCTGGGTTTGATCCCTGGATGGGGAAGATCCCCTGGAGAAGGGAATGGCTACCACTCCAGTATTCTTGCCTGGAGAATCCCATGGACAGAGGAGCCTGGTGGGCTACAGTCCATGGGGTCACAAAGAGGTGGACATGCCTGAGCGATTAGCACACACGTACAGTGGTTGCCCCTATAAAATCGGTCAGAATAACCAAGACAGCTTCCAACAACTTCCTGTAGTAATGTGGCCTCATAGAGACACACGCTGTATCAGATTTAAAGCAAATGAGTTTTGCCATTTTGAATGTTTAAAATGCAATGAGTTTGAAACCTAAGTTTTCCAAACTTGAAGCTGAAAACTTTTTATAATAAACAAACTATAATTACACCATATTAATCTAATATTATCTATTCAGTAAAAGGAAAAGGTTTTTTTTTTCCCCCCCAAGAGGAAAGTATTCAAATGTATTTAAAAATTATATTTGCATTTAATTATCTAACAAATGTACAGAGAACCTCTATTATGTCTAGAATTAATGTAAACCCTGGAAAGAGCAACACTATTTGCCTTTTATCACCAAAATCATAAAATGATGATTAATTTAACTCTTACGTATTTCTATTTCTATCAACTTGGGTGTTATACCAATAAATGGAAGCAGTTATTGATCAGAAACAATTAGCCTTTAGTTGAGAAAAACTAACCATAACTAAATATTAGAAATACTATCAGAGAAGGAGCTCAGTTACATCAGAAGTTTTCATTCCAAGAATCTCTGGCTGAGTGCTGGGGATGGAATCTAGGGTGCAGAAGGTCAGTCTTTGGAGCCTGAGACACCACCCACCCTGTGGTATGGTCCCTGTGTTACTACAACCCGATGACCCACTGCAGAGGGATACTCTGCCTTTCTATCTGGGAAGTGGGATCTAAAGTGGTCGGCCTGTGATCCACTCACTCCTTTTACCAGAATACCTCCCAGGGAAACAAAAGAGCCGTTTCTCCTTTTCAACTGGACTCTGGGTGAAGAGATTAATAAACTTTATTAGGAGAAAGATACCTTGGCTCTGATTACAGCTCCCAGAGAGCCACGTAGTCTATACAGGCCCCTGGAGGCAGAGTGGAGGAGATGCTTTGTGGTTGAGATGCTCCCACTGTGTGAGCGACCCCCTGGACCTCACTGAGAGACCCATCTATTCAGGGCCAGAGGACACTCTGCTCCACCTAAAGTTTCTGAAAGTCTGTTCCCTTGTGATAATTAAGTGAGGCTGATCCTGGTTAAGAACTCTGCATCATCAAAATCTGATGTGAGAATCAGTCCTTGTAGCCAGTTACCACCATCATCTAAATCAGTGTTTCTCAAACATGTCTATGCACAACATTAGTTGGGGAGCTTGTAAAGTGCAGATTCCTGGACTCCTTTTCTAGAGATGCAGACTGAGTGGATTTGGAGAGAAGACCAGTACCCATTTCTTAACTTAGAAACATGTATGTGACAAAATGACTTGTAAATATTTCTAAATCAGTACTACGTTGGCAGTTCTATAAGTTTCCATTGCATTAAAGATATCTTCAGTGTTTTCGGATGTAGAAAACAAATGTGTGGATACCAAGGGGGAAAGGGGGTGGGGGGGCAGGAACTGAGAGATTGGGACTGACATGTATGCACCACGGGTACTATGTGTAAAATAGAAAACTGACGGGAACACGCAGTATGGCCCAGGGAGCTCTACGCACCCGGTGACCTGGACTGGAAGGAAGTCCCAAAGGGAGGGGACAGATGTTCACTTATGGCCGATTCACTCTGCTACACAGTAGAAACTAACACTGGAGAAGGGCATGGCAACCCACTCCTGGATTCTTGCCGGGAGAGTCCCGTGGACAGAGGAACCTGGGGGCTGCAGTCCACAGAGTCCCAACAGTCGGACACGACCGAGGCAACTCAGCACACACACACGCACGCAGAAACTAACACGACATTATAAAGCAACTATACTCCAATAAGAATTAATTAGTAAAAAAGAAAAATATGTGCTTTTTTATTAAAACTCTTCAGTGTTTTATGATTTGCTCCTTGAATTTGATTTTTTTTTTCTTTTTTTAATGCATTCATCTAACACCCAGGAGCTGAAATAGTAATGAAAATAGAAAAGGGAAACGATCCCAGGCTCCTGCCACATAAAATCGTGCACCTCTTCATTATAGGGTTACTAAAAGTGAAGTTATTGAGGATTTTGAAATACTTTTTCCAAAGCATTTGACTGGTCTTTTTTTTTTAAAATAGCATGTCTATCTAAACGTTTCAAAATTTACATTTAGAGTCAATGTTGAACAATTTATTCCATGCAGTATATAAAGCACCTTTTAAAGATGAATGCTTGGTTTTTATCCCATTTCTTTCATTATGTTTCACAACTATATTTAGCACATCTTAATTAAACCCACTATTTACTTTCGGTGGTTATGTTCAAAGTAAAGAAAAACTAGAAGGTTGTGGGGGGCATGATTTGGGGCAGAAGGAAAGAGTCTTCCAGCAAGTCTCCTAAATATACAGTATTATCCCAAACAGAGAAATACTTGGCAATTACAATCCCACCTTCTAAAAGAGGTATGCAATTCTTATATTACTAAGTATAACCCAGTGCCAGTCAGATTACAGAAGCAATATATTCTGCAAACATACAATTTTCTGGCCACATCCTTGGTCTTAGGTTCCAGTTTTTAAAGTTTTTCTCTCTCAGTGAGTGTTTTTTGTTTTTTTTTCCTTTCCTCTCTTGCTTCTTCTACCATAAAAATTTTGCATCATAAAGGTAGACCCCAAATTAATGATTAGTAAAGAAGGAAAATTACATTTAGCCAAATATGGAAAAACTTGAAAGGTTTTAAATTCTATTTAGCACAAGCAAAACCCAACTTTCTGGTTCAAGTTAAAAAAACATGCATACGGCTCCTTGGTTGTCAACTGGCTTTTACAAAACACCATCTTGATGAATTAAGAGTAAATGAATGAGAACCATATGGATAAATCTCCTTTGAAATACACCCAGGATTAAAAAGTTTAAGAAAAATAGCTCTTGGCAGATACAGTTTTGTAGCTCTTGCTGGAATGAAAATGTTTGAAAAATAGTCTGAAGTTTTTGTTGAACCCAAATTTCTAAGCCCCAGATTTTCCAATCCATGGGGAAAAGGGGATGATGTTGAACCCTCAAGAAGGTGAAGGTAATGGCCTCATTCTAAGAGGAGATCAGAGAACGTATTGCCCTGATCTTGTTGGGGGAGTCATTCAAGTAGAGATTCATCTCAGAGTGTGCAGCAAGGAGATGAAGAGCACCAGCTCAAGCCCATTGTTTCTCAACCCATTTTCCTGATTTCTCTCCTAAGGAATCTTTTTAGACTTTTTTCTTTTTTTCCTCTGATCCCTCTTGTAAAATTCTATTACTAAAATGTATTGTCAGTCAGCTCATTCAATCAGTTCAGTTGCTCAGTCATGTCCGACTCTTTGCGACTCCATGGACTGCAGCATGCCAGGCATCCCTGTCCATCACTAACTCCCGGAGTTCACTCAAACTCATGTCCATCTCGTCAGTGATGCCATCCAGCCATCTCATCCTCTGTCATCCCCTTCTCCTCCTGCCCTCAATCTTCCCCAGCATCAGGATCTTTTCCAATGAGTCAACTCTTTGCATCAGGTGGCCAAAGTATTGGATGCCCTAGAACCAAGTTTTTCCCTCTTGAAGGTGCTATTGCCCCCTTTTGAGAATGCTTACTCTAGAGCAATGGTTTGCTACCAGGAGCATTTTTATCCCCAGGGAAAGTTGCAGCGTCTGAAGACATGTCTGACTGTTGCGACCGCAAGCTAGGGTGTGAAGAGGGATGCTCCAGGTGGCTGTGGGATGAAGCCAGAGATGCTGCCGCATGTCCTGCTGCATGTCCATGCAGGTCAGACACTCACTGTGAAGAATCGCCTGGTCTCAAGTGTCAATCACACTGAGGTTGAAAAACCGACTTGAGAGACATCTTGACTTTGGGTCTTAGGCACGCTCCTTACTCACTGGGTCACCTACAGCAAGGGGTCCCCACCGTCCAGGTTTTGTGGCCTGTTAGGGGCCAGGCTGCACAGCAGGAGGTGAGCAGCAGGAGGCTGAGTGGAGCTTCGTCTGTATTTCCAGCCGCTCCCCGTCGCTAACATCACAGCCTGCGCTCCGCCTCTTGTCAGAGCAGTGGCAGCCTTAGATTCTCCCAGGAGCGCGGATCCTGCTGTGGACCGTGTGTGTGAGGGGTCTCGGCTGCACTGGACTGTGTGTGTGAGGGATCTCGGCTGCACGTTCCTTATGAGAATCATCCCGAAACCACCTCTGCAGCCCCGCTTCAGAGGAAAGGCTGTCTTCCCCGAAAGTGGTCCCTGGGGCCGAAAAGGCTGCGGACAGCGTATCTACAGCCTGTGTCTGTAAAACGGGGGTGAGAGCACTGACCATGTGGGGCTAATGAGGGATCAAATGAGTTAGTACACATGGAACGGGTAGGGCCTGGCACACGGAGCACGCTCGATAAAGGTTAGCTATGGTTATTATTTTACATCACATTAGTCTGAAACAACAAGGTGTCACATCAAATTACAGGGATGTATAAACATCACAAAGTCTGCCTTGGAATGAACATGTGTCTCTTCATTTTCCTGAAGCACAAAGAGTCAACTGCTTTCTCTTCCAACTTAAGTTCAGAAGACATTTTTGTAGTGGCGAGAAAACTATTAAATTTGGCAGATAAGTGATTAGATGAACAAATATAATAGGAAGAAATCAAGGCTGCTGCTGCAGACTAATGCGTTTTCATTATTCTCTGGGAAAAAAAAAGACCTGGATGTAAAGTATAATAATACTTTTCTTGGGCTTCAGTAGACAATCAACAAAGTACCACTTTGACACTCAATATATCCTGGTGGCACTTCAGGAAATGCTATTTTTAATGAGAAATTTCAGGTTCCTAGCGTAGTGAAATATGGATTAGTGGCTGTGATGTACTTGTGTTACACATATCTTTGCAAAATACTAGCTGTAGTCTTGGATGTTTTTTGCTATTTATTTCTTTCTATAAGATGTGTAGCTTTTGCATATACAATGCAGATGGTACCAGTAAATTGGGTTTGTTAAAGCATGGTTTGTTACAGAAAATTGTAAACCATCTCTTTTCATTTTATAAAATAAAGATAGAAAATGAAAGAGGTGGGGGAGAATTCCATTTGCTTTCCTCTCAAGTCCCACTGACTTGCCATTTCCTAATCTGAGCTGATTTTCCAGGTCATCAGTCCCAGTCCTCACTGCTTCCCTGGTCTTCCACGCCAGCGTGCTAAGTCGCCTCAGTCATGTCTGACTTTTTGTGACTCTATGGATTGTAGTCCGCCAGGCTCCTCTGTTCATGGGATTTTCCAGGCACGAATACTGCAGTGGGTTGCCATGCCCTCTTCCGGAAGATCTTCCTGACTCAGGGGTCAAATCTTTGTCTTCCGCATTGCGGGTGGATTCTTTATGATCTGAGCCACTGGGGAAGCCCACGAGTTAGCAGAAATAGACTGAAATCATCAGGGGGTTATCCCTAGCTCTTACCCGTTTTCCTCATCTCCCTCAGCCTCCTAAAATACCAACAGAGCTTTCATCCAGAAGGGGATCTCGCAAAAGTCTTGCTGATGACAGAAATGGTGAGCAGTGGCAGGGAGCAGGGTCTCTGGAGAAGAACTACCTGGAGTTCTGACTCTGCCAGTTACTACTGCTGGTTCTGTGGCCAGATGGACGTGGCGGCACCTGAGACGGACTTGCCGTTGAGCTGGGTCTGGTCCAGACCTGCTCAGGAGAGGGCCTCGGCCACTGGCCCTTTGCTGCCCTTGGCAGGACTGAATCCCCACTGTGACCAACACAGTGGCTCAGGGCTCAGGAGGCTGAAGGCAGAACGGCCTGAGTCTCTCTTTAAAATACGACCTTCCCATTGTTATACTGGTTTGGCAAGTCTCATTTTCTCCTACAGAGGAATTTCTTAGGAGTGTCGATTTATTTTTTTTTTAAATGATGAGCTTCTAAATTTCACGAGCAGTGTTAATCACTTCCAACCAGAAACAAGAGCCAGGAGCCTCATTCTTAGGTGTGATTAGAAAGCATCACATAAACCTTTCAAGGGTGACCTGAGTTTATAAAGCCCCTGAAGCCTAAACGCCCTTCAGATGTCTTTCCTTCCCCTCTTACGAATGAAAAGTGTCTTTATTTGGGCCCTGTTGGCCCCCAGCCTCGGTGTGCTGCTGCTCGGCGCCGGCGTTGGAAAGGAGGGTAGGGGAGAAGGTGAGAAGACCGCTCCATCTGGGCCTTCAGAGGACGCAGCAGTCACACCTTCAGTCCGTCTGATTCGAGAGCACTGCACCTGGAGTCGCTTGAGTCACAAACGGAGTGTGGGTTTCCATTTATGAGCTGGCATCCTGCCGCAGCCTCTCATAACTGGAAAATCTTGGAAAAACCATTTAACCTCTCAGTGCAATTTTCCTCAGATGCTTAAAAAACTGGGAGTCGGGGGTGGGTGGGAAGAAGATGGATACAGCCAAGGCTTACCTCACAAGGTCAGGAGGGTCAAAATGGGAACTATAAAGTGCTCTGTGACGCACACGTTTTAGGCAAATGTTTTGTGGGATTAACATTAGGAGAGTTTTGGTCCACATTAACTTGTTTGTTTGTTTTTTTTTCTTTTACTTGCCTTATTGCCATGTTCATTAGTATATATTTTTAATTGTTTAACTTAAGAACAGTTGAATTAGAATGTTGTGTTGATGACCGCTGTAGAGCAAAGTGACTCTGTTTTACATGTATATACGTGCTTTTTAATATCCTTTTCCATTACAGCTTATCCCAGGAGATGGAGATACTTCCCTGAGCCGCACAGGAGGACTCCGCTGTCCATCCATTCTGCAGGTGATGGTTTGCACCTGCTGCTGCCCAGCGCCCACTCCACCCCCTACCCGCCATACTCTTTCCTCTCGTTTAAACTGTGCCCATTCTAGACTTATCGCCTTTTGAATGCCTACATTTTATATTGTGTCAAAAACCTGAGAGGATAATATGGAAACTGAATAAACGTTGATTCAAGTCTAATTTTCTAGAAGATGCAAAGAAAAACACCCCATGATTCCCTCTAGAATTCACCTAAATAGAAGCAGGTGAAACAGTCATGAAGACTATGACTGCCACCACTTAATATGTGAAGAAACAGAGAAGGCACTGGTCAGACAAGACCTATGTTAGAACTAAGAATTTCTAATTCTACAGTTTTACTATAAATACTGCTTTCTACAAAATATCTTAACTTTGCCTTTTGCTTTCATGAATAAAAAGACTGCCTCTTTGCCTGGCTTCTAATGTGTTGCTATTTTATTCTTAGGGTAAATGTGTGGGAGATAACATCTCATTCAAGGAAAACTTGAGCGAAAGGCAAAGTCGGGTATTTCACAGCTAGGAATTTCAGGTTCACAGACCTTTTCTTGTACTCAAGAAAGTAGGATATGTACTGAAATGTTAGAAATGTCAGATCATTCGCTTATTTAGCTATTCAGAAATAAGAGTTGACAGCTGAGTCTGCAAGCACAGTATCTGTTGTTCAGACACTCATTTAGAAGACTTCAGTTAATTTTAGTGTGGGTGGAGAGAATTCTATTTATTTGAAAATGTAACATAGATGGTATGTAAACAATGTGAGAGGCTAGACTTTCTAATGCTGTTCAGTTCAGTCGCTCAGTCATATCCAACTCTTTGCAACCCCATGGACTGCAGCACACCAGGCTTCCCTGTCCATCAGCAACTCCCAGAGCTTGCTCAAACTCATGTTCATTGCGTCAGTGATGCCATCCAACCATTTCATCTTCTGTCGTCCCCTTCTCCTCCTGCCTTCAAACTTTCCCAGCATCAGGGTCTTTTCCAATGAGTCAGTTCTTCACATCAGGTGGTCAAAGGATTGGAGTTTCAGCTTCAGTCTTTCCAATGAATATTCAGGACTGATTTCCTTTAGGATTTTATATCTATCCATGAATATATTTTGAATACTTGTTATGTATTCAAGGCATTGTGCTAGCAGTGAGGATTAAAAAAAAAGTGGTTACTGTTCCTGGTAGAAGAGATTCGGCAAAACTATTTCAAAAACAAGAAAGAAAATATCTGACCAAGTGCCAGGTGAAGGGAGACACCACTGTCAGAAGTCAGAGGATGTGAGACCATGGGGGATGGAAGGCTGGGGAGAGCGTTCAACAGGAAGCCAGGATTTGAGCAGAGCATTAATAGAATGAGCAGTATTTGAATACATGACGAAAGTGGGTAAGCCTGCCAAGGATGCTGGGGCAGGGTGGGATTACCTGGATAAAGTGGGGGCTCCTGTCAGGTAGACAGGGTCACAAAGGCAGGCCAGATGGGATTGTAGTGGGTTTTGATCATAATGGGATCCATTGTTGTTGTTTTTGTATAGTCCCTAAGTCATATCTGACTCTTGCGACCCCTGAACTGCAGCATGTCAGGCTCCCCTGTTCTTTGGTATCTCCTGCATTTTATTCAAACTCATATGCATTGAGTCAGTGATACCCAATGGGATCCATGGCAAGTCTTTTTCCAGGTAATCCTATGATAAGAAATGTTATTTTGGCAATATTAATATGATAACCATTTTCAAAATCAATGAGAGCAATAAGAACCATAAGAAATGTCAAGCAATAAACTTAGATTTGGAGTTGGTGGCAGAGAAAAATGCTAAGTGTGAAGGAACTAAAGAGCTTCTTGATGAAAGTGAAAGAGGAGAGTGATAAAGCTGGCTTAAAACTCAACATTCAAAAAACTAAGATCACGGCATCTGGTCCCATCACTTCATAACAAATAGATGGGGAAACAATGACATATTTTATTTTCTTGGGCTCCAAAATCACTACAGATGGTGACTGCAGCCATGAAATTAAATTGACTCTTGATCCATGGAAGAAGAGCTATGACCATCCTAGACAGCATATTAAAAAGCAAAGATATTACTTTGCTGACAAAGTCCATCTAGTCAAAGTTATGGTTTTCCCAGTAGTCATGTATGGATGTGAGAGGTGGACCATAAGGAAAGCTGATGCTTTTGAACTGTGGTGTTGGAGAAGACTCTTGAGAGTCCCTAGGACTGCAAGGAGATTCAACCAATCAATCCTACAGGAAATCATTCCTGAATACTCATTGGAAGGACTGATACTGAAGCTCCAAAACTTTGGCCACCTGATGAGAAGAACTGACTCATTGGAAAAGACCCTGATGCTGGGAAAGATTGAAGGCAGGAGGAGAAGGGGATGACAGAGGATGAGATGGTTGGATGGCATCACCAACTTGATGGACATGAGTTTGAGTAGGCTCCAGGAGTTGGTGACGGACAGGGAAGCCTAGCATGCTGCAGGGGTTGCAGAGAGTCGGACATGACTGAGCAATTGAACTGAACTGAACTGATAGATGACACACCTTTTCAAATTCACGCGTAACTTTCAGCCGTGCTGCCATGACTCAGCTGCTGCTATGGGCGGCAAGCCAATTGCCTTTCCCAAACGAGGAAATCATATAGAAAAACCACCCCTTCCTTCAGGGCATTAGCTGCTTGAAGAGCTTAACATCCTTTATGACTTCTAGGTAGACCCAAGGTTTTTTTTTTTTTTTTTCCCCTCAAAATGAACCAACTCCCTTTCTCATTGTCCCCCATAAGAAGCCTCATTCTCTCAGCAGCACAGAGCTCCTCACCCCCATCTGGGTGTAAAACTGAATGTATCTTTCTGCTTCTTTTTTTTTTCCTTCCCTCCTGAAATTTACTTTTTAAACTAGAGGCATCAGATGCTGAAATTCCACCAGCATTACTTGGCATTAAGTTTCCTTCGTAAAACAAAAAATGATCCTAAAGCTGGACTCTGTGAGGCCTTCCACAGGACTGACCCCTCACCCTGCATGCTCCCCACCTCTTTTCTGTAGAAAAATTTTAGCCTCTGGGCCTTCCCCAAGTTCCAAACAGCAGATTCAGTCAGAGAAGTGAGAAAATGCAGAAACAAAGGAAAACTGTCAAATAAGATAAAATAATTCAACCTTAAAACAAAAGTCAAGGACCCTTTAGTTCCTGCTCAAGGGCTATAAATAATATTCTGAGCCATATCTTTGAGTTCTTTTACAAATACTAAGCCTCCCTGCCAAATGGAAGAAGTTGACTGCATGCTGACAAAAGCATATAGACCGCAGACCATTTGGAACCATGATAAGGCTAACAATGTTGGTTCCCAAAATACCACTGAGTATTACCTCACCACTGATCAGAAATCAATCAGAAAAATGCCCAGGGCTGATCAGGCCCCCTGTGAGCCCTCTCCCTCATCTTGCCTTTAAGCCCTTTGCTAAGTAGCGCTCCACTGTATGCGTGGGCCACACCTTCCTCACCCATTTCATTGTCGATGGACATTTAGGCTGCTGCCATGTCCCGGCTGTTGTAAATAGCGCTGCGGTGAATATCGGGGTGCACGTGTCTTTTGGAATTATGGTTTTCTCTGCGTATATGCCCAGGAGTGGGATTGCCAGATCACGTAAAGAAACAAAATTGTGCCATTTGAAGAGACATGGAGGGACCTAGAGACTGCCACACAGAGTGAAGTAAGTCAGAAAGAGAAAAACAAATATCGTAATACACTTACGTGCCATCTAGAAAAATGGTACAGATGAACCTATCTGCAAAACAGAAATAGAGACACGGATGTAGAGAACAAATATATGGACACCAAGGAGGAAAGGGGATGGGATGAACTGGGACCCTGGGATTGATATATGTTCACGATGGATACCATGTATAAAATAGAGAACTAATAGAACCTACCATTCAACTCAAGGAATTCGATCTACTCAGTGTGGTGACCCAAATGGGAAGGAAATCCAAAAGGGAGAGGATATACATTCACATATGACTGATTCACTTTGCTGAACAGCGGAAACGAACCCAACATTGTAAAGCAACGACGCTCCAGGAAAACAGAAGCCTTTCCCTGGAAGCCACCGTGAAGTTCAGGGAAGCAAGAGCCTCCTGCTCTCCGTAATGGGTGCCCTGCAGCAAATGCTACACTTACCTTCATCACATCCAGTGCCCAGTGGGTTGGCTTTGCTGTGAGTTGGGTGAGGGGACCTACATTTGGTCAGGTAACAATCTGGTGGAGGTAAGAGGGTGTTTTCAGCTCCTCCATTTGAACCTGTTTATTGTATTATTTCCTGAGTGTTCTCAGGTGTTTAAGCAGTAAGACCAAGTGGTATTAATTGGGTTAGTTCCACTTGAAATGAGATCTCCTGTTGGTCAGTCATTAAGTCATATCTGACTCTTTGCAACCCCATGGACTGCAGCACACCAGGCTTCCCTGTCCTTCACTCTCTCCTGGACAGGGAGACACCAACTCAAATTCATGTCCATTGAGTTGGTGATGCTATCTAAGCATCTTATCCTCTGCCACCCTCCTCTTTTGGCCTTCAATCTTTCCCAGCATCAGTTTTTCCCAATGAGTTGGCTCTTCTCATCAGGTGACCAAAGTATTGGTGCTTCAGCTTCAGCATCAGTCCTCCCAATGAATATTCAGGGTTGATTTCCCTTAAGATTGACTGGTTTCATTTCCTTGATCCAAGGAGACTCTCAAGAGTCTCCTCCTTTTAATCTACTCCTTTGCTTCTGAAAGCAATCAATCCTCCAGACATTGCGAATGGCTTTGTGTACATAATTTCATGAAAGACTCAGTATGCTTCCATGAAGTAATCATACATATTATCATGCCATTTTGCAGGAAGGATCACTGATACACAGAGAAACATTTGTCTTGGCTCCATAGTCAGGCCGTCTGTCTAACTCAGCTATACACCCTCCTAACCAGGAGGCTACACTGCTTTTCATGTGCTTCCCATCCTAACGCCTTTGGTCTTCTGTCCTTTATGAATTACTGTCCCATCACACTCTCTTGTGTGATTCCCTCAATTACCTAATGAAATCTTATTTTTCTTTTTCAGATGAAAAAGGGAGACAAACCCATGAAGGGATATGTGATAAGCGTTGTCTCAGGGACTGGATTTGAGGACATCTCTGGAGTTGTTCACTCTGTGTTGCCTTCATTATCTGATCTTTGTATATGTCAGAACTATGGAGCCAGCCAGGAGGAAAAGACAGTGGGGGAACAGTGTGCTCGAGTTTTGTATTTTGATAGTTAGAAAATTAAATAGTCATATTGCTCCCCATATAAGACAAGAGATTCGGATCCTTTTTCCTTTTTAATTATTTTTCTCACATATGCTAAAAAATGCTCTGAGAAAAGCCATGAAATGTAACACGAGTATTAATGCCTTTGGCCACAGCAGTTTTTGCTCCTACTTATAATTAAATGGAGGAAAGTATCTTTTTACTGATTTATGAAGTAACATTAATAAAGACACACGTATCACCACCTATGGATCAAAGCAAAACAGGCATGAGGGCCGTGAAAGCTTAAACATTTCCTCCCCAGTATTGTTGGAAGATCCCTTTGGTTTTTCACTGGATGAAGGAGCAGTTCCCTTGACAACAAGCTTTCTGAACAGACTGCCTATACCTCAGCGTTCTACAGATTGCTGTAAAAGTCAAAGTGCTATATTCTTACAAGATGCACATAAATTTACTAAGGAGTGACTTTACGATTTTTAGATGATGTCTACTAGACACGGCAGAGAAGATGTTAGCTAACTAAGAAAACGGAGGTCCTAAATCCTTAGCCTTCAGGACTAAAAACTGAAAGTTCTCAAATTTACACTTGTTCCTTAAATAAAAACTGCCATTTCTTTGTGATTATCTATTTATGCCTGCTTGTTCATTAACCCAGAAACGGCTCACTCTGGGTTTACAGAACATTTATCTAAAGATAGAAACATTAGGAAAGTAACAACTGGTGAGATGCTGTTAGTCCTCATCGCCAGGAGCGAGGCCAAATTGCCCCAGTTGACTGTGAGCATCCGCACAAACTCTTCCCAAGAAGTTTCCTTTTCCAGGGAACTCTCACCGCCCCCGGGAATTTCTGTGCAGCCCGAGAAAAAGTGAAGCAAATGGGATTGGGTTTGGCAGAGTTTTTCAAATAACTTGCTTCATTTCTAGAAATGGGAAACCTAATAGCCTATAGGCACCGGTCCAGAAGCATCGCACTCAAGTTCATTTTTCTTTAGGGGAAGATGACGATGTATTTTTCACCACCTCTTACCCTTGGATTAGAAGTAAAAAAATCACAGCTTAATCTCTGCAACCGTGAATGTGCCCTTTAAACACGGCAGTGTCCTCCACATACTTTGGTCCATTTTTTGTTGTTGTTTAGTCGCTAAGACATGTCTGACTCTTTGCGACCCCCTGGACTGCAGCACCAGGCTCCTCTGTCCATGGGGTTTCCCAGGCAAGGATACTGGAGTGGGTGTCACTCCAGGGCATCTTCCTTACCCATAGGTTGTCATTTTATTCTGGATCCAGTGACCAAACTCGCATCTCCTGCATTGGCAGGTGGATTCTTACCACTGAGCCACCAGACAACCCTCACTTTGGGCCATGCCTTGTCTTTAAAATACATAATTTGTGCCAGTATCCTAAGTGGGACATCTCAACTTCCAGTTATGAGCTTATATGCAAAATTGTATGTATCGATGGATATACGTATTATTCCGAGAGGGACCTTGGTGCTTGTATAAGACTCTAGAGGCATCCACCTTTCATTTGTTGTATTGATAACACTTCTACAGTTTTCTGCCTGACTTTCCATCCTTCCTTCTTTCTCACAGATGATGCGGTTCTGCCCTCTTTCAATCCTTGCATCCTCCTTCCAGACCCAAATTCCACCGCTTCTACTGTGTTACTTGCTGCTTTATCTCCACTGCTCACATCAGATTTTTGGTGTAGATTAGTAAACATATTTACATGTTCAATCAACTAAGTCCATCAGTTAGCTGACAGCCAGAATGATATACATTAACTCATCACATAATAAACCAAAGCCCAGGATCAAAGAAACAACACAAATCTTGGACTCAACACATTTCAGAGCTCCCCTTGGAGGTCAAAGTGCAGCCAGAAGTGTTTGGTTAAGCAAGTTCTAATGAGCACTTGGAATGACACACTGTTAGCTAAATGAAGAGAGTATCCTTTTATTGAAAATGACATTTATATGACACAGCTTGTAAGATAATGAGGGCAGTCAGTTCTGGAGAGCGGATGAGGCCAAATGCTGAGCAAAGCAAGACTCCTTCGGTTTCTTGAAGCCACCGTGTTTGCTAAACAACAGAGTTGGAGGGGGATGCAGTGCGACTTAACTCATGTTTTTCAGGCCCCAAGTTGTGTACGACTCTTTGCGACCCCATGGACTGCAGCATTCCAGGTTTCCCTGTGCTTCCCCATCTCCTGGAGTTTGCTCGAACTGATGTCTATTGAGTCGATGCCATCCAACCATCTCATTCTCTGTTGTCCCCATCTCCTCCTGCCTTCAATCTTTCCCAGCATCCGGGTCCTGTCCAATGAGTTGGCTCTTCACATCAGGTGGTCAAATTATTGGAGCTTCAGCTTCTGTTGAATATTCAGGGTTGGTTTCCTTTAGGATTGACTGGTTTTATCTCCTTGTTGTTCAAAGGACTCTCAAGAGTTTTCTTCAACACCACAATTTGAAAACATCAATTCTTTGGGGCTCAGCCTTCTTTATGGTCCAACTCTCACATCTGTACATGACTGCTGGAAAAACCAACTTCTGCTGAGCCCCCTGGCAAAGGACCATGTGGCAAATTTCAGGAACTGTGCTCTTCCCAAACACGCTAGTATTGGGTTGGCCAAAACGTTCTTTCAGGTTTTTCTGTAAGATGTTTCAGCCCCAGACAAACATTCTGGCCAATCCATATTTTGAAGACTGATCTTTCTGTAAGAAGAGTGTTCTTGCTTGGTTTGTGTGGGAGTTTTAGACACAGAAGATGTGCAAAGAGAAAAGAGTATTCTCAGAGGAAATGTTAAATATGGATGTTATTTTCATTGTGTCTCATGATGCATATGTTTTGTGAAAATATCTCGCTGTTATTTTTATTTAATGTGGAAATTAATGGAATTGCATTCTTGTTTACAGTGTTTCATAAGTAGGTATTTTCTCTGAAATCTCTCTTTGCCTGCTCCGCCAAGCCTTCCCTCTCGACACAGCAGGTGATGGCTTCTCCTTTGCTGGAGAGAAATCTATGAACATCACATAAAGCATCTAACAGTACTTCCTCTCAGCGTTTATATCTCTGTGCCGATCTTACCTCCAAACTCAAGGGAAAATAGCATTTCTTCTCTCTTAACCACTTTTCATGGTTTTTTACTAAGTCCCATTACTTCGAAAATCCTCCAAGATTAAACCCTCAAGTTCTTCTCTTCAGCTGCACCTCTCTGAGGTCTAATTTCTTTCCAATTGCCTCAGGCTTTTCTCAGGTAGAGAAACCCATTTGCTCTTTAATGTTTAGGAGTGTGTTACACTCATCTCTCCGGTATTTAACCACATAGTTGGTTAAGAATGGAAGAAACAATTACAGGTGCAAGTTTTCATTCTTTGGGAGGTTTTTTGTTTTCTTATCTGCTGCCTGCAGGATGGGTGCATTGGTTCTGCTCCAGATGGTAAGTGAGCCAGAGTCGGGGAAAACCTTACCTGCTAAAGGCAGGCCTATTGGCCAACTTCTCTCACTTTCCTCCATTGTTTTTGTTCAGTCGCTCAGTCATGTTGGACTCTTCGCAGCCCCAGGAACTGCAGCACGTCAGCAACTGCAGCACAGGCTTCCCCATCTCCAGAGTTTGCTCAAACGTATGTCCATTGAGTCAGTGATGCCATCCAACCATCTCATCCTCTGTTGTCCCCTTCTCCTCCTGCCTTCAATCTTTCCCAGCATTAAGGTCTTTTTAAATGAATCGGCTCTTTGCATTTGGTGGCCAAAATACTGGAGTTTCAGCATCAGTCCTTCGAATGAATATTCAGGACTGATTTCCTTTAGGATGGACTGGTTTGATCTCCTTGTAGTCCAAGGGACTCTCAAGAGTCTTCTCCAACACCGCAGTTCAAAAGCACCAATTCTTCAGCACTCAGCTTTCTTTATGGTCCAACTCTCACATCCATACATGACTACTGGAAAAATCATAGCTTTGACTAGATGGACCTTTGTAGGCAAGGTGATATCTCTGCTTTTTAATATGCTGTCTAGGTTGGTCATAGATTTTCTTCCAAGGAGCAAGTGTCTTTTAATTTCATGGCTGCAGTCGCCATCTGCAGCGATTTTGGAGCCCGAGAAAATCAAGTCTGTCACTGTTTCCATTGTTTCCCCATCTATTTGCCATCAAGTGATGGGACCAGATGCCCTGATCTTCATTTTTTGAATGTTGTTATAAGCCAATTTTTTCCCTCTCTTCTTTCACCTTCATCAAGAAGCTCTTTAATTCCTCTTCACTTTCTGCCATAAGGGTGGTGTCATCTGCATATCTGAGGTTACCGATATTTCTCTAACTCAATGAAACTATGAGCCATGCCATGCAGGGCCACCCAAGACAGATGGATCATGCTGGAGAGTTCTGACAAAGCATGGTCCACTGGAGAAAGGAATGGCAAACCACTTCAGCATTCTTGCCTTGAGAACCCCATGAACAGTATGAAAAGACAAAAACATCCCACAAGATCTTTTTCATCCCACATGATGAAACCCCCCATGTCAGTAAGTGTCCAATATACTACTAGAAAAGAGCAGAGAAATAGCTCCAGAAGGAATGAAGAGGCTGAGCCAATGCAGAAACAACCAAGCCAATTGAGGATGTGTCTGGTGGTGAAAGTCAAGTCCAATGCTGTAAAGAACAATACTGCATAGGAACCTGGAATGTTCAGTCCATGAATCATGGGAAATTGGAAGTGGTCAAACAGTAGATGGCAAGAGTGAACATTGGCATTTTAGGAATCAGTGAATGAGGAGAGTGAAAAAGTTGGCTTAAAGCTCAACATTCAGAAAATTAAGATCATGGCATCTGGTCCCATCACTTCATGGGAAATAGATGCGGAAACAGTGGAAACAGTGTCAGACTTTATTTTTGGGGGCTCCAAAATCACTGCAGATGGTGACTGCAGCCATGGAATTAAAAGACAC
>NW_011495075.1:2872424-2872610 GCF_000754665.1 Bison bison bison
TAGATAGCATATTCAAAAGCAGAGACATTACTTTGCCAACAAATGTCCATCTAATCAAGGCTATGGTTTATCCAGTGGTCATGTATGGATGTGAGAGTTGGACTGTGAAGAAAGCTGAGCACCGAAGAATTGATGTTTTTGAACTGTGGTGTTGGAGAAGACTCTTGAGAGTCCCTTGGGCTGCAA
>NW_011495075.1:2872796-2881700 GCF_000754665.1 Bison bison bison
TCAGTCCTGGGTGTTCATTGGAAGGACTGATGTTGAAGCTGAAACTCCAGTACTTTGGCCACCTCATGTGAAGAATTGACTCATTGGAAAAGACTCTGATGCTGAGAGGGATTGGGGGCAGGAGGAGAAGGGGACAACAGAGGATGATGACTGGATGGCACCACTGACTCATTGGACATGAGTTTGGGTAAACTCCAGGAGTTGGTGATGGACAGGGAGGCCTGGCGTGTTGTGATTCACAGGGTTGCAAAGAGTCGGACACGACTGAGTGACTGAACTGAACTGAAGTGAACTAAAATGGACAGGAATGGGCAAACTTAATTCAGATGACCATTATATATACCACTGTAGGCAAGAATCCCTTAGAAGAAATGGAGTAGCCTTCATAGTCAACAAAAGATTCTGAAGTACAGTACTTGGGTGCAATCTCAAAAATGACAGAATCTTTCTTCCTAAGGCAAACCATTCAATATCACAGTAATCCAAGTCTGTGCCCCAACTACTAATGCTGAAGAAGCTGAAGTTCAATGGTTCTGTTAAGATTTACAAGACCTTCTAGAACTAATACCAAAAAAAGGATGTCCTTTTCATTATAGGGGATGGGAGTGCAAAAGAGATACCTGAAGTAAGAGGCAAGTTTGGCCTCAAGAGTACAAAATGAAGCAGGGCAAAAGCTAACAGAGTTTTGCCAAGAGAACACACTGGTCATTACAAACACCCTCTTCCAACAACACAAGAGACAACTCTACACCTGGACATCACCAGATGATCAATAGCCAAATCACATTGATTATATTCTTTATAGCTGAAGATGGAAAAGCTGTATTCTGTCAGCAAAACAAGACGGGGAGCTGACTGTGATTCAGATCATGAACTCCTTATTGCAATGTATAATAACATGTATCCATCATTATAATATCATACAGAATACTTTCACTGCCTTAAAAATCTTCTGCGTTCTGCTTATTCATCTCCCCTCATTCCTAGTGAATACTGATCTTTTTATTTTCTCTCTAGTTTTCCCTTTCCCAGAAAGTAATGTGTTGGAATTGTACCATAGGTAGCCTTTTTGGATTGGCTTCTTTCACTGAGTAATATGAATTTTAAGTTCCTCCATGTCTAGGCAGTGGAGGCTCAGATGGCAAAGAATCTCCTGCAATGCAGGAAAGCCGGGTTCCATCCCAGTATCAGGAAGATCCCCTGGAGAAGGGAATGGCAATCCACTCCAGTATTCTTGCCTGGGGAATCCCAATGACAGAGAAGTCTGGGGGGTTACAGTCCATGGGGTGGCAAAGAGTCAGACATGACTAAGGGACTTTGACGTCATTTCTGCGGTTTGATGGCTCATTTCTTTTTAGTGCTGAAGAATATTCCACTGTCTCCATTCATTTAACTGAGGGGCATCTTGCCTGCTTTCATGTTTTGGCAATTAAGACTGAAGATATTATAAACATCCCTGTGCAGGTTTTTGACTGGGTCCTGGTTTTGGCCCTTCTGTGTAAATGCCACATGACACCACTGCTGGATGCGTGGCAAAAGTGCGTTTGGCTTTGTAGGGAATTGCCAAACTGTCTTGCAAAGTAGCTACCCCATTTTGCGCTCTCAACAGCAATGCACGAGATTTCCTGTTGCTCCTCGTCCAAGCCAACATTTGATGTTGTCAGTGCTCTGGATTTTGTCCACAGGTATGTAGTAGTATCCGTGTTGCTGTGAATTGCATCTTCCTGATGACATAAGATGGAAACCATCTTTTGAAATGCTCGTTTGTCATCTGGACATTTTCTTTGTTGAGGTTCCTGTTACAGCCTCTCACCCGTTTTTAAAACCAGTTTGTTTATTTTCTCTTGTTGGGTTTTAAGTGTTGTTTGTACATTTTGGTTAACATGCTTCATCAGATGTGGTTTTTTTTTTTTTTTTTTTTTTTAATATTGTATTTTCTCCCAGTCAGTGATTTGTCTTCTAAGTCTCTTGATGTTTTCTTTTAAATAGCAGACTTTTTTTTAACTTTTAATAAAGTCCAGATTATCAATTATTTCTTTCATGGATTGTGTCTTTGGCATTGTATCTGAAAAAGAATCATCATCATTTCGATTTTCTCCTATGTTGCCTCATTGGAATTTCATGGTTTTACGTTTTACATTTAGGTCTGTGTTTCATTTTGAGCAAGTTTTTGCGAAGGGTATAAAGTCTACGATAGATTTGTTGTTTTTGCATGTGGACATACAGTTGTGGCCACTTTATATATTGAAGAGACTGTCTTCACTCCATTGTACTGCCTTTGCTCCCCCGTTGAAAATCTGTTGACTATTCATGCAGTTCTGGGTTGGACTCATATCTTCTTCCATTGGTCTATTTGTCTTTCACCAACACCACACTGTCTTCATGACTGTGGCTTTAGAGTAAGTCTTGAAGCTGGGCAGTGTCAGTCCTCCAGCTTAGCTGGTCTTCTTCCATATGGAGGCGGCTACTCTGGGGCCACCTTCACTTCCTCATCCAATCTTACTCCTTATTTCTATCAAACTTATTTTTTTTTAAGATTTTTTTTTGATGTGGACCATTTTAAAAGTCTTGTTTTTTTTTTAATTTTAAAACAATTTTATTAAAGTGTAGTTGACTTACAATGTTATGTTAATTTCTACTGTACAGAAAGTCATTCAGTTATACATATACACTATTTTTCATATTATTTTCCATTATTGTTTTTTTATGGTAGTCACTTCATTTATCTTTATTATCCTTAAAGAACTACTGGAGGGCTGTATTTGTCATTAAGTAAAATGTTCATAATAAAACGAACAGTCATTGAACAATATTTGCTTGACTGCCTACTTTTCACATTTAGATTTTAAAGCTGGAATCTTTTGAATTTTGATATGACAAACATGTTAATGTGAGGTACAGACTACCTTGTTTTCTAACACTACTCAGTTTTTATAGTTAATATTTTAAAACTAATTTATTTTATTTTTTAAATTTAAATTTATTTATTTTAATTGTCTTTATTGAATTTGTCAAATACTACTTCTGTTTTATGTTTTGTTTTTTTTTTCACCACGAGGCATGTGAGATCTTCACTCCCTGACCAGGGTTTGAAACTGCACCCCCTCCACTGGAAGCTGAAGTCTTAAGCACTGAACCACCAGGGAAGTCCCTCAAGCTCCTACACGCCATTTATACCTGCTGCCCCATTGCTTATTTATCCATTTTACACAAATATAAAGCTATATTTATTATACATGCATAGATACTCACTCTTTTAAATGAATACATACGCATGAATTTTTAAAATCAACTGACAGTTAAAGATTTATAAAGAAAAACTTTAAAAACTCTATTCTCTCGAAGAGCTGACTCATTAGAAAAGACCTTGATGGTCGGAAAGACTGAAGGCAGGAGGAGAAGTGGAAGACAGAGGATGAGATGGTTGGATGGCATCACCGACTCAATGGACATGAGTTAGAGTAAGCTTCACGAGATGGTACAGGACAGGGAAGCCTGGTGTGCTTCAGTTCCTGGGGTCACAAAGAGTCAGACACGACTGAGCAACTGAACAACAACAATTCTCTCTTCCACCTGCAATCCACCCACTTCAACTTTCCGGGGAGAGGAGAGGCGTTTTTATTTTTTCTGTATCTTCTATAAGATATTTCCCTGATACTAAAGTATACTCACACTGCCCTTCTTTGCTTTACATTGAGTAGTCATTATTTCTATGTGTGTGTATGATTGAGAACGACTTAACTTACAGCATTGCCCACCTCCTCTCCTCTAGGCTCTAATGTAGTTTGTTAGTAAACCCTGTTCATATCTTTTTTGAGTCCTTCTCTCTTACTCTGCATCCAACTCATCACCTAGCCAGTCAAAATATATCTTGAACCTAACCAATTGTACTAATTTCTGCTAATTGTACCCACTACCATCTGACAGCTCAGTTGGTAAAGAATCACCTGCAATGCAGGAGACTCCAGTTCAACTCCTGGGTCGGGAGGATCCCCCGGAGAAGGGAAAGGCTACGCACTCCAATATTTTGGGGCTTCCCTTGTGGATCAGCTGGTAAAGAATCTGCCTGTAATGTGGGAGACCTGGGTCCAATCCCTGGGTTGGGAAGATCCCCTGGAGAAGGGAAAGGCTATGCATTCCAGTATTCTGGCCTGGAGAATTCCATGGACTGTATAGTCCATGGGGTCACAAAGAGTCAGACACGACTGAGCCGCATTCACTTTCACTTTCACCATCTAAGGTCAGGTCTTTTAATCTAAGGTCAGGTCTTTTAATATCTTGTAGGGACTGCTTGTCGATTTCTCACTTTTTTTCTGGTTTCAGTTCCTGGTTATCTGCAGTCTAGTCTGGACACAGCCACCAAAGTGGTTCAGATAAAAGCAGTTTGGGTGCACTCTCCTCTCCAAAGACTTCTCATCTTCCTGGCATTTCCAGCCTTTCCCATATCTCTGAAGGATGTACATGATGAGGATTCTGGCTACCATCTCATGCTGTCCTCCCCTCTGATTATTGACTTCTTGTCCTAGTGACTTATTTGATAGTTTTCAGATGCTACAAGGATGCTCCCCACGAGCCCACTGCATCTGCTGCTTCCTTAGCCTGGGACATACCTGTTACACATGTAGGTGCTCCTCCCTCTCGCTGCAGGTAGGTCTCATTTGAAAAGTCTTACCTTTGAAAGTCACCTCATTGCAGAGACCATCCATGACAAACTTATTTTAAAATCTGCCCCCTCCCTCTCAAAAACCTGCACTCTCTCTCTAAACCCTCATCTAGAATGTGAGCTACATTAGATCAAGGGCAGTGGTGGGTTTTGTCACTGGAAATCTCCAGCACCAACAACAGTACTGGCATTAAAGAGTGCTCAACAGATACGTGTAGATGAACGAATACATAAATATACCACTGCTGAAGAGAAAGCATAGATGTTTCAGTGGTGTTCTGGACATAACATCCTTGAAGTCTTGAAATCTTGAGGGTCATCATTCCACAGAAATATGAAAATGAGAAAACAGTTATACTGGGTAAGCATCCTCAGGTCTTGAGGATTATACACCTCTTGAAGATTGCCCCGTCTAAGGGATCATGAATAGTTTTCATCTAGTTAGAAACTCAGCCTCAGGGTGTCTTACTGCAATCAGGTGCTTGTTTTTCATATTAGATATTTCAGAAGCCTTTCCAGTACAATCTGAGAGGGCTACCAGGGAATCCATTTGTAAACTGCATAATTGTAAAATACATTAGCATGCGTTAACAAGAGAAGCTATCCACTCTCCTTTACCCACGATCTTTAGTTTTGAGATGCACTGTGTGGAACTGTTTCTTTCTGGACACAGTCCACCGTGCTTATCCACAGCCATCACTCCTCAGTACTCAGCGTGTCTCATTTATACCCTCTCCTACGCAAAGCCACGCTGTGGACAATCACTGACCCCTAAAGCACTCTCCACGTGTACCTAGCTCAGTGGTCATCTCTGTCTGGAGATGCCATAGAAATGTTAAATGGAACAACCCGGAATGTGTAAGTATTTTCTGTAAATTTGTTCTTGTTCCTGCATTTCTCATTTAAGAAAACTGAGAGTGATACCAGATCTCCTCTTCTCATATAATCGTGTGAGTGATAAGTCACCAAGTTTTATAGCTCAGGAGGTCTGTCTGCTCACGTATGTGCCCAGTAAGACCTCTGTCCTTCAGCATTCTCATCCTTACCCTATTGCTCAGAGAGACGACCTCTCTGACTTAGGCTGACTTCCCCCCCAGCTGTCCTTTCTGTCTCAGGCATATTCACATCTGGGCATGCTCCATGTCCTTCAGTGACTCCTTCAGCCTCCAGGATAAAGGTCAATTAAATAGTTTCACAACATGCCCTTCATTGCTAGGCTCTGTGTATCTCTCCAGCCTAACCTCCTGCCACCATCCTAGGCAGACTCTTTGCACCTGCTGTTCTGAAAGCTAAGAGTTTGCCAAACACACCATGGTGTTTCACATGTTGTTCCCTCCACTTCAACTGTCCTTGGCTTCGGTCACTGTTCAGCTCATTTCTATTTGTCCTTTAAGGCCATAATTTTCTCTGCTAAGAATCCTTTAATGAATTTGCAGGGTGATGTCTATGCCCTTGCTTGGTGCTTCCAGCATAATGTGTGTAGATTCGTGACGCGGTGCTCGCATGCTTACGATAGTTATTATTCATCTGTCTATGCTCTCTTTGTGTGTGTTGCCAATTAAATTCCTGTGGGTCAATGGTGGTGTTTTGATCCTGTTTATATGCCTACTGGTTAGTCTGATAATGCACATGAAGCATCCGTGGGAAGAAGAAAGAGTGAATGTAGGAAGGCTTTACTATTTAGACCTAGAAGACACTTCCAGAACCGAGATGAAGCCACAGCGTGTCACTGGGGCACAGCGGGGAGACAGCACAAGCTGTGACATGGCGTGTGGACTCACATATGCAGAACTATGGGGATGATGACTTTTCTATTTTTTTTTAACCAAAAGTAAACATTATTAAACTGTGTAATGTAATGCTGATGTGTGCGCGTGCGTGTGTGGGTGTGGGTGTTGGGTGAGAGGTGAGGGGTTTGCATAGCAAATGTGACCTCTGGGGACCTGATTCAGCTTTGCTGTATCATTCATTTCTTTCCACAGGCATTTGAATCCTTGTTGCTAACTTGGATGTGACATATTTCATAAATCACTCTGTCTTTCCATCTATCTACCTATCTATAGTGTGTGCATAATGCAATAAACAAGGAGATAGATGGGTAAGTGCGACAGATCTCCATAGTACAGATACAATTACCAAATTACCAAAACAGAAAAAGTGTCCTAAAGCCATAGGCTGAGTGATGAAAAGTCAATCCTCTTGAAATCCCTGAAAGTCCTTAAAGTAATGAGATGGTACATTTTCTTCCTAATAACTGAAGAGCACAGGTCTGTTCCAGGCATTTCCAGCTCCTTTTATTTCCTGCCATCGTCCCCATGTACTTTCTTGTGAGCACCCTGGGTATAGGTTTGGTTCTAATCAGGGCCAGAAAATTGCTGCTTGATTATATACTCATAACAACATAGGAAGTAGGGGGCAAAAGCCTATTTAGCAGATTAGAATTTACTACAGTGAGACATTCAATTGTTGAATAACCCCAGCGTCCTTCACCTCACAAACCCTGCCCAGAAGGCCATTCCAAACATTTATTACTTGCAGAATGAAAAAGTGCTTCCTTATGTCTGTGCTAAATTTATTTTCCTTAACTTCCATTAAAACCTCTATGCTACAGAAGCTGAAAAGGGAAGAGTAACCTGCGTTATCTACACCTATGATTCCATGCACTTTAATTAGACCTGACATGTCATTTCCATAGCAAGAAGGGTCTGTCCTACTAATCCCAGTGATTCACTGCTTCACAGCTATTGTTACTTAGCTTTCAGCATTTTTCTTTTTTTAAATTTAATGTAGAAAAAAAATAACTGGACATATATCTGCACCCTTAAAATAATTTACCATAGATTTTGTGGCATTTAACTAGAATCATACTTGTAGGATGGATACATCTTGACAAGAGAAAACAAAAGCAACGGCTCTGATGGGTGATGATGAAAGCCCTTCCTCTCTGGCCAGCCCGAGATTAAGCACAATAGCACAGAACAGCTTTTTAAGACATTTTTTCTGACATTAGGGACCACTTCTTCCATGTGCTCTGAGTTGTTGCTGGCACCCCATAGGTGTTTAATAAATATTAATACTGCTAAGTTTAATAATACATGAAAAAGGAAAAACTGATCTCAAGAAAATCCCGTGGTGGATACATCTTGGAAGATATGATTCATTGTTTTCAAGGACAATGTTCTTTTATTTCAGACATAATCTTGAAGGTTTAAAACTTTATCTGCTTCATTTTAAAATAATATCAAGGCTCCTCGTAGCCAACTTCTTCATTAAGGGCAGAGTAAAATTTCATTTGCAGATCAAACAGAAACAGAGGGACATAAACCAACACTGTAGACCAATTCATGATGTACAATTGTATATGCAGAATTAAGGCCAGATGGGGCTATAAAACTAGCCCCTAAATCTCAACATTTAATTCCGTGTGTTTCAGCAGGATAGCATGGAATATCAATCAGGAAATAGGTAGGCGCTGGAATCATTCTTGTGCAGTTCCTCGCCACTCTTTTCTCCCTATGCTGTCAACCAAAGGGACATGCCTAGAAATGGGACCTCCAGGACTGAGGAGAGGGAAAGAAAAATGAAAATGACTTGATTTCCCAGAGGGAGGGTAGACATTGTGCAGAGGCTGTTTTTACTCACTCAGATGCTGAATATGAAGACTAGCCGTGGTTCCCCCCAGACAGTGCCCAACTCCATCTCACTGAATCCAATACATATTCATCAGACCTTAGAATTACTTATTCACTGAGGAGGAAAGGACTTGCGGCCCTTCATATGGGCAGACCCGGACATGAGCGAACAAGCAGTTGGCTTATGCAGGCTGCTTGTAGGCTGTGTGAGTCACATGAATTTTTTTGTTGTTTTGTTTGGTAAATCAGTCAAACAATAGGTCTGCCCTCTTTCACTCACTCAAATTGTCATACGGGAAGAGACACTTTTCTATAATTTTATCAACTCATACGCTGTGTAAGAGACATACATTGACCCAGTAACCGTTTCAAAAAGAAAACATGTAAATCTCGGAGACTTTTAACCCACAACTTTTGAACAAGAACAGACCAGAATGAGGGTTCCATCAATCTCTTCACCCTCAAATTGGAAAAAAATATGCAGTAAAATAATTTAAGGGAAATATATAATAAAGAAATGAAGGGAGAAAAGGTATTCATTTATTCATACCTTACTTTACTTCAGAAAAGAATGGAGGAGAATTTATAAAATATGATATAAAGGAATAA
>NW_011495075.1:2881841-2886337 GCF_000754665.1 Bison bison bison
CCCCACCCTGCCACAAATTGTGAGTCTATAAAAATTTGAGTCATAGATTTTTCTCACAATACTGACTATAGCATATACCAAAGCACTGGTCAGGTAGACTCAAGATTATATGTGAACTTTGCAGTGTCTAAGGTATTCTCGGACACTTCAGTTTTGACTTGAGAGAGGTCAGATTACCTAGTGGAAAATCCCAAATAGTGTCAAAGTGCATTATGGCAATTGATGTTGACATTAAGCAGGCTTGAAAGTTCTTGCCAGAAGTGACACTACAGTTCAAGACCATGCTGACTGGCTAGAACTAGGCATCATTCTGGAAAGCATTGCTTGTCAAAAGTAAAATGTCTTGACATGCTTGCGTGTCTGAAGCTGAAGTTCCATGTGGACTGCAAGTTGGGAGGCTAGCCATAGCTACTAAAAATGCCCAGCTCGCTCCCTCCTCAAGTGAATGTGAGGCTGAAGTGGCAGTTTCAGTGACAGACTTAGATCCCAGGCAACCTCAATGTGCTTGACTCGGGGAAATAGAAAACTCTGACCTCGGTACAGGCACGGGGGCCTTGTCCTTGAAGGACAACTTGAAGCTCAGACTCTCTTTTTAATGAATAATCCCATGTTCTCAAATTCCACCTTTTTAAAGTCGGTCCTTTGTTTTAAGATTTGGCTTTCCCCTTTAAGTAAATATTCTACAACAGGGCATGATAAATTAGGTTTTTAGTATTATCAGAATACAGTCATTAGTAAAATCAGGGATAAATATTTTCTGGGTAGGATTAAGAAAAGGGACCTAAGAATGGGGAAAAGACAGAAAGAGGATAAAGAAACTTACCCTGCTTTATAGTTTGGGCAAGGGTGGTCCTGGATATTAGGAGAGATGGCCTAAGGCATCCAAAACCAAAGAAATGTGAGAAAAGAAAAGCAGGAAGACACAAGAGTGTAAAGCTATAATATGGATTTTCAAGGCATCATATGATGATTTTTCTAAAGATATTGAAGCAAACAAATGAAAAAGAATAAAAGCAAGTTCCAGAAACAGAGAGTGGGAACCACCCATGTTTCTCCTACTGCTCTTATAAAGCAATTTTCATTATTTCATTTTTCTTCATATTTAGTTTTGCAAGCATAGGACATTCAAATCACCTCCAATATGATTCTAACCCATTTTTAGTATGTTTGCATTTAAATTATGTAATTATTATACATGTTTTCACTTCATCTTCAAACTTTCAAATGGCTGCAAAAGATTCTGTCACATGGTTAAGCCAATCATTCATTTATTCAACGAGGAAGAGGGCTCAGCAGAGAAGGCAAGGTCCAAATTCTGTTCTTCTAGAGCTGGCATTTTACTGGGAGGTGCAGACAATAGGTAAATATGTAAATAACTGTAATAAGCAAATTAGGGAGGGATGAATGTACGGAAGAAAAACAAAGTGTATCAGCAAAAGGAGCTTGAAAACCAGCGAAAGGAAGCTCTGCTAGGTAAGATTGTCAGGAAGAATTCTCTGAGATGGAGACATTTAAATAAGGAAGAGGGAGATTTCCCCCATGAAATTTCCTGGGGGAAAAGCATTTGGCAGAGGGAGGACAAAGTACAGAAGCCCTGAGATGTTGTCACCCTTAAGGTCTGGAGAAGCTGGAGGAAGTCAGCCCAAAGAGAATGTTCAGTCCAGTGAGAGGGTCAGATCAACAGGAAGCCAAATCATGTGGGGCTGGGGCTGAGGACACGTATGTGGGACCTGGCGTTTCTTTGGGTACTGAAATATTTGGAAGTTTGAGGGTATTGTTCCCCTGACCTGCACGTTCAGCTTCTTGTAGAGGGTTGGTCACAGAGACTGAGACAAGACGTGATGCTGGGAAAGCCAGCAGGTAGCTGTCATTAACACCCGAGGCTGAGCAGAGAAAAGTGGTGAGACAGAAAACAGAAGCAACAGATTTTGCTCGTGGGTTAACTATGAGATGCAAGAGAAAGAAAGATAAAGGATGACTTCAAGATTTTGAGCCTGGGCAATTCATAACCATTGGCTATGGCAAAAGAGATTTTTCAGACAGTTAAAAACATACTCTCATACAAATATTGTGGGTGAGGAAATCAGGAGATGGGTAATGCTGGTTAGAAGGAGAATGCAAGGCGGCCAGGAGTTACACAGGCTCAGAGAAGCAAGGCTGCGATAAGCTCATAGGTTAGATACCAAACTTGTTCATGGCCCCAGGTTCAATAACAGTGTAGTGATTTGCATCTTGATAAAACAAAACCCTTCAAGGTAACATGTACTTTCCTAGAATGTGAGCCTTTAATAAATAACAGATGTGAATCACACAAAGGCACCTCTTCGGGTGAGTCTATCCAACAATATTCCAAGATTACATTGAAAGGCAAGGTCTCCTTCCTCTGCCTTATTACACAGGGTGAGACATTTTATTTTTGTGAACACTGATACAGTGCACTCTAGTAGAGGGGCAACCTGTGGAGAAGGGCCAGTCATTATTTAACCCTTCCCCATTATTAAGCCTTTGATTTACATATAATACTTTAATATTGAAATCATGGGTTTTGTTGTCTTTTTGGTTGGCGGTAAGGAGTGATGCTGAAGCTGAAACTCCAATACTTTGGCCACCTCATGTGAAGAGTTGACTCATTGGAAAAGACTCTGATGCTGGGAGGGATTGGGGGCAGGAGGAGAAGGGGACGATAGAGGATGAGATGGCTGGATGGCATCACTGACTCGATGGACATGAGTTTGAGTGAACTCTGAGAGTTGGTGATGGACAGGGAGGCCTGGCGTGCTGTGATTCATGGGGTCACAAAGAGTCGGACACGACTGAGTGACTGAACTGAACTGAACTGAAGCCCTTAAAATGATTTCCCAATAAAGGAAGTTATTGATCCCTATCAGTTCAGTTCAGTTTACTCAAACTCATGTCCATTGAGTTGGTGATGCCATCCAACCATCTCATCCTCTGTTGTCCCCCTTTGCTTCTGCCTTTGATCTTTCCCAGCATCAGGGTCTTTTCCAATGAATCAGTTCTTCGTATCAGGTGGCCAAACTATTGGAGTTTCAGCTTCAGCATCAGTTCTTCCAATGAATATTCAGGACTGCTTTCTTTTAGGATTGACTGGTTTGGTCTCCTTGCAAGGGATTCTCAAGAGTCTTCTCCAACACCACAGTTCAAAAGCATCAATTTTTCAGCATTCAACTTTCTTTATTGTCCAATTCTCACATACATACATGACTACAGGAAAAACCAGAGCTTTGACAAGATGGACCTCAGTGGGCAAAGTAATGTCTCTGTTTTGTAATATGCTGTCGAGGTTGGTCATAACTTTTCTTCCGAGGAGCAATCATCAATTTAATTTCATGGCTGCAGTCACCATCTGCAGTGATTTTGGAGCCCCCCAAAATAAAGTCTGTCACTGTTTCCACTGTTTCCCATCTATTTGCCATGAAGTGATGGGACCGGACGCCAAGATCTTAGTTTTCTGAATGTTGAGCTTTAAGTCAACTTTTTCACTCTCCTCTTTCACTTTCATCAAGAGGCTTTTTAGTTCCTCTTCACTTTCTGCCATAAGGGTGGTGTCATCTGCATATCTGAGGTTATTGATATTTCTCCCAGCAATCTTGATTCCAGCTTGTGCTTCATCCAGCTCGGCATTTCACATTTATATTCAGATGAAGTCTGAATATAAGTTAAATAATCAGTGTGACAATATACAGCCTTGACATACTCCTTTCCCAAGTTGGAACCAGTCCATTGTTCCATGTCTGGTTATAACTGTTGCTCCTTGACTTGCATACAGATTTCTTAGGAGGCAGGTCAGGTGGTCTGGTATTCCCATCTCTTTAAGAATTTTCCACAGTTTGTTGTGGTCCACATAGTCAGGCTTTGGGGTAGTCAGTAAAGCAGAAGTAGATGCTTTTTTCTGGAATTCTCTTGCTTTTTCTATGATCCAATGAACATTGACAATTTGATCTCTGATTCCTCTGCCTTTTTAAAATCCAGCTTGAACATCTGGAAGTTCTCTGTTCATGTGATGTTGAAGCCTCACTTGACAAATAGATTCAAAGGATTAGATCTCATAAAGTTCCTGAAGAACTGTGGACAGACGTTCATGACACTGTACATCAAGACCATACCCAAGGTAAAGAAATGCAAAAAAGTAAAATGGTTATCTGAGGAGGCCTTATAAATAGCTGAGAAAAGAAGCTAAAGGCAAAGGAGAAAAGGAAAGATACACCCCTCTGAATGACAAGTTCCAAAGAATGGCCAGATATGAAAGCCTTCCTTAGTGATCAATGCAAAGAAATAGAGGAAAACAATAGAATGGGAAAGACCGTGATCTCTTCAAGAAAATCACAGATACCAAGGGAAAATTTCATGCAAAGATGGGGCACAATAAAGGACAGCAATGGTATGGACCTAACAGAAGCAGAAGATAATAAGAAGAGGTGGCAAGAATACACAGAAGAACTGTACAAAAAAGATCTTAATGACCCAGATAACCA
>NW_011495075.1:2887335-2911980 GCF_000754665.1 Bison bison bison
AAAGTTGGCTTAAAGCTCAACATTCAGAAAACTAAGATCATGGCATCTGGTCCCATCACTTCATGGCAAATAGATGGGGAAACAGTGGAAACAGTGACAGACTTTGTTTTGGGAGACTCCAAAATCACTGCAGATGGTGACTGCAACCATGAAATTAAATTGATGCTTTCTCCTTGGAAGAAAAGTTATGACCAACCCAGATAGCATATTAAAAAGCAAAGGCATTACTTTGCCAACAAAGGTCCATCTAGTCAAAGCTATGGTTTTTCCAGTAGTCATGTATGGATGCGAGAGTTGGACTCTAAAGAAAGCTGAGCGCCAAAGAATTGATGGTTTTGAACTGTGGTGTTGGAGAAGACTTTTGAGAGTCCCTTGGACTACAAGGAGATTCTATCAGTCCATCCTAAAGGAAATCAGTCCTGAATATTCATTGGAAGAACTGATGCTGAAGGTGAAACTCCAGTACACTGGCCAGTACATTGATGTGAAGAACTGACTCATTTGAAAAGACCCTAATGCTGGGAAAGATTGAAGGCGGGAGGAGAAAGGAACGACAGAGGATGAGATGGTTGTATGGCATCACCGACTCAGTAGACATCAGTTTGAGTAAACTCTAGGAGTTTACACCCAGGGAGGCCTGGGGTGCTGCAGTCCATTAGGTCACAGAGTCGGACACGACTGAGTGACTGAACTTAACTGAACTGATCCATTAATGGGCTTCCCAGCTGACACTAGTGGTAAAAGAACCCACTTGGCCAATGCAGGAGACATAAGAGACTCGAGTTTGATCCCTCGATTGGAAAGATTCCTTGGAGGAGGACATGGAAACCCACTGCATTATTCTTGCCTGGAGAATGCTATGGACAGAGAAGCTTGGTAAGCTACAGTCCATGGGGTCGTAAACAGCTGGGCACGACTGAAGAGACGTAGCGTGCACATCCATTAACATCCACGATCATCTATCTGTCCATCTAAATTCTCACTCATCCTACAGAGAGTTTTAGGTAACTGAATAATATTGAGAATGAAATTATAATAGGCTTTAGCACATAATAGGCAATTAATAAATAGAATCATTGTGTTTTTGTATTTCCTCAAACATTTTATGCTGAATCAGACCTCTGAATTGTAACACTTGTTCCCTGATGCTTGGTTTTTTTCCCACTTTTCCCACCCCTATCTCTCTCAAACCTTCTATTTTTCAAGGCTCACCCTAGTTATCTTCTCCATGAGACATTCCTGGATCCACCAGATGAGTTTATCTCACTGTAGCCCTGCTGTTCTGTTTTCCCAAAACCTACTGCATATTTGGCTTAAAGATGCAGATCAATCATCACGTCATGTGAACAACTGAAAGAGTCTAAAAAATCACACAATTACCCATTTATTCAATTCTTTTATAGAATCATGATTAAAATAAAGCAAGACGCCCAGGAAAATGTGACTACATAACCTTCAGAGTCTCTTTAACACTTTTATTGCTGTAAGCAAGCATGCGAAAAGCATTCCATGAAGAGTCTCAAAATTAGAAAATCGTTCAGTGTTATACAGTTCTCTCCTCTCTTTCCTCCATGGTCAAAACACTGTGCATGATGTTACTTTAAGGAAAACAGAGTTTATAACAGACATCTAACATTCATAACTTTAATTAAAAGAAGAACATAAAGGCACAGATTTTACTGTTTTAGAAGACAGCTATGATAAACCTAGAAAGCATGTTCAAAAGCAGAGACATCACTTTGCTGACAAAGGTCCAAAGCTACTGAAGTCCAGGCTGTAGCTTTTCCAGGAGTCACATATGATCCAGCAGTCACATATGGATGTGCGAGTTGGACCATAACGGAGGCGGAGCACCAAAGAATTGATGCTTTCAAACTGTGGTGTTGAAGAAGACTCTTGAGAGTCCCTTGAAAGCAAGGAGATCAAACCAGTCAATTCTAAAAAAATCAACCCTGAATATGCATTGAAAGGACTTAGGATGAAGCTGGAGCTCCAGTGTTTTGACTGCCTGATGCAAAGAGCCAACTCAGTGGAAAAGACCCTGATGCTGGGAAAGACTGAGGGCAGGAGAAGAACAAGGTGACAGAGGATGAGATGGTTGGATGGCATCACTGACTCAAGGGAGATGAGTTTGAGCAAACTCTGGGAGATAGTGAAGGACAGGGAAGACTGGCATGCTGCAGTCCACGGGGTCACAAAGAGTTGGGCACAACTTAGCAACTGAACAACAACAACAAATAAATACAAATAAAGAATTTGGGAGCCATGTCATAAGAGTGAGCTTGCAGGAGACCGGATGATAGTATTAACAGGCCATTCAACCCTTGTTCTTCCAAACAGCACTTGTGTCTTGGACGTGCCATAGAAAACTCTAACTGCTCCTTGAGTAGTTTTCCAAATATAATCCTAATGTCATGTTCTACAGCCAATGACAAGACAGGACCACCCACAACAAAGCTCTGGAAGGCAGCCAGGCCACAAGCCTTGCTCTAATACTGTCAACAATCCCACTCGGCTGGACTGCACGTGTAAATATGGCTTAAAAGGCAAACAGGTGTGCCTCAAACTGGGAAAAACAAAGACCAAATCAAGGCTGCAAGACACACCAAAGACCTTTGAGGAGCACTAAATGACCAGTAAGCAGTGATTACTGTCTAAGCAAAGAGACATTTATTTGTAAACCAAAGATATTTGGCAGGGAGTGGGGGAGAGGAGAGTACTGGGGGTATGGGCAATCAAAAGCACCCAGAAACAAAAGGACAAAACCACAAGAGGTATAAACACTCTCTCCAGAAGGAAAACAGAAACACCATCATTTTCATAGAAGAGGAATGACCTTCTGTGCAATTAGTAACTCTGGTTGACCTACTGGCAAAATGAGTACGGAGGACTTACAGAAACTATACTGTATACTGAGGGGTCTGGATAGTTCCAGAGACAGTAAAGTACCTGTTATAGGACGTTCAGTGAAAGTGGCTTCTTGGATTTCCTATAGAGGAAGCTACAAGGTAATGACATGACTGCATGTCTACAAAAACAATCTGTGTCCACTGAGCAGCAGGACATGGGTGGCCAGAGACTGGAACACGTGACTCAGGTTACAATGGTTGTAGGCGTGTGAGCCAGCAGGCATTGCACCAAAGTTACTGAAACGATGAACAGAGGAGCAATCCTCAGAGTGGTAAGACTGAAAAGACTGCAGGGCACAGGTGAGGAGAATTAAGGTAACACTGAGATATTAATAGCAGAGCATATGGAAATCAAGGAATTTGTAGACAGAATAGATTTTCTATTTGACCCCAAGAGACAAATGAAGTAACTGCAAAGATGGCAAGAGGAGGTTGAGATAAACAGAACACATGCATTTGGGTTCATGCAAGTGGCTGAAGAGTCAGGTGGGCAGTCCAGGGCAAATATCCAGTTTGAGGGTTTCAGTTAGTGATACAACACGGCAACATTTCTTATTAGAAAGGATCGTGGACTACAGCCTTAGAATGGATCAAATAAATGCAACTGTCAAAATACTTTCGTGATTGGCCAGCTGAGTAGATGTAGAAAATGGTTACTACTACCTGCGTAACTCCTAGGAACGGGATCCCCCAATAGCTGGTTGTGTTTGACAGCTGCCTGTTGGTCTTTTAAACATGATAGTCCATACCCACGCCCCTA
Organism: Bison bison bison; assembly: GCF_000754665.1. Taxonomy (NCBI): domain Eukaryota; kingdom Metazoa; phylum Chordata; class Mammalia; order Artiodactyla; family Bovidae; genus Bison; species Bison bison. The sequence goes on from NW_011495075.1 coordinate 2,891,005, forward strand.
CAAATGGTACAAGCAGGTGACGGCCCTTCTCATGTCTGGGGGGTGGGGAAAACTATAGGGAGCTCTTCCCCCAATCTCTGCCCTCTCGCCACTGACTTTCTCTCACCCTGAGATTCTTTGAGTAAGATAATCGAACAGATGGAAATGGCATTGAAAAAGAGAAGCATCAGCAGTGAGGCCACCAGCCTGGGAACTGTAATGTGGAAGGAGCAGGGATAGAAGAAGTAAGATCGGGAAAGGGTTATTATTGTCACTGGTAACCTCTTGCGTGATGAGGAATCTGGGCCAGCCAACATCTCCTCACCATCACATGTCATGGAAGTACGAAAGTCAGTGGCTGGGAAAGCTATGACAAACCGACCTGGTGTATTAAAAAGCAGAGACATCACTTTGCCAACAAAGGTCTCTATAGTCAAAGCTGTGGTTTTTCCAATAGTCACGTACAGATGTGAGAGCTGGACTGTAAAGAAGACTGAGCACCAAAGAACTGACGCTTCAAACTGTGGTGCTGGAGAAGACTCTCGAGAGTTCCTTGGACTGAAAGGAGATCAAACCAGTCCATTCTAAAGGAAATCAGTTCTAATATTCAATGGAAGGCCTGATGCTGAAGCTCCGATACTTTGGCCACTGATATGAAAAACTGACTCATTGGAAATGACCCTGATGCTGGGAAAGATTGAAGGCAAGAGGAGAAGGGGATGACAGAGGATGAGATGGTTGGATGGCATTGACTCAATGGACATGAGTTTGAGCAAACTCCGGGAGATAGTGAAGGACAGGGAAGCCTGGCATACTTCAGTCCATGGGGTCGCAAAGAGTCAGGCACAGCTTAGGGACCGAACAACACAACGACAAAGCTGGGGGAAGTAGAGAAGCCTGCTCTTTTCCACTTAGATGATGAGCATCTCTTGCTGACACCAGCCTACCTTGTCTGTATCAGGAGACGTCCGCAAGAGGGGCACAACATGCTGCTTTTAAAAGGCACCTGCAGAGGCAGCACCCATCAGAAAAGCATTAGAGCACACACAGGGCTCAAATGAATGCATCTACTAAATAATTTAGCTGAAGAGATACAAGAGAATGTTTACCTGGTGAATTGAAAAAAAAAAACAAAAAACCAAAAAACTTTTAAGCACACAGGCAAAAACAAAAGGTTATTACCTCCACAAGGGGAACACATTTTTAATGTTAAGGATATCCCGTTCAGAGGCCCTCACACTATAGGCAAATTACATAAATCTGACAGAAACGGAAGGTGCTCTGTACTGGAAGTGCGGGAGGAAGGAGTCATGGTTCTGATTAATCCACCTGCCCCTGAGAAGCTGCAATCGATCCTGGCCTGGCTGAGCTCATGATGTCTTCATGACAGTCAGGGATTTATTTCTGCTGAAAAAGTTCCAAAACACTCACATCTTTCAGATACTTTGGGGAGAAATCTTCTGTCCTAGCACACCCAGGATTGGGGATTGTCTAGCGGGAAAGCGTGGCGTTTCTTTCAAAAATTGAAAAATAAAAGGCAGTTATGGGTGGTGAGTATTGCTTTATTCAAAGAAAACTAGGATTTTTGAAAACTGCTGAGTTAGAAAAAAATCTGATGTGTGAAAGCCTGTGCTGTCTTAGGCCCTTTGAATAAATCACAAAGTGATGCATATGCTTCACTCATATTCTTAAGCTTCACTTCACTAAGAACTACGTCTTTATACATTTTTAAACTGACACATCACTTCATTAATATACATCATGTAACTTTAGTTCTTAAATGCCATTTCTTTCTTACTTTGTGGCAGAGAATTTTAAAAAATATTTTATAAAGTCATCTATTAACAAATCAAATTTTAAGAAGTTATATTTGAATACTATTAGTAACTGTCTTCAAACACAAAACAAGGATGATAACCCTGATACCTATTTCCTTCTCTGCACAGATATTACCACACAAGACGGGACATGATTACTTTGCATTTGTAGCAGCCAGTTCTTACAGGCTTACTGTTGTTATTAGTCGCTAAGTCGTACCAGATTCTTTTTGTGACCCCAGGGACTGGGGCCCACCAGGCCCCTCGAACTATGGGATTCTCCAGGCAAGAATACTGGAGTGTGTTGCCATTTCCTTCTCCAGGGGCTTTTCCTGATCCAGGTATCGAACCCACGCCTTCTGTTCGGCAGGCATCTCCTGCATTGGCAGGCGAATTATTTACCACTGAGCCACTAGTGAAGCCTATACTAGGTTTAAAACTCAAGAGAATCCACTTTTATGATCTATGAAACATGTAAAATACGAATTCGAGCTTGGCCCCTACAATGCATTATGCCTCCTTTAAAGATTTCCAGTTCTCAGATTATGCGAGTACTTGTGACACAGCTAGGGGACATTCACAAGCTCCGTGCTCCTGGAACTGCAGAATGCTGACAACCTTTGGCTTGAGAGGGGCTTCCCTGGTGGCCCAGATGGTAAAGAGTCTGCCTGCAATGCGGGAGACCTGGGTTTGATCCCTGGGTCGGGAAGACTCCCCAGAGAAGGGAATGGCTACCCACTCCAGTATTCTTGCCTGGAAAATTGCATGGACAGAGGGGGCTAGCGGGCTGCACTCCATGTGGTCGCAAAGAGTCAGACACGACTGAGCAACTAACACTTCACTTTGGCTTGAGACTCCCAGTGACTCCCAGCTGAGTTATAGCAAGACCACTGGCAGAGCGACATTTCCCATTCTGCTCTCATCAGTACAGTGTCCGAGAGAAAGCCTCATCAACCCATTCCCTCTGCCTTTCCCAGATCCGGCCCTTGGAGCTGGAGGACTCTGAGACGCCTCAACAATCCCAGTGTCAAGGTCATGGGACTGGTCCAGCGTTAAAGCGCCAGAGCAAACCTCCTGACTAGCTGCTCTTCAGGTATCTGCGGAGCAACTGCAGGTGAAGTGCACATGTTTCTCTTTGGGAACCACTGCTGGACAGATTCCCAGGGTGTCTTTGATAATTATATACAACCAACAGGTGGGCTCAGCCAAAAGGGGGTTTGCCTTTTACCTTCTAGGGTCCTAGGTTAAGCCCTAAACCCTTGGGGATTTGCATACAATGATCTCATTCAAGTTCCTTGGAATCACTAGTGATTGGCTAAATCCACAGCTTTGATTTGATGTGGTTAATCAACAAAGTGTATGAATTCTTATCAAAACCTTATCTAAACCTACACATCTAGACTTAAGAATTTAGTACCCGTTGGGTCCCTTGGGATGGGAGACTGACAAAATAGACTTCTATAGTGTGTCAGGGCTTTGCATGCTGACAGATATGAGAAAAACCACTGGCAAGAGAAGAAAAAAGTCAAATATTTTCACACTTAAATAATGTATTTCTTTTTGGAAATTGGTTTGGATATTTAAAGCCAGTGATTATTTTTTAAGTTCTAATTTGCACATCTTTAGCAGACACTTGCCTATAACCACAATTACTATTCCGTTTAGTTGTCTTAGATCAAAGATAACCAAATAGAGAATTCTGTTTTTGTATAAAAATCTGTTCTTCATTAGGCACACAGGACCTGGTTCTAATATTCTCAGCCCGTGCAGCAGAGAGCCCGAGCAGAGTAAATATTTGCACTTAGCTCATATATGTCCTGCTCAACCCATGACATCTAAAATAAAAGTCCTCCCACTTGAAGTAGAACATATAAAACAGCATCTCACTGAATGAGGAAATAGTGTGAAATCGCATTTTTAGAGTCTAAGAAGGGAGTTCAGTTGACTTTTGTTTCTTAAGAAGAGTAAAATGAACCCAATTTAATATCACTCAACGTCAACTATTAACTCGCAGCAGTCGTCTTTTATGCGTTACCGTGCCTCACAGTCCCGGGTGTCCGTTGTTGTTGTTTTATTTACCTTTTTATCCTCTTCACCCATTTCTCTCCCCATCCCCTACTTCTGACAACAGTCAATTTGTTGTCTGTATCTAGGAGTTTGTTTTAGACTTCACATAAAAAAGAGATCACATAGCATTCATCTTTCTCAGACTTATTTTAGTATAAGGCCTTTGAGATTCATTTGTGCTGCTGCAAATGGTAAGATTTATTTATTTTTGTCTTATGGCTGCATAATATTCCATTGCATATGGGCATACATATTTACATACATACATATATATATATTTATGGTGTATGTATATACACACCATGATTTTAAAAATCCCATTCATCCATCAGAGCTTGGGTTGCTTCTATAGCTTGGCCACTGTAAAAAAACTCTGCAATGGACATAGGGTGCATATATCTTTTTGAGTTATTGTTTCTGTTTTCTTTGGATAACTACCCAGGAATGGAATTACTGGATTATATGGTAATTTTATTTTTAGTTTTTTGAAGAGTCTCCACATTGTTCTCCATAGAGGCTACACCAATTTGCATTCCCACCAACAGTGCATGCGGGCTCCCTTTTCTCCACATCCTCACCAACACTTGTTATTTGCTTTCTCTTTGATAATACCCGTTATAACAAGCGTGAGGTGGTATCTGTTTATGGTTTTGATTTTTGGTTCCCTGATTATTGGTAGTGTACAGCATCTTTTCATGTACCAGGTGGCTATTAATTGACCCTTCCCAAATAATTTCTTTATAAAAATCAGTGTATGTCATTCCAAAACTTCCTGCTCAATTTTTTTTATTGGTGGAGAGTGTACGCTAAAGATATGAAAGCTATGATACGATTGAATAAAACTTTGTCTCCTTCTGACTAAAAGTGAAGATATGGTATCTTGCTTGCTTGCTTGCTAAGTCGCTTCAGTCGTATCCGACTCTGTGCAACCCCGTAGATGGCAGCCCACCAGGCTCCCCTGTCCCTGGGATTCTCCAGGCAAGAACACTGGAGTGGGTTGCCATTTCCTTCTCCAATGCATAAAAGTGAAAAGTGAAAGTGAAGTCGCTCAGTCATGTCCGACTCTTAGCGACCCCATGGATTGCAGCCTAACAGGCCCCTCCGTCCATGGGATTTTCCAAGCAAGAGTACTAGAGGGGGGTGCCATTGCCTTCTCCGATGGTATCTTAGTTAGAGCTATTATAACATAATACCATGGACTGAATGGCTTATAAATGCCATCTTCCACAGTTCTGGAGGCTGTAAGTCTGAAATCAGAGTGCCACATGGCCGGCTGCCGGTGAGGGTCCGTGTCCATGCTGCAGACAGCCGGCTTCTTGGTGCATCTTCCCTTGGCAGGGAGCAGACACAGGGAGCAAGCTCAGCTAATGACTCATATGATGACACAAATCCCATCCAGCAGGGCTCCAGCCTCACTATCTCATCCTAATCCTGTGTTCCCCAAAGGCCCCACCTCCTACCACACTGGAGGGCAGAGTTTCAACACACAGTTTCTAAGGGAACAAGGACATTCAGTCCATAACATGGTAAACTAAACAGTAAAACACCACCTTATCTTAGCAGCCCACATATCAGGAAGTGCAAATATCTAGAGTGCATGGAAAAAATGTTCTTTTAGTCTCGAGAGAAACATGATAAGAAAATTGGCAAAATATGGATTTGCCAAAATAAAATACATATGTATGCACACACACACCAGCGCACACACACACACAGAACTTCAGTGTCTGTCTTCCAGTTACAAAAGTAATTTGGATCAACTTTCTACTTTTTAACAATGACAATTAATACTTATGGAGTACTTGCTAATGTGCTAGATGGTGTTTGAAGAACTGTAGGTAATACTGTTTTTCTCTCCATTTTTCTGATGAGGAAACTGAGGCACAGAGCTAATAAAAATGGTAGAGCAAACAGACCAACCCAGGAAACATGGCTCCAGCTCTGCCACCATGCAAACTGCCTCAATTCAACTTCAGGACTTTATTTTATTTAACTTTAATCTAAGGATAGTTGATTTACGAAATTGTGCTCATTTCTGCTGTATGGCAAAGTAATTCAGTTATACATATATATATTATTTTTCATATGCTTTTCACTTATGGTTTATCACAAGATACTGAACACAATTCCCAGTGCTACACAGTAGGACATGGTGCGCATCCATTCTGTATTTACTAGTTTGCATCTGCTGATCCGTAATCTCAGTCTGTCCCCCTTCCCCCTTGCCAACCACAAATCTGTTCTCTCTGAGTCTGCTTCTGTTACGTAGATGAGTTCATCGGTGTCGTGTTTTAGGTTCCACATGTAAGTGACATCATATGGGATTTGTCTTTGTCTGAATCATGCACTTAGTGTGACATCCATGTGCTGCAAAGAGGACTACCTTCTTCTTGTTTATGGCTGAGTGACATCTCATTGTATAATGGACTGCGCTCTCTTTATTCATTCGCCTGTTGAACATTTCGGTTGTTTCCTCATCTTGATTACTGTGAACAGTGTTGCTACGAAACATTGGGGTGTGCGTATCTTTTCAAATAATAGTTTTGTCAGGACCACGTTTTATAATCAGTGTTCATAGGATGACCAGATGGCATGAAGTACATCCTAAATCAGAGGAAAATTCATCTTTAATATACTTTCAACATCACAGTTGTTATGTTTTAGGTTTTAAGTTATCTCTCAGTAAACCAGATTATTATCAATATTTATATTAGAAAATATCCACATTCAATATCTGTACTGATGTTTCACATATTTATTATCAAGCACAAAACTTTATATGCCCATGGGAACTTACAGGTTAGAAACTGAATTAAAATGTTATCTTAGTATTTCTTTACGTAGAAACAAGGTAGTCAACCTATTTTCCCATGGCTCGTCTGTAGCTGTAAATTTTACCTTAGACAAATATATTTACCTTACCTGTTGAGTAGAGATGTTAATGTATCATAGCTTTATCTTGGCAGATAAATTTGGCCGGAATTCAGCATGTGTCAGTGTCCAGCTTCCCTGAATGATGGACACCTGGGAATTTTTTTTTTTTTAAACCAAGAAACAAAGATACATCTTGATTTGGGAGACAAAATGTTGGCTGTTACAGTGTCTTTACCTCAGACATTCTACATAACCTTGCAATTCTTCTAAAGTTTTAAATGGGTCTTTTGCCATAAAGGACAGTTATCAAGAAAATTAAAATAAATCTGTATTTATTTCTGGATAAAAGCTGACCTTGAGAATTAATGAGCAAAGCAAACATGTGGTGGGGGGGGATGGGACTCAAGTATGATGAGCAATTAAACATCATCTCTTACCAAAATTTATGCTGATTAGAACACAGGATCAGAATGGATGACTCATGACCAAGCTCTGCCGCCATGGTAAACTCCTTCTGTGCTCTGAATCCAGTTTCCACATCCAAAATGTGGGAATAATAATATTTACTCCATAAAGTATGTACTACTCTAAGGTTCCATAAGGAAAAAAAAAAAAAAGCATGTAGCAAAATGTAAACACAGGCTAAGGACTTCAGGTGTTCCTTATTATTATAATAGTGCTGGCACACAGTAGGCACTTTACGTGTTAGATAGTACTACTGTCATGATTATATGATTGTCATGGTGCATGTGTGCGAAGTTGCTTCAGTTGTGTCCCATTCTTATGGATCCTGCATCCTTATGAGGCTCCTTTGTCCATGGGATTCTCCAGGCAAGAATACTGGAGTGGGTTGCCTCCTCCAGGGGATCTTCCCAACCCAGTGATCGAACCCACATCTGTTACATCCACCTGCATTGGCAGGTGGGTTCTTTACCTCTAGTGCCACCCGGAAAGCCTGGTTATCATGGTAGTGGCGTGTAGTATTTTAAGCGTTAGACATTACTACCATTATTGTTATTATTCTTAGGAACCGATGACATGACAGGTAGTACATAGGATACTATGTTACCAAGATAAATGAAATGTATCTTCTTCCATGCTAGGGCTCAAAATCCCATTAATTTTACAATAATTTTTTTGTTCACTGCCTAACTTTTCACATTAGAAACATTATATAAAAAGTGCGTGAGGAATGAACGTAGGATGAGCAGTAGAAAATCGATGCAGGAATTTAGACAATGATGTCAAGGAGATGGAAGACGAGGATAAAAAGTGTCTTTGTGGGGCAATAACCTGGGAAGAGGAGGATATGGACAAGCCGGAGGAAGCAACATGTCGCAGAATACATTGAGAGTCGGCATGTGCTTTAACATATCACAGGCAAAGAGAGATGCTCAGGGAGACCCTGGGAAAGCCTAGCTGCCAAGGCTGTATATTTAGGAATATAAAAGATAAAAAGGTACAGGAGAAAAATCAAAATGTTATCTTCACAGTGTGGAGGATGAGCTTAAAATGGCTAAGGGCTTCCATCTGTCAGCCATCTTAAGTTAAATTTCCAAGTCGTGCCATTCATGAAATCAAATTTTAATTATAAATTGTAGTAGGAGTTTTGGTAGTAACAAAACACACCAAGCTTTACTTCTACTATAACTCGTGTACTGGAAACTTCTAATACACTAAGTGCTTCATAACATGTGCCAGTGCTGACCAGAGAAGGCAATGGCACCCCACTCCAGTACTCTTGCCTGGAAAATCCCATGGACAGAGGAGCCTGGTAGGCTGCAGTCCATGGGGTCACTAGAGTCGGACATGACTGAGCGACTTCACTTTCACTTTTCACTTTCCTGCATTGGAGAAGGAAATGGCAACCCACTCCAGTGTTCTTGCCTGGAGAATCCCAGGGATGGGGGAGCCTGGTGGGCTGCCCTCTATGGGGTCCCACAGAGTCGGACATGACTGAAGCGACTTAGCAGCAGCAGCAGCAGCAGCAAATACTGACAGACACTGCTGTTAGGAAAAAGAAAGTATTTTGAAAGACTGTTAAGCATAGAAATAGATACCATTTAGTATCATCCTAGGAAATTAGATTTTGGAAGGTGTCTGTACAATAGAGCATACAATATTACATTTGTTTCACAGCTGCATTATATGTAAGTACTGTGCTCCTCTCCCATGAATAAAGTATTTACTTTCAGAAAGGAAATGAGCGCCAAAGCAATGTGAATTTATAGACGTAAAATAGGTACATATAATCTCATATGGAGGAGTTAGGTAAGAATGATGAAGGAAATTCTTTCGACACAACAGTCAGCTGCAGCAATTGGAAGACGTTAAAGATCTAGAAAGGATTGCTCTTGACCATATGGGAGTATTAATAAATCAATATCACATTTGACAGCTATTTAAGTAGTCTATGACTAGCTTCATGGAAAAGGCAATGGCACCCCACTCCAATACTCTTGCCTGGACAATCCCATGGACAGAGGAGCCTGGTAGGCTGCAGTCCATGGGGTCACTAGAGTCGGACACGACTGAGCGACTTCACTTTCACTTTTCACTTTCATGCATTGGAGAAGGAAGTGGCAACCCACTCCAGTGTTCTTGCCTGGAGAATCCCAGGGACGGCGGAGCCTGGTGGCCTGCCGCCTATGGGTCGCACAGAGTTGGACTCGACTGAAGCGACTTAGCAGCAGCTCCAATGTCAGTTTTAAGAAGCCTATATTTATTTTAGTATATCAAAAGACAAAGGGGGAAACGTGGTATTTATACATATAAATACATTCATATACTGATGTGAGAGTCATTAATAATCTATCAGATAAAGCTAAACCAATTTTCTTTTTGTCTCAGTTCAGTTCATTTGTTCAGTCATGTCCTATTCTTTGCGGCCCCATGGACTGCAGCACAACAGGCTTCCCTGTCCATTACCAACTCCTGGAGTCTGCTCAAACTCATGTCCATCATGTCCATCCAACCATCTCATCCTCTGTCATTCCCTTCTCCTCCTGCCTTCAATCTTTTCCAACATCTATATCTATTCCAATGAGCCAATTCTTCGCATCAGGTGGCCAAAGTATTGGAGCTTCAGCTTCAGCATCAGTGCTTCCGAAGAGTATTCAGGACTGATTTCCTTTAGGATTGACTGGATGGATCTCCTTGCAGTCCATGGGACTCTCAACTGTCTTCTCCAACACCATAGTTCAAAAGCATCAATTCTTTGGTGCTCAGCTTTCTTCAGAGTCCAACTCTCACATCCATACATGACTACTGGAACTTTGACCAGATCTTTGTCAGCAAAGTAATGTCTCTGCTTTTTAATATGCTGTCTAGGTTGGTCATAGCTTTTCTTTCAAGGAGCAAGTGTCTTTTAATTTCATGGCTGCAGACACTATCTGCAGTGATTATGGAGCCCTGAAAAATAAAGTCTGTCACTGTTTCCACTGTTTGTCCATCTATTTGCCATGAAGTGATGGGACCAGATGCCATGATCTTAGTTTTCTATATATTGAGTTTTAAGCCAGATTTTTCACTCTCCTCTTTCACTTTCCTCAAGAGGCTCTTTAGTTCTTCTTCTCTTTCTGCCATAAGGGTGGTGTAGTCTGCATATCTGAGGTTATTAATATTTCTCCCAGCAATCTTGATTCCAGCTTCTCCCAGCAATCTTGATTCCAGCTTGTGCTTCATTCAGCCCGACATTTTGCATGATGTACTCTGCATATAAGTTAAATAAACAGGGTGACAATATGCAGCCTTGATGTACTCCTTTCCCAATTTGGAACCAGTCTGTTTTTCCATGTCCAGTTCTAACTGGTGCTTCTTGACCTGCATACAGATTTCTCAGGAGGCAGGTCAGGTGGTCTGGTATTCCCATCTCTTGAAGAATTTTCCACAGTTTATCGTGATCCACACAGTCAAAGGTTTAGCATAGTCAATAAAGCAGAAGTAGATGTTTTTCTGGAACTCTCTTGCTTTTTCTATGATCCAAGGGATGTTGGCAATTTGATCTCTGGTTCCCCTGCCTTTTCTAAATCAAGCTTGAACATCTGGAAGTTCACAGTTCACGTAGTGTTGAAGCCTCATTTGGGGAATTACTAGGCAGTGTAAATTTCATTAAATTATCCTCATGAAGTAACCAAATACTTTGTTTTCAACTCTGATATTTTAGGAGTAACAGAGCCAGGATTTGGCTACATAGTAAGGGCTTCCCTGGTGGCTCAGAATCTGCCTGCAGTGCAGGAGACCTGGGCTGGGGAGATCCCCTGAAGAATGGAATGGCAACCTACTCCAGTATTCTTGCCTGAAGAATCCCATGGACATAGCAGCCTGGCGGGCTACAGTCCATAGGGGTGTGCCAGGAGTCAGACAACTGAGCAACTAACACTTTCAGTTGGGTACATAATATTTGTCCTAACTAGTAGATAAAAATCATCTCCTAAAAGATATCTTTAAAACTCAAATTGGACACTTCCCACATTTAAATTGGTTATTTATTTCACTGTGTGCTTATAGGAAAAAGGCATAAAAATAATGCATGTTTCATTTCAGTCTCATCATAACACATCAAACTATATTAGATTCAGATCTGAGGTAATATAACCAAGTCAAGTGACATGCAGGGCAGAGCCTCATTCTAAAACCTTACTTTGAAGGTAAATTAAATAGAAACAAATCTTTAGAAATGTTTATATCATATAGTTTTACATCATCATGGATTCATGTACAGTGTTGGTTATTATTATTCCACAATGTATTTGGTTGATTTTTGGACAACCTCATTGGCTAAGGGATTTTTGTAAAGTTTCCACTTTCTAATATCTTCTTAGAAGTTAAAACTTTCCTCTTCTCTAGTAACTTCCAGCTTTTTCCATTTGGTTGCTATTACCGTTTATTTTTCTTACGTTTCAAGTGGAAGAGCTGCCAAGCAAAGACGTCTTTTCAGGTCATGGAGGTGGACGCCAGGGTGGCCTTCCAGCTGCCCACTTGGTGGTGCCTGTGGCTCATCCAGAAGCCAGGGAGCACGTTCTCTTGGTCTTTGCCGCCGGTCCGATGACTCGTCTTTTCTCAGATGCTCAGCAGTGCCGTGATGAGTTCATCCAAACATACAGACTTTAGAATCTGAGCATGTGACTGAGCAACGCGGGTTGAAGGAAGCTTTTGGATGGAGTATTGGCACAAGACGCCAAATGTGAGTTCTGTTAGACGGCTAATAAATTTGATGGATGAGGAGGAATATCAGTAGCACTGAAGGAATGATTTGGCTGTTGGAGACATGCCAAGATCTTGGGGTTGTTTTGCTCTCTCAATCCGCACTTTTTTTTTAAACTTTAGAAACAGCGCTTGAGTAGAAAGAGGTCTTTTAAGGCAGCGTCTTTGAGGAAAAGCATAATACAAGCCCAAAGCAGTGAAAAAGGTCACGAGGCACTGAAGCAAGCGTCGGGGGGCTGGTGGCGTCCTCCACGTTGGTGATTTTACGTGGCTTTGAAAGCGTTCCTTAACCTCCCGTGCCTCCCTGTTTCCCATTCATAAAAATGACAATGATTACACTTGCCGCCTTCAAAGGAGACGGGGAGGACGAATGAAAGGTCTGTCAGGGGCTTTGAACTTTCCAGAACAAAGCTTTTATGACTCCATAAAGTACAAAGTGGTGTCCTGCGCCTGTGTTTTTCCTGGCGTTTACCTCCTGCTCTCGAGTTCTTGGCACACCATCGGCTGCTCGGCGCTCACGGCCAGAGAGCCCTTCTAGAGAAGTGTCAGGCCGCTGCTGCTTTCTCTCAAGGAGAGGGAGGCATTTTCTTTTGGGTCATTGTATCTGAAACTTTGGTTCCTGCGGCCGTTTCCTTGTGCATATTAGACTATGTTGCAGGTGTGAGAGCACGGGGAAATGACACGAGAACCAACGTGGGAAACATCAGCTCCAAATTCCCCAACGACTCACAAACACGAGATCTCTGTCTCGGAGCCAACTTGGAAGGCGACAAAACATCGTCTATTATTGTAAAAGAAATGTCAGCCCTGCCAAAAGGCAGTGTTATATCTTATAAATGTTTTTAAACAATATTTATATTCTATCTCCCTCTCTTTTTAACTTCTCTGGTTTTCTTTGAAAGTGGAGCCAGAAATAATTTCTCAGCTCTTGAAATCAAAAGCTGGAGCTTTAAGGCAGTCAGTCCTATTTGCATTTGACTGAGGGGGCTTTGAAGGTACTTGATCTAGATCCTGAGCCCAGCAAATCAGCCACGCTTGTGAGGGTCCTGAGAGGAGCTGCTGCTGGGGGTTGTAGACTAGTCACAGACTGGGTGATTGAAAGCTGAAAGAAACTGTGAAAATTCACTCGGTCCCGTCTCTAGCCTCTGAGTCTTCCCTCAGTGAGAGTAAAAAAGAATTTAAAAATGGGGCTTATAACTCAGGGAAACAACTTTTTTTGAAGGTTATATTTTTCGGATTGATTGCTTGAAATACAGTTGATTTATAATGTATCATTATATATATATACACACACACACATATATGGACTTCCCTGGTGGCTCAGATGGTAAAGTGCCTGTCTACAATGCGGGAGACCTGGGTTCGATCCCTGGGCCGGGAAGATCCCCTGGAGAAGGAATATATATATGTATGTATGGTTTCCATATATATTAATGGCTTCCCAGGTGGCACAAGTGGTAAAGAGCCCGCCTGCCAATACAGGAGACCTAAGAGTCACCGGTCCAATCCCTGGATTGGGAAGATCCCCCAGAGGAGGGCATGGCAACCCACTCCAGTACTCTTGGACAGAGGTGCCTGCCTGGAAGGCTATAGTCCATATATATGTTTCTATGCTAAACAGTAGGTCTTTGTTGGTTATTTACTTTATATAGAGTAGCCTGTGTATATTAACCCCAAACTCCTAATTTAAACATTCTTTTCCCTTTGGCAACCACAGGTTTTTTTTTGTTTTTGTTTTTGTTTTTCTATGTCTGTGACTCTATTTCTGTATTGTAAATAACTTCATTTATACCATTTTTCAAGCTTCCACACGTAAGTGCAATCATCTGTTGCTTGTCTCTCTCTGACCTCACTTAGTATGATCATCTCTAGGGCCATCCATGTTGCTGCAAAGGGCATTGTTTCATTCTTTTTCTGCGGCTGAGCAATATTCCACTGCATATACACCCCACATCTCCTTTGTCCACTCATCTGTTTATGGACATTAAAGTTGCTGGGAAGACAACTTTTCAAGTATTAGAAAAAAACTTCCTGCTTGACCATTGTTGCGGTAAGCTCATCTGATAATTTTAGCTCATCTAAAAATCAATTAGCTCATCTGATAATTTTATCAAATGTTTATGTACCAAGAAACACTGGAGACTCTAGAAAATTAGACAACCTGGTCCAGGTCCTCAAATAGATTCAAGTTAGATTTTGCCAAAGAGAATCCTTACATTTCGGACATTTTGCATGCGTGCTCGGCCGTGTCTGACTCTGCAATCCCATGGACTGTAGCTCTCCAGGTCCCTCTGTCCATGGACTTTTCCAGGCAAGAATACTGGAGTGGGTTGCCATTTTCTACTCCAGGTATCAGACATTACACATAGGCAAAGTTGTAAAGTTTACTGAAATCGTTATAGACTGGTGAGAACGGTGTGAGTGCACACACATTACACGCCTTCCCCTCTTGATTCCCTGATGCTTAAAATGCTACCTGATGCTGCTCCTGGATTCCTAAGTTTACCTTAAGACTTTGAGCCCTATTGAACTGTGAATTTACTCTTAAAAGTGAAAGTGTTAGTTGTTCAGTCGTGTCTGACTCTTTGTGACCCCATGGGTTGTAGTCTGCCAGGCTCCTCTGTCCACAGAATTCTCCAGGCAAGAGTATCAGAGTGGGTAGCCATTCCCTTCTCCAGGGGATCGTCCCAACCCAGGGATCGAACCTGGGTCTCCCGCATCAGACGGATTCTTCACCATCTGAGTCACCAGGGAAGCCCGAGATGCTCTTGTGAAGGATCTAAAGGTTTAGTTTACATTGTCATCATTGATTGACTCGCCCCTTGGGTGAATTTCTGATCCTCGGTAAGTGTCAGCCTCGGGTGTGGGCGGGCCCGATGGCACTGAGCTTCCCTGAAGCCTTGTCCATGAGTCAGGTCTGGAGATGTAAGACGGCTCAGCAAGGCTTTTGTTGACACATGAATTTATGAATAATCACCTGTCTCACCCTATTCCTTTCTCTAATTTGATTTTTTCTCCCCAGCCTCCAAATCATTTAATGAATACCAACAGTGAAAGGCACATTGTGATTTAAATATGGTAAAACAGGAACAATTAGATCACTGAAATTCCAAATGCTTTTTCATATATATTTGATTAGATTGCTATTTGGCTGTAGATTAATCAAAGGCATTCTATTCTGGAACATAAGATACCTGTAACTAATCAAAATCACTTAATATCACCTGAGCTGTGCAATGTCAGGCTTTGGAGAGCTTCTATTTCTTCTCAGAAAAGACTGAAATAGAATGTCCATGATGAAACACAAATGAGACAATTTCTTATGCGGTAAGGTGTGAACCCCCCAAAAAAGAAATTGTTTTTTAAAAGGTGGCTGGCCAGAGGTAAGACTGAGAAGAAAACTGAAATCAAGTATTTATTTCATAACTATGTCCTATGCTACAGATCTTCCAAATCTCTCACTTTATCTCAAAGGCGTTTGGGGGTGGTAGGAGAGAGTCAAGCACATCCTTGAACGTGAAAGCGTTACTCAGCTGTGTCTGGCTTTTGCGACCCCATGGATTGTAGCCTGCCAGGCACCTTTGTCCATGGAATTTTTCAGGCAAGAATACTGGAGTGGTTAGCCATTCTCTTCTCCAGGAGATCTTCCCAACCCAGGGATGGAACCTACATCTGCATTGGCAGGTGGATTCTTTATCATTGAGCCACCTGGGAAGTCCCAGATGAATAATGGGGAATGTCAAACACATTTTTTATTAGGATGCCTGGCTCAGCATGAAGGGCAGATGTCGCTTGGAGACCAGAGTAGAAGCAGGGAGTACCATTACAAACCAGTAACCCTAAGACAAATGGGTGAACCGAATGTGGAGCCCAAATTGATGGACAAAGGCAATGGCCGTTTTCCTATGCCTCACAGTCACAAAAACCTATGTTTTTTGAACTTTTGTATCACTTCCAAATGGATATATACCAAGAGTATGGGTGTTAGATTTGTTTAAGTATGAGCATTCACCTGTATTGTAATTTTCATAACTCTTTGGACCTATCTGCACTTTTTGTATATGGAAAACTTCAAAAGCAGAAGAGGACTGCAACTTTCTAGATCTTCTGTCAGGGAAAATGCCAGATTTGAGAGTTCTTTAACCTGCACAGGTGGAATGTCTGCCCAGGTTTGTACAAGGGGCTCATAGAGAGACAGCAATGCCCTTCTTAAGCCAGATGCCCTAATTTTATATCCCTTATGTCGGAAGAGCAAATAAGCTACTGCTCTAAGCTTCAGCTACACAACCAAATACAAGCATTGCTACTTACGACTCTGATGGAGAGAATAGAAAAAGTCAGTATTAATATATATTAATATGTATTTTTGAGCTGATAAGGGGTACATGGTGAAAAAAGTAATGGAACAAAAATGATGGTTAGTTTCAATTAGAGAACGGTATGAAATATCTGGTGAAATACATTAATATAACAGTGAAGGAATTATAAACAAGTAGAACCATCCTGGCCTGGGGAAGTAGCAGATTGCGTGGTTCCCTTTGTCCTCCAAATTCAGCCTAGCCCTTATCTTGTTAAGGACCCTTAGAACACTTTCTTATACACATTAAAGGTTGCTTGATCTAAATAAGCATCGTATTCTGGGTCTTTATTTTGTAGGTTAACTTGAGATGGTAGTTATTTAAATGAGTTGAACAGACAGTGGAACAAATCTAAATTTAGCCACTCTGAGTGGGTAGTAAAGGATTAAAAAAAAAAAAAACCTGGCAAATCTCATTGATGGATGCAAATCTTAAGCGTTTATGCAATGGTAACATAGATCTTCAAATAGCTAATATTTGGGCACCTGCAGATTAACATTCAGTAAACTTACAACTTTTAAAGGCCTGCCCAGGTTGGACAAATTATTTTACCATCAACACTATTCACCACTGCCACAGCTGAAAAGACAAACAAATCACAAACATCTGAGAAAGACAGGAATTAAGAACACGAGGAGGAGAAAGCCTGCAGGCTGCAACCCACACAGCTTTCCCTGTCTTCCTACTGGATCGTCTCCAATCCACCCCAAACTGCTGAACTGACGTGTGGTAAACTTGGACGGCCCAGAGAGGCGGAACACACCCAGCTGTGCGAACCTGGCAGTCTGCTATTTCACCTGGCATTTCTGGAGAGCAGGACCCTTGCCACACTGTTGGATCAATCAGTTTTAGTAAGTTAAACGATTTCCCAGTTTCCTGGCAGGGGCAATGAAAACCTATCTCAGGAAAGATGGAGTTCATAGAGCAGTCTTGCAAGTAACTCTGCCTTCACCGTGTCTGGATGAGTGCAAGCTGCAGAACTGTAGACTTTCTTTGATTTTCTTTGCTTTACTGGAAAGGAGGAGCCAGGTAATAGTTTGGGGATGCTTTTAGAGAATTCTTATGTATCCATAGTGAAGACTTCAATTTCTCTAGAAAGTTGAAGACATAACACAGCACTTTGCCTGTACGTGTATTGAGTCTGATCGATCTTTGAGAGTTAGAGTCATCTGTTCTCTATCCTGACACTGGGAATCTCTGTGCTGTTCGATCCATATTAGCTACAGCTGAGTTCTTTTCATCTTCTCAGTTATTCAACTGATACATGTTAGCATAATTTCACTGAAATTCAATGACAGTATTGCAAACTTCCTCCTCTGACTTTTTCTATAGAAAAGTTAAAAATATATTCAAGTTACTCTATTGCAGGATATCACAGGTGTGTTAGGGAAAATGAAAGAGAACACAGATATTTATTTATAGTTGGGGGATCAGGGATGAACCAAAAATGATGAATAACAGTATTTCAATAAGTAAGTGGATAGGAAATGATATCAACTGTGAGTGAGGGCTAGGAGCCAGAGATCTCAGGCTGTATACAGGAAACTTGGGGCAGTCCATGGGGACTGGAGAGAACACAGGCTCACAGTTAGAGGGTCACTCTCAGTGCAAATCAACAGACTTACCTGAGCAACTACAGGCTTTATTGGGAAAGTTGGTCAAGACCAAGCCTTGCAGGCACTGGAAGCCCAAGTGGGAAGTTTGGGTCTCATCCCACGGGCCATACAGTCATCATAGGTCCAGGTACCCTGGGCCGGCAGGGGGACCTGCACCTGCTGCTTTAAACATCCCAGGTACGCCCACCTTGACTCTTCTTCATGACCACAGAGTTACTAATCATTTCCTCCACATGGCACAACCTTGCCTCTCTTCCTGGCTTTGCTAATGTATTTCCTGAGCCGTTCTCTTATCTCCACTTCTGCTTGTGTAGACTGGAAGACTCGCTTCAGATACCACCTCCTCCACCTAGCTTCTCTCCATTTACTCCCTGGATCCTATCTTTAAAACTTATCTAAATTCACACACAACTTTATTGGCAGTCATCATTTTCTAACTAACTATTAAGGTGAAGTGTGGACATCTTATCTACCAAATGATAAGAATGTTGAGCAAGATCTGTGTCCATTTACTTTATGTGTATACCTTCAGAAATGAGCAGAGTCATCTCTACATGGAAACTCAGTAAATACTAGTTGAATTGATAAACGGATAGGGAAACAGAACAGGACCCTATCCCCCATGTCCCCCACCTGACATTTTTTCTGCAGAAAAACTGTAGTTGAAGAATAAGTTTAATTAGAGAAGTGAGAAGATGCAGAAGCAAAGGAAAGCAGTCAAATGGACAAAAAATAATCAGATCAGATCAGTCGCTCAGTCGTGTCTGACTCTTTGTGACCCCATGAATCGCAGCATGCCAGGCCTCCCTGTCCATAGTTCAGTCATTTAACACAGTCAAGGATCTTTAGTTCTCCTCAAGGGCTATAGATAGTATTCTGAGCCATCTCGTAGTAGCTGTCTTATAGATGCTGAAACCCCCACCAGGTGGAGAAGTTAACTACATGATGAGCAAACTGTAGCCAAGACTTAAGCTGCCAGCACTTAAGCTCCCCTTAAAAGCTCTTGCCCACTGATCGTCAATAAGGGAGTCGGCATTTGGACACATATCTGCCTTCTTCTCCCAGTTGAGGGCCTCTGGAGTAAAGCAGACTCTTCTTTATGCCAGCCTTACCTCTCAAGTATTGGCTTTCCAGCAAGCAGACCTCACTTTTGGTAACAATAAAAAGATGGAGCACAAGGACCACATGATAGTTTTGGAAGTTTAAAACAAAATTCTACATCTAAAATCCTCTTACATTACAAAAGTGAATGTCTTTTGGCGTATAACTATCATAAAATCACATTGATTTTTCAGATTGACAGTAGACTGTGGGATTAAATTTAGATAAGAGAATATATTTAATAAAATGCATTTTACTATTTCCAGGATTATCGATCTGAAACTACAAAATGTGCACTAACTGAAATCAATTATTAAAACACGTTTCTCAGATCCATATTATGTAAAGTTTCTTCAAATTTTCAAGAAGCAATACAAATCATGAGAATGACATTTAGGAAATATTTACTCTTTGATTGCAAACATTGCTTTAAATTATATGCTGTGGTTTCTACAATTAAATTTTGAAAAGATACTTCAAATTTTATCTGGTGTGACAATCGATACTGAGTTTTAACATTAGAATTCCGAGTTGATGATACCTTTCTTAATACATGAAAAAACCCAGGTATAGTCATTGTGTCTTGAATAATTTTCATAATTGACAAGGGCACACATAGACATATATAGATCATAGGGCTACATATGGTTTCACAAGGTATTTTCTATTCAGAGGTAAACGACACATCTTCCTAAATTATACTCTCCTGTAACTTTTAAATTGTCATTCTAACAATCAACTTAAAAATAGTGGAATCTAGATTCCTTTGAGATTAAAACATGCCAGTAAATAAATATAATGAATTGTTGGTTCAATTTCTAATTGAACTGCAGAGGCTCTCATTTTGCAAATTGAGAAGCTAAGCTCACACTGTTTTGAAATGGGGATTAAGTAATTATAGAATTTTATCAAGCAGCACACGGCTGATGTAGTCTAAGGGGAGGCGATCTCTTCTATTTCTCCAAATAGCCTAAGATATAATACGATCCACTATTCCCTCCCCACCCCCCAATGTGCCTGCCAACAACTCGTGATTAAGAAGAGTACTAGACTAAACATGGAATCAAAAAGAGCACACAGATATTTGGAGTCTGACCTAGAAGAAATAGGAAACCTGATGACTAGAAAATAATGAATTTCAACCCATTCACAGCTCTACTGGTTCCAGCCTAAGGTAATTAAAATTCTTTAGAGTCTGGGAAAAGCACCATTAAATTATGGCAAAGTGGGAACTTAAGAAAAAAACTTTAAATACATAAAGACATCAGTGAAATTTGGATGGATTAGAACATAGTATGTTCACCCATCAGAGCACTGGTCTGTAAAGTAAAATCACTTGGCTAAAAAATTTTTTAAATCTCACACAATAACAGCTTTTGCATAATAGGAAAATAATCATTGTTTTCTTGAGGCATTGATACTGTAATATTTATTGTCAGTTACTCTTTTTTTTTGATCCTTAGTGTGACAGTTCAGTTCAGTTCAGTTCAGTCGCTCAGTCATGTCTGACTCTTTGCAACCCCATGAATCGCAGCACACCAGGCCTCCCTGTCCATCACCAACTCCCGGAGTTCATTCAAATTTATGTCCATTGAGTCGGTGATGCCATCCAGCCATCTCATCCTCTGTCGTCCCCTTCTCCTCCTGCCTCCAATCCCTCCCAGCATCAGGGTCTTTTCCAATGAGTCAGCTCTTCGCATGAGGTGACCAAAGTATTGCAGTTTCAGCTTTAGCATCATTCCTTCCAAAGAACACTCAGGACTGATCTCCTTTAGAATGGACCGATTGGATCTCCTTGCAGTCCAAGGGACTCTCAAGAGTCTTCTCCAACACCACAGTTCAAAAGCATCAATTCTTCAGCACTCAGCTTTCTTCACAGTCCAACTCTCACATCCATATGTGACCACTGGAAAAACCATAGCCTTGACTAGATGGACCTTTGTTGGCAAAGTAATGTCT
>NW_011495075.1:2912080-2937101 GCF_000754665.1 Bison bison bison
TCTTCGCCAACACCACAGTTCAAAAGCATCAATTCTTCAGCACTCAGCTTTCTTCACAGTCCAACTCTCACATCCATATGTGACCACTGGAAAAACCATAGCCTTGACTAGACGGACCTTTGTTGGCAAAGTAATGTCTCTGCTTTTGAATATGCTATCTAGGTTAGTCATAACTTTCCTTCCAAGGAGTAAGTGTCTTTTAATTCCATGGCTGTAGTCACCATCTGCAGTGATTTTGGAGCCCCCCAAAATAAAGTCTGACACTGTTTCCACTGTTTCCCCATCTATTTCCCATGAAGTGATGGGACCAGATGCCATGATCTTCGTTTTCTGAATGTTGAGCTTTAAGCCAACTTTCTCACTCTCCTCTTTCACTTTCTTCAAGAGGCTCTTTAGTTCCTCTTCACTTTCTGCCATAAGGGTGGTGTCATCTGCATATCTGAGTTTACTGATATTTCTCCCGGCAATCTTGATTCCAGCTTGTGCTTCTTCCAGCCCAGCGTTTCTCATGATGTACTCTGCATATAAGTTAAATAAGCAGGGTGATAATATATAGCCTTGACGTACTCCTTTTCCTGTTGTTCCATGTCCAGTTCTAACTGTTGCTTCCTGACCTGCATACAGATTTCTCAAGAGGCAGATCAGGTGGTCTGGTATTCCCATCTCTTTCAGAATTTTCCACAGTTTATTGTGATCCACACAGTCAAAGGCTTTGGCATAGTCAATAAAGCAGAAACAAATGTTTTTGTGGATCTCTCTTGCTTTTTTGATGATCCAGTGGATGTTGGCAATTTGATCTCTGGTTCCTCTGCCTTTTCTAAAACCAGCTTGAACATCTGAAAGTTCACGGTTCATGTATTGCTGAAGCCTGGAGCACAGAATGCTGGGCCCTTCCTTCCCAGAGACTTATTGACAGATAACAACCCAGAAACTGTGGGCAAGACACAGCCAGGAGGCAGGGATGGGGTTGGGGGAGCAGAGCCCCTCACCCTTCTCCTGAGTCATAGGGGTCAGCTGTGGGGGACTATCCACAGGTAAATGACACAACTCCTGAGGCCAAGGAAGGAGCTTCTCCAAAAGCAGAGCCTTGCTCAGAAGCAGCTCTGTTGACAGGATGGGGCTTTCTGGACCAAATAATGGAAGAATGGCCTTATGGATGGGCTTCCCCAGTGGCTCAGCAGGAAAGATACAGGAGCCACAGGAGACACAGATTCAATCCCTGGGTGGGGAAGATCCCCAGGAGGAGGACATGGCCATCCACTGCAGTATTCTTGCCTGGAGAACCTCATAGACAGAGGAGCCTGGCGGGCTACAGTCCATGGGGTCACAGAGTCAGACACGACTGAAGTGACTTAGTACAGCACACACATGCTTATGGATGAGAAAAATGTGGGCAAAAAATTGCTAAGGAAGAGAACAGAGCTAAGAAGAGAAATGGAAATGTTTATAATTGACAGGAAATCTGGATTTGAATGCCTGGTGGAGAGGAGGCGAGATTTTTTTTTTAAAAATCTGTCTGAATTAAATTATTTTGTACTGAGTTATGATTACTATACTTTTAGCTATTATTACCATACCTTTAGCTATGATTACAATACTACCTTATATTAGTTTCAAGCATACAGATTCTTTACTCCTCCCTTGCACTTCTTGCTTGCACCCCATATGATAGATGCTGGTCGTGAATGGTAAATAGCAACTGTGCTGCTCTGGGCTGAGGGTGGTGTTCACCATGCCACCAAAGAGGTAACCCTGTCACCCGCCTTTCTATATGCGAGGGGGGTCAGCTTTAACTCAAACTCAATCAGCACATAATGCTTCCTCCCCAAAGGGAGTTTTGACTCATTCCATGATTGTTAGATGTCTAGAATTTTGAACGAGTTAAACAATTAAAAAGGAATACAGGTATACATTAATTACTGAAAACATCTCTTGAGTGTCTGATAGGACGGTCTGCACCTGCATGTCAACAACTCAATGGCTAGAACCAGAGCCCCAAACAGCAACTTGGAAACCTCTACACATCAGCTCTCCTTTGGAGGAACATGTTTCAAGGAAGATTTGTTTGAGGAGGAATCACTCCATGGAATCTTCACTTGAACCTCAGTGCTCAGTATTCTTTGGAGAATTCAGCACAGAGTGATATTAATAAATAAAATAAATCAGGTCAGAATTTTGGATAATCTGGGGTTTGCTTCTACAGTACATCTCCTACATATGAACCTTCAAGTTTCCAGTTTTCAAAGGTGGGAGTGTGTGTTCCATCAACATCGCGCATAAGTGACGTTGCAGCTTGCCCCCCGTCTCCCATTGCTGATGACCCTGCAGCTCTACCATCTCCTACCCGCCCTCCAGTCAGTGACTCGTCCTGCCCGTTCACTCAGTGCCAGCCGCTGTGCCAGCTGTTGTTCTGTGCTACAATGCTTCTCAGGGCGCCACACTGTGACATTAAGAATGTCTATTTTTTGTGTGTATGTTTGCTTTTTATGTATTACATGTGTGAAAAGTATTATAGACCTATTACAATACAGAATTATATAGCCAACTGGGTTAGCGGGTACCTAGACTAATTTTGTGGACTTACACACAAATTGGACCTACCAACGTGCTCTTGGAACAGAACTCGTTCACATATAGGGGACTTACTGATCACAATGTTATTTTCTTTCCTCCTCACTTCCCTTTCTGTACCTCACTGCTCCCTCCAACCCCAGGAGAAAGTTTTTCTGATTGTCTCTCCCCTCCCTACCCCATCCCACCCCAAGACCAGCTTTATGTAAATGCACAGATTCCTCAGGCTTCCCTGTAATGCAGGAGACCTGGGTTCGATCTCTGGATCAGGAAGATCCCCTGGAGAAGAGAATGGCTACCCACTCTAGTATTCTTCCCTGGAGAATTCCATGGACAGAGGAGCCTGGAGGGCTACAGTCTATGGGGTTGCAAAGAGATGGACACAACTGAGCGACTAACACTTCACAGATTCCTCAGAACCAACCTCATACCATAGCAGGACCACTTGGTACAAGTGCTGAAAATATGAAGCAACCCTCAGTTCAGTTCAGTTCAGTCGCTCAGTCGTGTCCGACTCTTTGCGACCCCATGAATCGCAGCACGCCAGGCCTCCCTGTCCATCACCAACCCCCGGAGTTCACTGAGACTCACGTCCATCGAGTCAGTGGTGCCATCCAGCCATCTCATCCTCTGTCGTCCCCTTCACCTCCTGCCCTCAATCCCTCCCAGCATCAGAGTCTTTTCCAATGAGTCAACTCTTCACATGAGGTGGCCAAAGTACTGGAGTTTCAGCTTTAGCATCATTCCTTCCAAAGAAATCCCAGGGCTGATCTCCTTCAGAATGGACTGGTTGGATCTCCTTGCAGTCCAAGGCACTCTCAAGAGTCTTCTCCAACACCACAGTTCAAAAGCATCAATTCTTCGGCGCTCAGCCTTCTTCACAGTCCAACTCTCACATCCATACGTGACCACTGGAAAAACCATAGCCTTGACTAGACGGACCTTTGCTGGCAAAGTAACCCTAGCCACACCTAAACATACTGAATGAGAATCAAGAGGCCCCTAGAAAATTAGATTTTATGACTCTTCACAGCTTCAGGAAATAGTAAGAAAACTAGCTACAGGCACAGACATTTGCATTTTGCTTTAAGGCCACTAAATTCAGAAGGTCACAGAGTAAATAACTTTCACAAATGTAAACTGTCCCTATAAGACCTGCCTTGCCCACAGGACTTTTTAAACAGGAAAGCACGTAATGAATGAGATCCAGCCTTACGGATTTATCTTGAATTAGTCATGAAGGAAAGAAGGACTTTTATAGAACCTAATTTCCATTTATTTGCTAATTATAAAATACCTATTTACCAACTCCAAAGTAAAGTCCTCCATGGATATAAGGGGCTCAAGTCACTGAAGTACTATTTGTCCTATTACAGACTCACAAAGCACATTTTATACATTTCAGAATAAATCACTGACACTCAACATGTGACAATGAAATTAGAGTCAATGGTTGGCACGATGACTTGAACTTGGCTGTGGTCTTCAAGAGCCTTTAGCTCAGCGGTTTTCAAAAATGTCTTAAGTCATCTGTCATCTTTTTCAAATGAAATCTTATATAAGACCACAATATAAAATATTAATAAAAGTGGAGTTGTTCTGGTCAAAGCAGGAAAGGGAGACAAACAGAGTCAAATCTCTGATTTTACAGGAGAGGGGATTTAGGTTCAGAGAAGGTTTTTGTTTACAAAAGAAATCAACAAGGAAACTATGAATAAAACATGCATAGTTTGAGTCTCAATCCAGACACTTTTTTCAGTAAATTATGATCAATCTAGAACAGAAATCTGACAATAGGAAAGTTGAATCACTTAGATTCAATGGCTGTATAGTTTGTTAGAGCTTTCATAGCAGAGCACCACAGATTAGGCAGCTGAAGCTGCAGCGGTGTGCTTTCACAGTTCCGGAGGCTAGAGCTGCAAGGTCAAGCTGTCTGCAGGGCTGGTCTCCTCAGAGGCTTCTCTCCCTGCCTCGGAGATGGTCATCTCCCGCTGTGTCCTCACAGGACCTCTCCTCTGCGGGTGCCCATGTCCCCACACCCTCTTCTGCTAAAGACACCAGGCCCATTAGATTCGGGCCTCCGCATAGGCTCTACTTTATCTTAAACACCCCTTTAAAGTCCTCACTGCCAAGCAAACAAGGCCTTTCGAATAAGGCTTCCCTGGTGGCTCAGACAGCGCTCTACCTGCAATGCAGGAAACCTGGGTTTGATCCCTGGGTTGGGAAGATGCCCTAGAGAAGGGCATGGCTGCCCACCCAGTAGTCTTGCCTGGAGAATCCCATGGACAGAGGAGTCTGGTGGGCTACAGTCCACGGGGTCGCAAAGAGTCGGACACGACTGAGTGAGTAACACCTTCACTTTTCCAAGTACAGCCACATGCTGAGGTCCTGGGGGTTCAGCATGTATTTTGTGAGGGGGACGCCGCTCAGTCTGAGCAATGACCACCCTGAACTGAACACTTCTGGACTCAGTTACACTGTCTCAGGCAGGGAAGTGGCACAGCAGGTTTGGTATTGGCCTCTGAGCTTGTTAACACAGTGATTTCGAACAGTGAGTCATAGCACGCCTTCACTGACTATCTTCTGCGAGAAGTGTGGAAAGTAACTTGTTTTAACCTGTCCCTACCTCATATGGTATTTAAATAAGTAGCATATTTTAAAAATGTTTCTCTAGTCATGTAAAAAAATGGAAAATAAGGGTGGGTTAGAAGATGATCCTGTAACCCACTCACAAGAAGTGAATGCATTTCTTTAAAGAAAATAATGGTGTTACAATCACGCCGCTGAGAGTTGCCTGCAGGTCATGGCCTCTGTCTGCTCTGACACCACAGTGACCAACGCCACTGTCCCCACAGCTGCTGCCGGCATTGTGACTCACCTCTAATGTTTGTTTCTCAATCCAGGGCATCTACGGGGCAGGAATGTGCCTGTGACCTTCATCCACCAGGCAGGTGACGGCAGAGTAGAGGTGAGGAACCAATGAGTAGCAGCCCCACAGCTAAGGCGTTGTTAAGTCAGGTCCTTCTCTGTGCTCGAATTCACCAGAAAATACAAAGACCCATATAAGCCTTATGCCCCATTTAGGATTAAAAAAAAAAACAAACAGAAAACGGTGCTGTAATTGTAGACAGCTCTGAGTTGTTAGGAAAGCTTTAAATGCAATAAAATAAGCCCCAGACACACAGAAAGGGCAACACAGCTCCTCAGGTATGGAGCCCAGCTGGCAGCAATTCTGCGCCTGAGAGCAGCGTGGCTGAGAACACCTGACGGGCCGGAGCAGATGGCAGGTGGCACAGGACGCAGCGGGGCGCCTGGCTCTGGCTCCATCCCACCAGGCCAGGCTGGAGGAGACCGTCCAGCCCAGCAGCCCTGCTGCCACCTGCTTCTAGGGCGCAGAGTCTGGAGGAGACATCAATCCTGCTTTTAAATGTATCTGGAGGGAGGAATAAATTAGGACTTTGGAATTAACATATACACATGACTATATATAAAATAGATAATCTGCAAGCATCTACTGTATGGCACAGGGAACTATTAACTCATAAGGGAACAAGATGAAAGAGAATATATATATATATATACACATATATTTTCTTCTTTAGTCACTGTTCATAGATATCATATATAAATACACACGTATACTGTACATAGATACATACTACATACGTATATCTGTGTTCAGGTCAAGAAGCAGCAGTCAGAACTGGACATGGAACAACAGACTGGTTCAAAATTGGGAAAGGAGAACGTCAAGGCTGTATATTGTCACCCTGTTTATTTAACTTCTATACAGAGTACATCATGAGAAATGTCAGGCTGGATGAAGCACAAGCTGGAATCAAGACTGCCAGGAGAAATACCAATAACCTCAGATATGCAGATGACACCACCCTTATGGCAGAAAGTGAAGAGGAACTAAACAGCCTCTTGATGAAAGTGAAAGAGGAGAGTGAAAAAGTTGGCTTAAAATGCAACATCCATAAAATGAAGATCATGGCACCTGGTCCCATCACTTCATGGCAACTAAATGGGGAAACAATGGAAGCAGTGACTGACTTTATTTTCCTGGGCTCCAAAATCACTGCAGATGGTGATTGCAGCCTCCAAAATCACTGCAGATGGTGACTGCACCCATGAAATTAAAAGACGCTTGCTCCTTGGAAGAAAAACCATGACCAACCTAGACAAAATATTAAAAAGCAGAGATATTACTTTGTAGACTAATGTCCATCTAGTCAAAGCTATGGTTTTTCCAGTAGTCATATATGGATGTGAGAGTTGGACCATAAAGAAAGCTGAGTGCTGAAGAATTGATGCTTTCAATTGATGCCTTCTGGTGATGGAGAAGACTCTTGAGAGTCCCTTGGACTGCAAGGAGATCCAACCAGTCAATCCTAAAAGAAATCAGTCCTGAATATTCATTGGAAGGACTGATGCTGAAGCTGAAGCTCCAATACTTTGGCCTCCTGATGCAAAGAACTGACTCATTGGAATAAAAAACCCTGATGACGGGAAAGACTGAAGGCAGGTGGAGAAGGGGACAACAGAGGATGAGATGGTTGGATGGCATCACTGACTCGATGCACATGAGTTTGAATAAACTCTGGCAGTTGGGAAGCCTGGCCTGCTGTAGTCCCTGGGGTCACAAAGAGTCGGACACCACCGAGCTACTGAACTGAACTGATATATACTATATACTATAGAAATACATCCACATATCTGAGGTTGTTGATGTTTCTCCCACCTATCTTGATTCTAGCCTGTACCTCATACAGCCTGACACTTCTCAGGATGCACTCAGCACATAGGTTAAATAAAGAGGGGAGGAGAAACATCAACAACCTCAGATATGCAGCTGATACCACTCTAATGGCAGAAAGTGAAAAGGAACGAAAGAGCCTCTTGATGAGGGTGAAGGAGGAGAGTGAAAGAGCCAACTTAAAACTAAATATGAAAAAAACTAAGAACATGACATCTGGCCCCATTATTTAATGGCAAATAGAAGGGGAAAAGGTTGAAGTAGTGACAGATTTCCTCTTCTTGGGCTCTAAGATCTCTGTGGATGGTGACTGTAGCCATGAAATCAGAAGACAATTGCTTCTCCGCAGGAAAGCCATTACAAGCCTGGACAGTGTGTTGAAAAGCAGAGACATTACTCTGCTGACAAAGGTCTGTTTAGTCAAGGCTATGGTCTTACCAGTGGTCACATATGGTTGTGAGAGCTGGACTGTAAAGAAAGCACAGCACCAAAGAATTGATGCCTTCAAACTGTGGTTCTGGAGAAGACTCCTCAGAGTCCATTGGACTGCAAGGAGATCCAACCAGTCAATCCTAAAGGAAATCGAACCTGTATACTTACTGGAAGGACTGATGCTGAAGCTGAAGCTCCAGTATTTTGGCCACCTGATGAGAAGAGCCAACTCACTGGAAAAGACCCTGATGCTGTGAAAGACTGAGGGCAGAAGGAAAAGAGGGCATCAGAGGAGGAGATGGCTGGATGGCATCACTGATACAATGGACATGAACTTAGGCAAAGTTCTGGAGATGGTCAGGGACAGGGAGGCCTGGTGTGCTGCAGTCCATAGGGTTGCAAAGAGTCGGGAATGACTGTGTAACTGAACAACAATAAAAATACATATGGATATATACTATATATACTCATAGATATACACTATGTGGGGCTTCCCTGGTGGCTCAGATGGTAAAGAATCTGCCTGCAATGCAGGAGACCTGAGTCTGTTCCCTGAGTTGGAAAGATCCCCTGGAGAAGGAAATGGCAACCCATTTAGCTGGAGAATCCCATGGACAAGAGAAACCTGGAGGGCTGCAGTCCCTGGGGTCGTGAAGAGCTGGCATGGCTGAATGACTAACACACATATACTATATGTAGTATATACCTATGTGTAGTATCTATATGTATTTATACATATGCTCATATGAATATATATGCATATTTGTGTGTTCAGTACAGTTCAGTTGCTCAGTCGTGTCCAGCTCTTTGCGACCCCATGGACAGCAGCACACCAGGCCTCCCTGTCCATCACCAACTCCCAGAGTTTATTCAAACTCATGTCTTTTGAGTCAGAGATGCCATCCAACCATCTCATTCTCTGTCATCCCCTTCTCCTCCCGCCTTCAATCTTTCCCAGCATCAGGGTCTTTTCCAATGAGTTAGGTCTTTGCATCAGGTAGCCAAAGGATTGGAGTTTCAGCTTCAGCATCAGTCCTCCCAATGAATATTCAGGACTGATCTCCTTTAGGATGGACTGGTTAGATCTCCTTACAGTCCAAGGGACTCTCAAGAGTTTTTTCCAACATCATAGTTCAAAAGCATCAGTTCTTCGGGGCTCAGCTTTCTTTATAGTCCAACTCTCACATCCATACATGACTACTGGAAAAACTATAGCTTTGACTAAGTGGATCTTTGTTGGCAAAGTACTATCTCTGCTTTTTAATATGCTGTCTAGGTTGGTGTGTGTATACATATATATAAATGAATCACTGTGTTGTACGCCTGAAACTAACACAATATTGTAAAACAATAAAAAAATACTTCAACTATATAAAAGAGTAGAGCAGGGTCTGCATACGTTAAATCTCAAAAAAAAAAAAAAAAAGCCTGGAGGCCACGGTGCTGCCCACCTGAGAGAATCTCCCCCCTCTCCTTTCTTGGCCCCCAACACTTTCCAGTCGGGGAGGCCCGCTGTGGTCAGGTTGCACAACAGCTAAGACCACGCAGCTTCTCATGTTCCAAAACAGCTCAGCCCCCACTCCTGTCTCAACCATCATTTACAGCTATACAAGCCCACGGCAATATCTTAACAACTAGCTAGATACTGAAAGAAAGCTCACTGGAATCACTTTTAACTTGATGCAAGGCACTGCAGGAGACAGTCCTGCCTCTCTAGGGGCGCTTTTATTTCAGTAATGGGAATTTGTTAAGCGAATTGCCAATAAGTGGATGGCACTGCTAGAAGAAGAGTCAAGTTTTCAGACAGCAAGGGAGATCTTTCTGGAAAGGAAACTTCCCTGTGTCCCCTACGCCTCTCTCCTCGTTATCCCTACTTTTAAATTCTCACTGTAAGTTTCTGGAAAAGTTATCACGGTGAGATGAAAACACCTTGCAGAATTGTCATAGATTGTGTAAACAGCCTCATCGATGATGTGCTTTTTAAATTAAAAAAAGTGTTTATTTTGTCTCACATGTTGGGTGTTACATAAGTGAAGAACATTTTTATAACTTGCAAATATTTTCTATTGAAAAATTTGACGCGATCTTATATATACATAATATGGTGTAGGGCACGCGAGATTTGGGTTTTCATCCTTTGTTAATCGTTTGTCCTGCTTTGGAGACGGGATAATGCAGAATAGCGGCTCCCCTTACGGCATTTGGAGGTGGGCTTCACTGCCTTAAATCCAAGCTCCGCTGCGGACTACTTACGACTCCGGGGCAAGCTGCTTCCGCCCACCCGTGCTGCGTTCCTTCCTGTGGTTTAGAGCCACTCTGCCGCATCCATCCACCAGTTCAGAGTGCTCGTCATTGACATTCAGTGCACGCATGCTCAGTGGTGTCCGACTCTTTGCGACTCCACGGACTATATAGCCTGCCAGGCTCCTCTGCATGGGATTCTCCAGGCAAGAATACTGGAGTGGGTTGCCATTTCCTATTCCAGGAATTCCTATCCCATTCCTATTCCTATCCCAATCCAGAGATCGAAGCTGCGTCTCTTACAGCTCCTGCATTGGCAGGAGGGTTCTAGTGCGTGGACCTTGGCACCCTGTCAGTGCTCACGAAGTGCCAGCCATATTGTTGTTCTCACCTTTATACAGCTTGTGCACTTCCAAAAGCAGGCTTCATTTCATGTTCAAAGTTTTCAGTGTTGACTAGCTGTCACCCAGACAGAAGAAAAATCTGGGGCATCCAATTACAACGGCTAAGTGCCATAACACACCTGCAGATACTTCCAACTGAACAGCACCTAAGCATGACTTCATTTTCCTCTCCTTGTTACTATACTAACAGTTTATAAATAAACACACTGTAACCTCAGAGGGAGGCCCGGCATGTCCGGTTTTGGGAGTAGCCAGCTGGGCCGTGGGCTGCTGGCCCTGTGTCAAGAGCCAGCTCCCCTGTGCTGGTCATTAGCTGCCAGGAAATGCCTTCCTTATTAGTCATTATGGCCTGATGATGTTCTAGTGATAGTGTTAATACTGTGTGAAACGCTGTAGTTTCTAAGCTGGATTAGGAGATTTGTACTGTACTTTATTATTCTAGTTTGAATCATTAAAGTGATCACCTTGTCAAAGGAAAAATACATCATAAAATTCAGAGTTTCCAATGTTAGCCTGGATTTAGTCCTATAATCAAGAGTGGGAAAAGTAAGTGGTATTAGAATATTAGAGATTCATTCTATCTTTGGATGTGTTTGTTATAAAGGGCCTACTGTGTGCTCGGCATCGCTCTCATAAGACATACCTGAACCGACACAGAGAGCTGACAGTCCCGTTAGAAAAACAAAACTATGGAGCAAGAAATAGCAGTGTTCATGTCACAATACTGCTATTGACGTAAATAGCGCTAATTTAAAAAAAATTTCCTGGCAAACAAAATATTCTGAACTTAAGCCAGATATGTGAATATGGTCAAGCAATCAGCAGTGATATCTGAGAACTTTTAACCTTGATTTCAAAAGTCCCACTTGAGAGCTGGAATGGCGGGTGTTTCTTTCTTCCAAGAGCCATTTGGTAACCAGATCTCAAAACAATAAAATGCTAAAGAGAAGTTTTTTTGTGATTTGAAACTTTTCTGCTAAAAAACCAGCACAGAAACTACCATACAAAGTCGCCCAGGGGGACGCCTGAGGATACCAACTCCACGTGTTACACTGTTCACCAGGTGCCACCAGGAATCAAAGGTGCCCGACGCAGGCTGGGCGAATGCAGAGAGGGAGGGGAGCGGGGAGGGGCGTGCCTGCGGGCTCCGGCCCCCAGCACCTGGCCCTAGCAGGACCCAGGCAGGAAGTGAAACCCTGTGACCTCAGCCCAGAGCCTGTCCTGCAAGCCTCTTCTGTTCTCTTCTTGATCTTTTACACTTTATCTTCAAAAAGCAAAGAACAGTGCTGAAACAGGCCTGGCCTTGGGCTTTTTAAAAAATATACTAAAGATTAAGATAACTTCTAAATCATCATCGATGACTGAAGGACTGAAATCCAACTTCTTGGTCTCTAAAGAGCATTTTTGTTCTTTGTTTGTCTTGGAATATCGTTGATTTACAAAGTCGTGCTGCTTTCTGCTGTACAGCAAAGTGACCCAGTTGTACGTATACATACATCGGCTCTTGTTTAGACCCTTTCCCACATAGGCCGTGGCAGGATATTGAGCATACAGCACTGTTCTGTGCTGTACAGTAGGTCCATGTTGGGTATCTACTTTTAAAAACAGTTTTTAACGTTTTGGCCCTGCTGGGTCTTCATTGCTTTTTGAGGGCTTTCTCCAGTTGTGGTGAGAGGGGGGTCCTCCTGCAATGAGTCTCTTGTTGTGGAGCACAGATCTAGGCACACGGACTTCAGTGGTTGCAGCACATGGCTCGGTACACGTGGTGCATCGGCTCAGCCGCTCCACATGCGTAGTAGTGTGTATGTGTTAATCCCAATCTTCCTCTAAAGGACATTTAATTTCGGGTAGTACACTTTAGGAACACAATTTGACGCCCAAATTATTTAATTTTCTATAATCAATAGCCGTGCTTTAACAATCCAGCTGCTTCTATCCACATAATGCTTATGACGAATATTCAAAACTGAAATTCTCAGCCAATAAAGCTCTCTCTTCCTTACAGAGGGTGGTCACAGTGTCCTAATGATTCCCTGAAGGGTGTAACTCACAGCATGTACTGCCCGTGACGTAAGTGAATAAACTTAAAACTGAGGGTAGTCGCCTCGGTGGCCTGTGGTCATGGGGTCCAGGAACTACACAAACAGCTGAACTTTTGAAAATAAACAGACATTTCCCATAGTTTCAGCTTTCTCGGTAGAGGTTGCAAAAAGAAAAAGGAGAAAAAGGAGAGTCAGATTTCAGTTGCCCTTGTTACATCTTCTCCAGTGGACTGGATGTTTATGTCTCCCTATGATTCACAGGTTGCAATTTTCAGCCCCAAGGTGGGGCCCTTGGGAGGTGATTCCATCTTGACGGTGGAGCCCTTATGAATAGGATGAGTGGCCTCAGGAAAGAGACCCCAGAGCGTGACCTTGCCTCTTCCACCAGGTGAGAGCACAGCAAGGAACCCAGCTCTCACCAGAACCCAATCACACTGGTGCCCCCATCTCCTAAGAAATGTGGGAAATAACTTTATTTTGTTTAGGATCCACCCTGTTTACAGTACATGGTTATAGCAGGTCAAGTGGACTCTGACACCTTCCATGTCAAAGTACTTGTTTTCTAACAATACAGCACAAATGATGTCAGCAGAGGAATGCGGAAGAGGCCGTGTGTGGCCAACAGGCCCTGGAAGGGGCCCTGTGTCCATGCGCCGGGTGACTCCCTCCCCTTGCGTGTGGAAGGGACCTGTGACTTGCTTCAAATCAACAGAATCAGACGGTGGTGACGAGCTAGCATTCCTGTGATGACATTATGTTATAGGAGATTCTGTCTCAGCCAACGGCAGTGGGAGATTCTTCTTGTTCAGTTGATGGAGAAAGTAGCCAGGTTGATAAAGCTCGCTCTGCGAGGAACTGCAGGCAGACCTGGGACAAGAGGACGGCCTCTGGGACCTAACGGCAGTCTGCAGCTGACAGTCTGCCGAAGGCCCATCTCCACCAGAGGCCGGCTGAGAACTGGATTCTGCCCACAGCCCAAGTGAGCTGGGAAGAAGAGTCTCTTCCAGGGGAGTCTCCAGGTGAGAATGAGGCCCAGGTGACACCTTCATCGCCACCCGAGACCTGAGCAGGGCACCCGATAAGTCTTGCCCAGACTTCTGACCCATGGACATGGTGAGATAATAAATGTGTGTGTGTGTGTTTGAAGCATTAAATTTGTTGTAATTAGTTACACAGCAAGAAAAAAGCAAATATAGGTTTGGGCTTCTGAAAGCTGGCTGCTGCTGTAACAAACACCTAAAACATGAGGTTGGTTTTAGAACTGGACAGTGAGCAGAGGCTGGGAGAACTCTGAGGAGCACGGCAGAGAGTCTGATTTTCCTTGAATAAACTGTTGATAGAAATCTAGATTTTAAGAATGCTTGAGGAAGGGAGGAACACGTTACTGGAGACCAGAGGGATGGGGATCCTTGTTATGTAGCGGCAGAGCATCTGATGAGATTGCCTCTTGCAGCTGCACAGAAGGCAGAAGCTGTGGGTGGTAAAGCTGGATGCACAGCTAAAGAGATTTCCAAGCAAAGCGATGGGAATGTTACTTGGTTTCTTCTCACTGCTGAGGTAAGATGTGAAGGGAGTAAAGTAAATTAAGTGGAGAACTGTCAAACAAAAAGGAACCAGTGCTTGATGATTTAAAAGTTCCTAGCCTTTCCAGATGCCAAAAGATGCTAAAGGTAAGATTTTTTTTTTTTTTTTCCTGGCAGGAAGGCATGCATTAGGAAAAAGGCCAAGAATGCCATGATACAAACTTTTGGTAAAACCTCAAAAGATCAAAAGGTCAGAGTCCTCAATCCTGAGACAAACGGTGTGCTTCACAGGCCTTCGATCAAACCAGAGAGCCTCAAGAAAGTTGAAGGGAATTGCTCCTCAGCCATTTACAGAAGGAGGTCACCCTACAGAAAGGTTTATCTTAAAGAGAACTGTGCATGTGACTCTTGCCTAATGACTTGAATGGTACAAAGTTGTTTAGAAAATTATTTCAACAGAAACAGTGCCAAGCTTGGACTGAAGAAGTCAGAGAGGAAGAAAGGAAAAGAGGCCATGGAGCCTCCCACTTTTCACTGCCTGGAGTCAGTACATTAGTCGCTCAGTCGTGTCTGACTCTTTGTGACCCCATGGACTGTAGCCCACCAGGCTCCTGTGTCAATGGAATTCTCCAGGTAAGAATACTGGAGTGGGTAGCCATTCTCTTCTCCAGAGGATCTTCCCAACTCAGGGACTGAACCCAGGTCTCCTACATTGCAGATAGATTCTTTACCATCTGAGCCACCAGGGAAGCCCTGGAGTCAGGCTGATGAATTCTCAATGAAAATGTGAGAAAGGGAAGGATGACCAAAGGCTGGAATGAAGGATCCAAGCAGAGTTGACAGCCACGGAGGACTGTCCCAGCCTTGATTGAGGTACCCTGGCTGGACCTGAGCCAGCTGCATTTCAGAGCTGCCTCCCCTCCCATTTCTCCCTCTTGGGAACTGGGGTATCTGAAGATGTCACCCTGTGCCTGTCCTCCTAATTTATATTGGGTGTGTGGGGCAGAGGTCTCATCTCCTTAGTTTTACAGGCCCAGAGTTAGAGAGGAATTGTGCCTAAGAGCTATGCTAATGGATTAAAACCAGGGGTTACCTTCCACCTGAGCCTGATTTAGAAGATGTGATTTTGGATTTTATGCACAAGAGAAGAGACTCTTGGATCTTGAGTGGTGAATGTATTTAGCCTACAGGAGTGTTATGAAGAACTGGGGTCACAGACCTACGACAGGCTACTCCTAAGGTGGTCTCCATGCTCACCTACTGTAGAACGTTGACTTTTTTCTAATAGAATATGGCAAAGGTCTTCTCACTCCTGAGATTAGGCTATATTATGCAAAGAAATAAAGGAAAACAATAGAATGGGAAAGACTAGAGATCTCTTTGAGAAAACTAGAGATACCAAAGGAGCATTTCATGCCAAGATGGGCACAATAAAAGACAGAAGTGGTAGGGACATAACAGAATCAGAAGATATTAAGAAGAAGTGGCAAGAATACACAGAAAAACTATGCAAAAAAGATCTTTGTGACTCAGATAACCATGGTGATGTGATCACTCACCTACAGCCAGACATCCTGGACTGTGAGGTCAAGTGTACCTTATGAAGCATGACTACAAACAAAGTTAGTGGAGGTGATACAATTCCAGTTGAGCTATTTCAAGTCCTAAAAGATGATGTGGCTGCACTCAATACGCCAGCAAATATGGAAAACTCAGCAGTGGCCACAGGACTGGAAAAGGTCAGTTTTCATTCCAATCCCAAAGAAGGGCAATGCCAAAGTATGTTCAAACTACTGCACAATTTCTGCGTCATTTCACATGCTAGCAAGGTCAAGCTCAAAATTCTCTAAACTAGGCCTTAACAGTATGTGAATCAAGAACTTCTAGATGTACAGCTGCAGCTGTTAGTCAGTCATGTCTGACTTTTTGCAACCCCATGGACTGTAGCCCACCAGGATCCTCTGTCCATGGGATTCTCCAGGCAAGAATGCTGGAATGGGTTGCCATTCCCTTCTCCAGAGGATCTTCCCAACCCAGGGATTGAATGCAGGTCTCCTGTACTGCAGGCAGATTCTTTACCATCTGAGCCATCAGGGAAGCCCCTCCAGGTGTATAAGCTGGATTTTAAAAAGGCAGAGTAACTAGAGATCAAATTGGCAACATCTGCTGGGTCATAGAAAAAGCAATAGAATTCCAGAAAACAAGTACTTCTGCTTCACTGACCATGCTAAATCCTTGGACTGTGTGGATCACAACAAACTATGGAAAATTCGTAAAGAGATGGGAATATCAAACCACCTTTCCTGCCTCCAGAGAAACCTGTATGTGGGTCAAGAAGCAACAGTCAGAATCCAACATAGAACAATGGACTGGTTCAAAATCGGCAATGGAGTACGTCAAGGCTGTATATTATCACCCTGTTTATTTAACGGAGTACATCATGCGAAATGCTGGGCTGGATGAAGCACAAGCTGAAATCAAGATTGCTGGGAGAAATATCAATAACCTCAGATACCAGATGACACAACCCTTATGGCAGAAAGCAAAGAAGAACTAAAGAGCCTCTTGATGAAAGTGAAAGAGGAGAGTGAAAAAGCTGAATTAAAACTTACCATATAAAAATGAAGATCCTGGCATCTGGTCCCATCACTTCATGGCAAATAGATGGGGAAACAGTGGAAGCAGTGACAAACTTTATTTTCTTGGGCTCCAAAACCACTGCAAATGGTGACTACAGCCATTAAATTAAAAGATACCTACTCCTTGGAAGAAAAGCTATACCAAACCTAGACAGCATAGTAAAAAGCAGAGACATTACTTTGCTTACAAAGATCTGTAGAGCCAAAGCTATGATCTTCTCAGTAGTCATATGTGGATGTGAGAGTTGGACCATAAAGAAGGCTGAGTGACAAAGAATTTAATGCTTTAAAACTGTGGTGTTGGAGAAGACTCCTAAGAGTCCCTTGAACTGCAAGGAGGTCCAACCAGTCCATCCTAAAGGAAATCAGTCCTGCATATTCATTGGAAGGCTTGATGCTGAAGCTGAAGCTCCAATACTTTGGCCACCTGATTCAAAGAGCCAACCCGTTAGAAAAGATCCTGATGTTGGGAAAGACTGAAGGCAGGAGAAGGGGATTGCAGAAGATGAGATAGTTGGATGGCATCAGTGACTCAATGGACATGAGTTTGAGCAAGCTCTGGGAGATGTTGAAGGACAGGGAAGCCTGGCCTGTTGCAGTTCACAGGGCTGCAAAGAGCTGGACAGACTTAGCAATTAAACAGCAACAACAGGTGAAGTGTCCGTCACGTGCTGTGTTTGCTCAAGATCAGGGACTCTTTAGGAGATGCACTTGACAGTAACTGGACATGCTGTGCTGGAACAGATAAAGAACTGGCTGCCTTGAAGGCAAGATGGTGCTACTTCAGAAAGCCCCAAATCCTCATTCATAGGAGTTTCCAACCTATTTTATATCCACTTGCTGTGCTGAGTCATGTTCTTTCACGTTTTGTTCAGTCCCTCAGAACATTTTTCTTTCTGAGTTTCCTTTTGGGTTATTTTTTCATTTGGCCTCAGAGCATTACTTACCCCCCTTAATGAACCAGAACAGAGGAGTGTCAGCCTGAGCTTTTCCATTACAAATGCACTCGCCTGCATCTGCAGTGGATACAGTTAGTGATGAATCCAGGTAGGGGCACAGACCTGGCATCCCTCTGCCCTCCACTACACACTCAGTAAGGGCTCTTCCTGGACACACACCCACTTGTGCTTCACACAACACTCCCTACCCCCCATTCCCTCTGCAAAAGGCCTAAAAGTACAATTGAAAATCGATTTTGGTAAAATCTACATGGTCATCTGTTTCTACAGACAAAGAGTTACACTTAAATCAATATTTATCTGCTTCTGACTCTCTCACCTCTGGCCTAGTAGTTTTATGAGATTTAAATGAGCATGAAGAGATCTTTGCCTTATCATAGGTGATATCTTATGGAATTAAGAAATACCAGTGATTAAAAAAACAAACAAACAAAAAACCCCATAGCACTGACAAGGAATATAATTTTAAGTAGAATAGATAAGATTAAGACACATAATACTGCAGTTGAGGGTACAGATACATTATAGAAAACAGAAATACTAAAAGCAAATATAAAAATGCATAGAATATAGCATGCCTTATCAAAGTTTGGGCTTCCCTGATAGCTCAGTTGGTAAAGAATCCACCTGCAATGCCGGAGATCCTGGTAGGATTCCTGGGTCAGGAAGAGCCGCTTGAGAAGGGATAGGCTACCCACTCCAGTATTCCTGGGCTTCCCTTATGGCTCAGCTGGTGAAGAATCTGCCTGCAATGTGGGAGACCTGGGTTCAATACCTGGGTTGTGAAGATCCCCTGGAGAAGGGAAAGGCTACCCACTCCAGTATTCTGGCCTGGAAAATTCCATGGACTGTATAGTCCAGGGGGTTGCAAAGAGTCGGACATGACTGATATCAAAGTTTACTGCTTGAAAATCTTTTAAAAAATAATTTTATGAAAGTCTAACTTTTGCTTAAGTTTTTGTATCATTTAACAAGAGATCATCATTTGCTCATTAAATATTAACTGTGACAGAAAACCTAAGTGAAATTCTTACTCTATGCACCACCCCCATCCCGATTTCTGTGGAAAATTAATTTTCCTTTCAAATTCTTTTACCTTCTGGCCTACCCTCTTATATAATGAAATGCTGGCTTCTTCTAGATTGCCTGACTTTTTAAATAAAAACAGCTTCCCATCGACCACAATTCTCCTAGAGGTAAAACACAAGAGTCAGTTTGAGTGAATTTTTCTTCCCATTCTTCTCCAGGTGGGGTAATTGAATTGATGTGCTGTGTGGCTTCAAGGCAGTGGCATTCCAGGATGTCAGATGTTGCTATGGTGCTAAGTCACATCGCCTGGCAGCCTTTTGACTGTGTCTTCATCTCTGATCTTAGTTATGCCACACTCATTACTAATTCACTCCTCGCTGTGCCCAAACATCTGCA
Organism: Bison bison bison; assembly: GCF_000754665.1. Taxonomy (NCBI): domain Eukaryota; kingdom Metazoa; phylum Chordata; class Mammalia; order Artiodactyla; family Bovidae; genus Bison; species Bison bison. The sequence continues at coordinate 2,931,076 of NW_011495075.1, forward strand.
TATTCTCAGTTTTTATCTCCCCCTCCCTTCAAGAATGCCCATCATTCTCCATCTTCAGTTATTAATGTAACTCATTATAGACTTCTCCAGCTGTCCTCAAAATGTATGCTGAATAAGACATGAGGAGGAAAGCTTAGGAAAAAAAAAATAGCTTTCCAGGCCAGGCAAATCATTAGATGAATTTATGTCAGAAAGCAGAAGAAAATTTTCCATACTGTATAGTTCGCTTTGTTACTTAATCACATGCACTATAAGGTGGATAAAGGATGCTCTTTTATTCCAATATGATTATCAATGATAGCACGCATTCAGTTTCAGAAGATGCGTCCACATTCAGAATTTTTCCCCTAATGATGGAATTAAGTAAAGGAAATTTTCTCCCCTAAAATTCTATTGACTTAAAATGAGGACTTGTAACTGCTGCAAAAATGTCTAGTTTTTTTTTTTTTTATTAAATTAAGCCACATGCTTCAATTTGTATATATGTATAAACATAATTGGTGAATGCACATATATGTAACAGCATTAGTGATAAGTACACATAATTTTAGGTGAAAACTTGTTTTACAATACCTCACAGATAGCTGCCTGACACAAAAATATTAAAGAACAAGAAAACATGGGACTACTCATTGCATCCTTCATTAGAAAGTGGTCATTATTCATGTGCTGACTTAACCATCAGCACAATTGTATATGGTATCATTTTACTGAATATTGGAAGACACCAGTATCTACCCCCAGGACTTTCCTTATCCAGTGGTGAATACCGGAAACGTAATGCTGGTTTTCCCCTTCATTTTCCACTCTAGTTCACCTTTCTAGTCATCTTTGTTATTTCTTTTTTCTCTATGCCTCCATCCAATCATTTATTTTTCATTTATTCCTGTATTAATGTTTATTTGCCCAGTCAAGGAAAGCCAAGGACTTTGCAAAAAATACGAAGGTAGTACCAGTAGAGGATTTTATATGTATTCACCTATAAATTCTAGAGGGAAGATGTTCAATCTGAGCTGGTATCTGTAATTGGTGCCCTACTATGACCAAAAGTACTTAAGAACAGGATTTGAAACGAGGTTATAGAAGGATATGAAGGTTTGGGTGGTTGAGTTGAGAAAGCAACACCTCAAGTGGCAACAAATAATGAAGTTCAAGGCACTGAAGATAAAATGCATTAACTCACTGTTTTGTCCAAAACTGGCCTCATATTAGAAAATCCAGATTACTAGACATTATTGCAACCATTTGTCACTTAGTCATCTAAAATCATTCAAAATGCATATATATTATTTATATTTTAGGTTATATATCCATAATCAAAGTTTCCTAGAGAGCATGAGTATATATTTATATATAATTTTTTCTTCATTCTTTTCAGAAAACTTGAGTTATACAATTTATGGAAACAAACCTTTCAATTTCTAGGCCAACACTCTCACTCCACGTTACTAGCTCCTGTTCTATTTCTTACAATGATTCTTCATTTTTCCAAATAAAAATTAAAATGCCTAACTTAGCTTCTAGGAAACAGTAATCTGTCCCTTTTGCTTAATCTGCAAAATTAAAGCAATATTTTGCAAAGACTGAGCAGGTGGCAGATTGGAAGTTGACTGGGAGAGAGGGAAAGTGGCAATGCAGAGCTATGGCAAGACCCATCTCTGGACTCAATAACTCCTCTTCTTGCCCTCCCCTGGTACCCGTCTCTGCCGGAGGTGACCACATTTTCCTCTAGTTCCTGGGCATGGAGAGACACACTATGGAACTCTAGGTTCTATGTTGATATTTTACGTCTATTTTAGGTCATAGTCATATATGCTGGCCTTTGGTCCAAATAAGTTCTACAGTATTAATTTTAGATTATGGCGAAAAGTGAGTGTGTCAGTTGCTCAGCACGTCCAAGTCTTTGCAATCCCATGGACTTATATAGCCTGCTAGGCTCCTCTGGCGTTTTCCAGGCAAGAATACTGGAGTGAGTAGCCATTTCCTTCTCCAGGGGATCTTCCTGAAACAGCCATTGAACCCAAGTCTCCTGCATTGCGGGCAGGTTCTTTACTGCCTGAGCCACAAGGGAAGCCCTTACATTATGGTTCAGTTTAGTCGCGACCCCAAGGACTGCAGCATGCCAGGCCTCCCTGTTCATCACCAACTCCCAGAGCTTACTCAGACTCATGTCCATTGAGTCGGTGAGCCATCCAACCATCTAATCCTCTGTCGTCCCCTTCTCCTCCCACCTTCAATCATTTCCAGAATCAGGGTGTTTTCAAATGAGTCAGTTCTTTGCATCAGGTGGCCAAAGTTTCAGAGTTTCAGCTTTAGCATCAGTCCTTCCATTGAATATTCGGGACTGATTTCCTTTAGGATGGACTGGTTGGATCTCCTTGCAGTCCAAGGGACTCTCAAGAGGCTTCTCCAACACCACAGTTCAAAAGCATCAATTCTTGGGCGCTCAGCTTTCTTTATAGTCCAACTCTCACATCCACACATGACCACTGGGAAAACCATAGCCTTGACTAGACAGACCTTTGTTGGCCAAGTAATATCTCTGCTTAGTGGTATTCAAAATAATTTGTGAACAAAATGAATTTGGGATGGATTGTGACGGACAATCTGCACAACTTGACACCTGATTATACCAAGGAGAGGTGGAGGGTGGAGAGGAAAACTAAGTAGCTTTTGTGGTAATGTCCGGGGAAAAGAGTGGTACCAGGAGCGGAAGCCGGGACAAAGGATTTGTTGGAATACTTAACAGGGAGCTGGACACAGCCAGCCGGCTCTTTGCAGATTAGCGGACTGCTGGGAGGAGGCAGAATTCAGGGATGCCAAGCGCAGGTGACCCTCCCCTCTCAGGTCAGGATTTTGGGCACACAGACCAAGGCCCGGCAGCCTGGACTCCAGCCCACGTTACCCCGCCCCCATTCTCTATGCCTGCACTTTACGCCCCTGCCACCATCTCGGGCGGCCCTTACCTGGCTTCCTCCAGGTATGCAGTCCATCCCTCCAGGACCACCTGGGCCAGTGGCTGGGTGGCAGCCATTCTCTGGCTTCTCTGGGGACCCTCGGGCTGCAGGGGGCCATGGAGCAGGCTGTGCCACCATCATACTGGAGAAGCACCCTGGGCCCCTAAGAGGTCCTGGGAGGGCCCTAGGGTGGGTGAGGGAAACCCTGACCACCTGGCTGGCTGTTCTTCCTGGACTGCACAGCAGAGCAGTGTGTGCTCGAGCCCGGTACCTCCACAGACCAGCCAGGCGGGTCCTGTCCCCTGCTCCTGTGGAGCCCCTGCCCCTCTGGAGCCCAGCCAACTGGAAGCCCGTCCTGGAAGCCCCGCTCCATGGAACCCCATCAACTGGATCCCAGCTTCCATGGAGCTCCACCCCCACGGAGCCCCGCCCCCACGGAGCCCTGCCTGGTACCCGGCTTCCCATCCCAGGGGCTCCACAGGACCTGGAAGCCAGGGCCTTCCTTAAGAAGTTGCTGGAACAGAGCAAGATGTCTTCCTTGGTGCCCACTCCTTGCCTCATCTCTCCGACCTGCCCTACAAACCCTTGCAGCCTCCTACCTTGGGTCAACCTCGTACCCTGCCCTGGGGAATGCTCAGCTTGGGGGCCACCTGGAGAGACAGAGAGAGCAGGGCAGGAGATGTGGGGTAAGTGCCCCCATCCCCAGCAGGCAGCACCTCCTCCTCCACCCCAGCCCTCTTTTCTGCAACCCCACCCCCCGCAATCCTACCTCCAGCACGCAGGGGCCACAGGAAAAGGAGTGACCAGAATGAACCAGGGGCTCAGAAGTGCACAGCGGAGGAAGCAGCAGAGGGCGAGAGCCAGGGACTGGAGTCAAGAGACCAGGAGCGGGGGGAGAGGCCAGTCTTGGGGCTGGAGCTCCAGACATGCTCATTAGGTGTAGGAGGCCTGGAGCAGAGGACAAGCCTGGCTAGATGGGCAGGGGCGGGGCTTGTAGGCGGAGCTGGTCTCCAGGTCTGCCTCGCCAGTTGCTAGTGGTCACTCCATCACCGCTTCCTTTTACTTCATCCAAATCACATCTCCCCTCCGGCCTCGTTGCCCCTCTCTTCTCCTCTCTTCTCTTCTCTTCACTTCCGCCCTCTCTTCTCTCTCTGGTTTTAGCCTAGTTTCCTCTCCTGCCCATTTCTGAATTTGGTCCCTCCGCCTTTTTCAGAACCCAGAATCATGGGATGTTTGATCCTAGTCAGCACCCCTTAAATAACAGCTTTGGAATGGAGGCCACCAGGGGATTCACGGAGCAGGGTAGAGCTGGGAAGCCTGTTCTGAACGTCCAGTCGGTGGTTTCTTGCCAGTCGTTCTTGATGGGGCTTAGAGAGACCCATGGGATAGAGCAGAGAAGGAGGGATAGGAAGCTGGCAGAAATATTGCAAATTAGAAGAGGTGTGCTGGCTGCTGCTCTGTGTAAGGAATGGTGTGTCTCAGAATGGGACTCACAGATTATCACCAAAGCAGGAAGCCAAGTGGCCTTGGGCAATTAGCTTTTGGGGAAAGAGCTAAAAGGTGATCAGGCTCACAGGGCAGGTGAATACACAGGCAGGTGGGGAAGGGGCAGCATGGAGGATGGCCACTTTGGGAGCTAGCTGTTCCTTCTCCCTCTGGGAGAAAATCAGAACTTTCATACAAAGATGGGCACAATAAAGGACAGAACTGGTACGGACCTAACAGAAACAGAAGATAATAAGAAGAGGTGGCAAGAATACACAGAAGAACTATACAAAAAAGATCTTCACAACCCAGATAATCTCGATGGTGTGTTCACCCACCTAGAGCCAGACATCCTGGAGTGTGAAGTCAAGTGGGCCTTAGGAAGCATCACTACGAACAAAGCTAGTGGAGGTGATGGAATTCCAGTTGAGCTTTTTCAAATCCTAAAAGATGATGCTGTGAAAATTCTGTGCTCAATTTGCCAGCAAATTTGGAAAACTCAACAGTAGCCATAGGACTGGAAAAGGTCAGTTTCCATTCCAATCCCAAAGAAAGGCAATGCCAAAGAATGCTCAAACTACCACACAATTGCACTCATCTCACATGCTAGCAAAGTAATGCTCAAAATTCTCCAAGCCAGGCTTCAATAGTACATGAACCAAGAACTTCCAGATGCTCAAGCTAGATTAAGAAAAGGCAGAGAAACCAGAGATCAAATTGCCAACATCCTTTGGATCATCGAAAAAGCAAGAGAGTTCCAGAAAAACATCTCTTCTGCTTTATTGACTACACCAAAGCCTTTCACTGTATGAATCACAACAAACTGTGGAAAATCCTTAAAGAGATGGGAAGAGCAGACCACCTCACCTGCCTTCTGAGAAATCTCTATGCAGGTCAGGAAGCAACAGTTAGAACTGGACACAGAAAAAGACACTGGTTCCAAATCAGGAAAGGAGTATGTCAAGGCTGTATACTGTCACCCTGCTTATTTAACTTATATGCAGAGTACATCATGAGAAACACTGGACTGGATAAACCACAAACTGGAATCAAGATTGCTGGGAGAAATATCAACAACCTCAGATATGCAGATGACACCACCCTTATGGCAGAAAACGAAGCAGAACTAAAGAGCTTCTTGATGAAAGTGAAAGAGGAGAGTGAAAAAGTTGGCTTAAAACTCAACATTTAGAACGAAGATCATGGCATCTGGTCCCATCACTTCATGGCAAACAGATGGGGCAGCAATGGAAACAGTGGCAGACTTTATTTCCTTGGGCTCCAAATTACTAAAGATGGTGACTGCAGCCATGAAATTAAAAGAGGCTTACTCCTTGGAAGAAAAGTTATGACCAACCTATCAGGTCAATTCAGTTCAGTTCAGTTGCTCAGTCATGTCCAACTCTTTGCGACTCTATGAATTGCAGCACGCCAGGCCTCCCTGTCCATCACCAACTCCTGGAGTTGGTGATGCCATCCAGCCATCTCATCCTCTGTCATCCCCTTCTCCTCCTGCCCCCAATCCCTCCCAGCATCAGAGTCTTTTCCAATGAGTCAGCTCTTTGCATGAGGTGGCCAAAGTAT
>NW_011495075.1:2937554-2990932 GCF_000754665.1 Bison bison bison
GGTGTCATCTGCATATCTGAGGTTATTGATATTTCTCCCGGCAATCTTGATTCCAGCTTGTGCTTCTTCCAGCCCAGCATTTCTCATGATGTACTCTGCATATAAGTTAAATAAGCAAGGTGACAATATACAGCTTTGACGTTATTCTTTTCCTATTTGGAACCAGTCTGTTTTTCCATGTCCAGTTCTAACTGTTGCTTCCTGACCTGCATATAGGTATCTCTAGAGGCAGGTCAGGTGGTCTGGTATTCCCATCTCTTTCAGAATTTTCCACAGTTTATTGTGATCCACACAGTCAAAAGCTTAGGCATAGTCAATAAAGCAGAAGTAGATGTTTTTCTGGAGCTCTCTTGCTTTTTCAATGATCCAGCGGATGTAAACAGAGACATTACTTTGCCAACAAAAGTCCATCTAGTCAAAGCTATGGTTTTTCCAGTATTCATACATGGATGTCAGAGTTGGACTATAAAGAAAGCTGAGCACCGAAGAATTGATGCTTATGAACTGTGGTGTTGGAGAAAACTCTTGAGAGTCCCTTGGACTGCAAGGAGATTCATCCAGTCCATCCTATAGGAGATCAGTCCTGGGTGTTCATTGGAAGGACTGATGCTGAAGCTAAAACTCCAATACTTTGGCCACCTGATGTGAAGAACTGACTCATTTGAAAAGACCCTGATTCTGGGAGAGATTGAAGGCAGGAGGAGAAGGGGATGGCAGAGGATGAGATGGTTAGATGGCATCATGGACTCAATGGACATGAGTTTGAGTAAACTCTGAGAGTTGGTGATGGACAGGGAAGCCTGGCGTGCTGCAGTCCCTGGGGTTGCAAAGATTTGGACACAACTAAGTGACTGAACTGAACTGAACTGAAGTTCTGGAGGAGGACCTGTATCAATCACTCAGTCACCTCCAACTCTTTTCAACCACATGGACTGTAGTCCACCAGGTTCTCTGCCTGTGGAATTTCCGAGGCAAGAGTACTGGAGTGGGTTGCCATTTCCTTTTCCAGGGGATCTTCTTGACTCAGAGATTGAACTCATGTCTGCTTCTCCATAAGGGAAGGTGGGGCTGATCTTTAAGGGTGTTGCAAGCAAAAAATAAAACCAAGTGTTTTATTTTCTGGGGAAAAATGCAGATTGGTGCCGACAGGATATCTGTCAGGGAGTTTTATCATGATAAATGAAAAGAGGCCTTTCTTAGCTATTAATTTTTTTCTTTTTCTTTTATTTTTGATTGCAACAATATTGTGTTTCTGCCATATATCTACGTGATTCAGCCATAAGTGTACATATGTCCCTTCCCTCTTGAACCTCCCTCCCACCTCCCACCCCATCCCACCCCTCTAGGTGTCACAGAGAATGAGGGTTGAGCTCCCTGAGTCACACAGCAAATCCCCACTGGCATCTGTTTTCCATATGGTAGAGTATAAGTTTCCATGCTACTTGCTCATTCGTCCCTCCGTCTCCTTCCCGTACTGTGTCCAGTCTGTTCTCTGTGCCTGTGTCTCTACTGATGCCCTGAAAATAGGTTCATCGTGGCCAATGTTAAATTGTACCATATTTCTAGATTCCATATATATGCATTAATACATGATATTTGTTTTTCTCTTTCTGACTTACTTCACTCAGCTATTAATTTCAAAGTCGGGTTCTGTGAGTTCATTGTTAGTGTAATAAAAAGAGGACTAAGTCGCAACTACGCTGGAAACTCATCACTGTTTTTAGTGACTTTTCTGTATTCTAGACTTTGCTTGATTTTCAAATTCATAATATATTTGCTATTTATAACAGCTATTAGCATGGCCAATATTAAATTGTAGTACTTCCCCTCTGAAGAAGAGGAAAATTAAGTTTAGAGATGGTAGGTCATTTTTCCAAGATCACAATATTCTAAATGGTAGAATTTTTATTTGAGAAATGAGAACGTTGTGTCTGAATAAAGAGTTTTATTTTTTTTAATTTTCTTTGAAAGTTAGTAAGCCACACATAAGTACTAAGATCTATTTTCCTTCATAGCTCACAAGTTTATACTAATTATGTGGAAATATTTGATAAAATAGTCACTTGATAATATATTACTGTTAAATGCAAATGATTACAAGTTATCTCAATTTATTAGTTATTAAACTCTTTATAGATTGTAACTATTTATTTAAATGGTTTAATGAACTTCATTTCTGAGTTGGTTCTCTGGTGGTTCAGACAGTAAAGAATCTGCCTGCAATGCAGGAGACCCGAGTTCCATCCCTGGGTGGGGAAGATCCCCTGAAGAAGGAAATGGCAACCCACTCCAGTATTCTTGTCTGGAGAATCCCACGGACAGAGGAGCCTGGTGGGTTACAGTCCATGGGGTGGCAAAGAGTCAGACACAATCGAGCAACTTCGCTTTCACTTTTCTGAGTTGAATGTGACAAATGTTTCATATTCCATGCCAAGGTTCTTGGCTGCAAATGGAAGAAGCAAGTGCCGTTTATGGGAAGTGGTAAAGGGGAAAACATTGACCTGATTTAGAGTCACTCACAGCACCGATGGAAAGGCAAGAGAACACATTATAGAAAACTGTAGTACAAATACCTGAGTCAAGGCAGCCGAGAACTCAGCAGGGGTTACGGCTGGCCTCTTGCTGCCTTGTGTGTGCACGCTAAGCTGTTTCCGTTGTGTTTGACTGTGCAACGCTATGAGACTATGCTGCTGCTGCTGCTGCTGCTGCTGCTGAGTCGCTTCAGTCGTGTCCGACTCTGTGCGACCCCATAGACGGCAGCCAACCAGGCTCCCCCATCCCTGGGATTCTCCAGGCAGGAACACTGGAATGGGTTGCCATTTCCTTCTCCAATGCAGGAAAGTGAAAAGCGAAAGTGAAGTTGCTCAGTAGCCCACCAGGATCCTGTATCCACGGGATTCTCAAGGCAAGAGTATTGACGTGGGTTGCCATGCCCTCCTCCAGGGAATCTTCCGAACTCACAGATTGAATCTGTGTCTCTTGGGTCTCCTGTGGGTTCTTTACCACTAGCGCCACCTATTACTCCTAATTGTCCCATGAGAACATCCACCTGACTCTTCATCTGTACAGCCCTTCCTTAAGATCTAGAGCCTCCTCCCCAAACCTGTCCTTCAATTGACAGAGAATAAATAGAATCATCTCCTTCTGTTTGGCTCCTGGGGTGGGAGTTAGGACCCTGCCTCAGCCCCGTTTGAAGATCCCTATCAACACAGGGAGTGTTTGCATGTTGGTTGCCCACATCACGAAAATTTGGTAATGCAGTTGTATATTGAGGCCTTTTCTAAGAAATAACTAAGTTGCACAGCAATTTCAGTGAGTAGCTTGGAGTAACATAGCTTAGTGGAGAGGAAAGTCTAACATCTGTCTTGCCCTTTTTAGCAGGTCACCATGTTTATCCATAACATTATGAAACACAGTTGACATAATTCATACCTATTAACAATGCCTGGCATGGTACATGTAGTTTAAATGTCCCTCTATTTTTTTTCCCTTGCTTGTTTTGAGTGCTGACTTAAGAAATGAAAGTTTTCTCATGCATTTGCTTTGAAGATTATTGTTATTATACTTTTAATGATTGAAATTAACATATGTGAATTTGTCACCTTGCATTCAGAGCCAGCATAAGCTTGCTTAGTTGCTAAGTCGTGTTCAACTCTTTGCAACCGCATGGACTGTAGCCTGCCAGGCTCCTGTGTCCATGGGGATTCTCCAAGTAATAAAACTGGAGTGGGTTACCATTCCCTCCTCCAGGGAGTTTTCCTAACCCTGGGATAGAACTTGGGTCGTCCATATTGCGGGTGGATTCTTTACCATCTGAGCCACCAGGGAAGTCCAAGAACACTGGAGTGGGTACCCCATTCCTTCTCCAGGCACTCTTCCTGACCCAGGAATCAAACCAGGGTCTCCTTCATTGCAGACGGGTTCTTTACCAGCTGAGGTACCAGGGAAGCCCAACATAAGCTCAGGGCAGTGAATAAAACAGGATCCCTAGGAGAACTTGGATTAAATCCACTGTTTTAGGCATTAGAGCAGATAGCTGATTTCCAGCTTTGCCTGTGAAGCAAAAATGCTACATTTTTGAGTTTGAAAAACACGAGGCATGCGGTAATCCCAGAAAGCTGAAAATTGGGTAGATTCTGCAGTTTTTCCTGTTCTATCCAATGCAAAATAATCATTTTGTCATAGTGTTGCTCTCTTTTGCACAAAAAGAGCTTTAAAACCCCTCAAAAACTGGATCTGTGCACTTATGAACAAGACCTCAGGGAGCCCTCTTACTGTCTTCCCCACACCTGAAGTTACAAGGGCACGTTGGGCTGTCTGCAACCAGGAAGCGATCCCTCACCAGAAGCTGGCCTGCTGCCACCCTGACGGTGAACATCAGCCTCCAGAACCGTGAGTAAGACATTTCTGTTGTTCTGTCATTGCTGCCTGATCTAAGACAAGAAGCCATTTATTTTTTTTTTTCTTTCTTTGTTTTTGCATCGGTATCTACTTGCTGCAACGTCATTTAGTTGAAAGATTATTTTTTCCCACTTAATTGTCATGGAATTTTGTTATAAACCATAAACCATTTTGGAGTTCTCTGTTGTTTCATGAGTTTATCTATTTTTATGCATATTCTGTCTTAATGACGGTTGCTTTATAGTAAGTCTTCCTAGCGAATAGTGGAAGGACTCTGGGTTCATCCGTCTTCTTCAAAATTGTCTTGACTATTCCAGGCAAGTCTGTATAATTTTAGAATCAGCTTATTAATTTCCAAGAAAAAAGTCCTACTGAGGTTTGTAGTGGGCTGAGTGGTGGCCTGAAAACACATGTCCACCTTCAAATTCTTGTAATCTGCAAGTGTTATTTGGAGAAAGGATCTTTGCACGTGTGATTAAGGATCTTAGATAAGAAGATTGTCCTGGATTATGACAGTGGCCTGAATCTAATCGTAAATATCCTTCTAGGGGACTTCTCTGGAGGTCCAGTGATTAAGACTCCATCTTCCAATGCAGGGGGCAAGGATTCGCTCTCTGGTGGGGGAGTTAAGATCCCACTTCTGCAGTGCAGCCAAATAAATCAATAAAGAGAAAGCTTAAAAAAATATCCTTCTAAGAGGTGGGAATGGGTGATTGGAGACACACACAGGGAAGAAGGCCACGTGAAGACGTAGTCAGAGGTTGGAGTGAGGCAGCCACAAGCCAAAGAATGCCAGGAGATGCTGGCATCACAGAAGCTGGAAGAGAAGAGAAGCAGGTCGTCCTCCGAGCCTCTGGAGGGAGGCTTGCCACACTGCCAGCTGGGTTTCAGGCTTCCAGCCTCCGATGTGTGTGAAATATACAATTCTATTTCAAGCCACCCACTCCGGCCTTCTTTGTTACCACAGCCATAGAAAGGAGTATAGGATTTTAACTGAGATCACATTATTTGTATCCAATTTAGGAAAACTTGACATTTCAACTGTATTAAGTTTTATGATCGACAAGCATAGTGTATCTATTTAGTTTTTCTTACATTTTTCTCAGTGATATTTTTTGGTATTTAGTCAAAAAGTATATACATGAATGCTAAGTCACTTCAGTCGTGGCTGACTCTTTGAGACCTCAGGGACTGTAGCCCACAAGGCTCCTCTCTCTGTGGAATTCTCCAGGGAAGAATACTGGAGGGGGTTGCCATTTCCTCCTCCAGGGGATCTTCCCAACCCAGGGATCGACCCTGTGTCTCGTATGCATTCTCTATTTGCAGACGGGTTCCTTACCACCGGTAGAACCTGGGAAGCCACAGAAACTTGTGTGTATGCTGTATACTTGTGTACGTAGTTTTAATTTTAAGCTTGTGTATATGCTGTTTACCTGTGTATAGAGTTTTAAATTTTACTAATTTCCAATCTTATCATTGCTGTTTCCTTCCTTTAGCTTTCTTTGATGTATGTTTTCCAGTTTTTTGAAATGCTGTCTTGGTGATTGATTTCAGTCTTCCTTTTCTATATATGCATATGTGTCTGTAAATCGCCTTCTAAGCACTGTTTAAACTGCATCCCACAAACTGATCTGCTTGTGTTCTTGATCATTCATTTTCTAAGTTTTATTTTGATATTTTCATTACTCATTGTTATTTAGAAATGTGCCGCTTAATATTGTCATGTGGGAATTTTCTACTTATAGTTTCATTCAATGTTTATGTCTTTTTAAAAGATTTTCTTGATTTCTAATTTAATTTCTGTTATCATAACATACTTTATTTGCTTTAGTTTGATGATGAGTGAGGGCAGTGTATCTATTTATTCTGTATCTACATAGTATTTCAAAATGTATTCATATTTATGTCCTAGCACTAATTTGATCTATTATTTTGAATGTTCCACGATGTACCATCAAACAATATCTACTCTTCAACTCTTGTGAGGTTCTGTAAATATCAGTTAAGTCCACTTGTGTAGTAAGGTTGTTTAAATAGTCTATATTCTTAGTGACCTTTTACTAGTTTTCTCTCTTCTGTTGTTTAAATTAAAATTTTATTTTTGTGGCTTAAAATATGTATCCTTGACTTCTTACAATCTCCCTTAAATTAGAATATTTACCACTTTTTGAATGATTTAAAAATAGTAAAAGTATTAGATTTACCATACTCCCCTTACCCATTGACACTTTTGGATATTATTGACAAACGTTTTATTTCCTCTTATGTTACAAGCTCACAAGGCAGAATTATCAGTCTTGCTTTGGAAGTCAGAGTTACTTGTATTTCTCCACGAGTTTACCTTTTCTAGTCCTCCCCCTTTCTTTTGGGACTTTCTTTTCCTGTCTATTATAATTTCAGCCTAAAGGAACTCCACTGGTAATTCTTATGTGCAAGTCAACCGGCACATAATTTTTAGCTCTTTTTTGGGGGGTGGGGTATCTGAACATGAGTTTGTATTGCCTCAGTTTTTGAAGAATCTGTATTGAGGGATTAGAATCATGAAGTTGCAGACTTTCACCCCTTTAGGCGCTTAGCAGACGTAGTTTTATTGCCCTTCTTCTATATTTGTTGCTTATCTTCAAAAATTAGTCATCAGATAAAAAGTCACATTTTTTAAAAAAGTCATGTGTCATCTATCTCCATCTGCTTTTAAGGTTTTGTCTTCGGTTCTGGTTTTCAGCATTTGAATTTTGAGGGGCTTAAGTATTTTGTTTTCCAGTTTTCATTATGGGCTTTTCTGAGCGACCCTAATCTGTGGGTCAATATGTTTTCATTACTTTAGGAAAACTTGGAGCCATTGTCTCCTCAAATAGTTAGCACCAGTCTCCTCCTCCTCTTTTTCTCTGTGCTCACTTTGCGTATTCTCCATTTATGAATCGTCTCATGTCTTGTAACTTTTTATTCGAGAAAAGACATTGTTATAATCACAGAGGCTTCAGATAGTAGTGATTTGTCCCTATTTCTGAGATTAGACGCATTAGGACGATGAGTTTAGAGTTGTCCGGTCTCTCTCCTCAGCTGCGAAAGACCATGGGAGATTTAGTCATGCTCTGTAGAAATGTGAGCAAAATGCTTTTCTCTCATCTCAAATTCCTTATATGTATGTTTATTGCAGATTATTATGTGGAATTAAATGAGCTAATGTATTGAAACCATTTAGTAGTGTTTGACGTATAGTGAATTCTCAAAAAAATGTGAACTTTTACTTGCTGATTGTATAGATACTATTCTTTCTATCTTGCGTGATTCTAGTGAGTATCCCTTCCTGGAGATTTAGTGAGCTGCAAATCACTTGCTTCTGCTGGCACACACAGGAGTAGTTATGCTGACTATCAGGATAACTGTGCCATGGATGATGTCAGCTGGAGGGGTTGTCCAGAGCTGGGCCCCTGCTGGGGCTGACTGTGTTTTCCCAAGGTGGTGGCAATGGCATCTCCTATCGCTCACACTTTTCTTCCAACCTGACTTTGGCTCTCCTCCCGACGAGGAGACTTCTGTGGCTTATTTTATGAAATATGTTTTGTTTTTTAAACTGGAGGACAGTTGCTTCACAGTGTTGTCTGTTTCTGCTATACAGCAAAGTGAACGTCACAGTTGCACACACACCCCCTCCTTTTTGGATTTCCTTCCCATTTAGGTCACCACAGAGCACACGGCACTGAGTAGAGGGCCTTTACAGTATGCTCTTGTTAGTCATCTGTGTTATACATAAAATCAATAATGTACATGCGTCAATCCCAATGTCCCAATTCATCCCACCCTCTCTCCCCCTGAATGATCCAGCAGTTCATTCTATACATCTGTGTCTCTCCTTCTGCTTTGTAAATTGGACCATCTACGCCATTTTTCTAGGTTTCACATGTATGCACACATATATATTTGTTTTTCTCTTTCTGACTTATTTCACTCTGTATGACAGTCTCTAGATCTATCCACATCTCTGCAAATGACACAGTTTTGCACCTCTTGATGGCTGAGTAATATCCCATTGTACATAAGCACCACATCTTCCTTATCCATTCATCTGTTGATGGCTTGTGCTTTCTGCAGCTATATCGTCACACGTTCTTAAACTTCCATTTATTTACTGGAGGACTGACCCTTAAACCTTCATGTACATATAAACGATCTGACTGCCCTAAGGTTCCCAGGCTAAGAAATTCAAATAGTTGAACCTGAGGGGTCACTTGGAGAGTTTCTGAGACCACATGCAGAGAGAAATGCTCCTCCAGCCCCAGCTTCCCTCCAGCTGTCGTTCCAGCTGCTGGCTGACTAAGCCCATGAGACGCCCTGAGCCAAAACCACACCTTCAAGTTCTTTCCAAGTTCCTGATCCACAGACACTGTGAGACACAATGAAACGAGTGTGGTAGTCGGACGCTTGATCCTTGAAAAGAAAGTTATGACCAACCTAGACAGCGTATTGAAAAGCAGAGACATTACTTTGCCAGCAAATGTCCATCTAGTCAAAGCCATGGTTTTTCCAGTAGTCACGTATGGACGTGAGAGTTGGACTGTGAAGAAAGCTGAGCGCCAAAGAATTGATGCTTTTGGACTGTGGTGTTGGAGAAGACTCTTGAGAGTTCCTTGGACTGCAAGGAGATCCAACCAATCCATCCTAAAGGAAATCAGTTCTGAATATTCATTGGAAGGACTGATGCTGAAGCTGAAACTCCAATACTTTGACCACCTAAAGCAAAGAACTGACTCATTGGAAAAGATCCTGATGCTGGGAAAGATTGAAGTCAGGAGGAGAAGGGGACGACAGAGGATGAGATGGTTGGATGGCATCACCGACTCAATGGACATGAGTTTGAGTAAACCTCGGGAGTTGGTGATGGACCAGGAAGCCTGGTGTGCTGCAGTCCATGGGGTTGCAAACAGTTGGACATGACTGAGCAACTGAACTGAACTGAATGGTAATCTGATTGTCAAAAGTAATTAGGCTAACTTGTGAACTTCCACTAAACCACTCAACCAATGCTATCTAAATTGGAAGTGGTTTTTCTCTTAATACAGAAAGAAGAGACTCAAGAATTTTTATGTTACTTATAGTCATCTCTGCAACAGAGCATGAGGTTCCCACCTGACCTGCTAAGTATATCTGTACCATGGTAATAGAATGTCTGCTTTTTACTTAGGCCAGAGTCTAATGTATATGTGATTTCCCAAAGCGGGAATACATAAGCTGAGTAATTTGTGTCTCACAAATATTAGGTCCCATGGACAATCCAAGGAGTTTCAGAATCTCCAAAAAGGTGCTAATTCTCCCACCTGTTCTTGGAAACTCTTTGGCTCAGCAACTAAAAGGGAAGTAGAGGTCTGCATGCTGCCTGTTCCAAAAACTCTTTCTCTGGGCTTGTGGTGTAATCACTGTGATTTGTGAACATCCAAGAAATGCTCTCTGGTTTTCTGGCTGGTCTTACGGAGCCCCTTCTGTCTGTCCACGGACTTGTGTCTTGGTTTTCAAATGCATCTCAGACTCTCCGCCTGAGAAGGAAGTGAAATAGAAGTGCACACATCCGGAACATTTCACAGATGCTGCTTCTTCCTCAGGCTACACTTGTAGTTCATTCCTTTGTTTTAACATCAACCTTCCAGCCGTGATATTTTTTTCCACTTCTGTTACTTTTTTTATTGGAGTGCAGTTGACTTACAGTGTTGTGTTAATGTCTGCCATACAGCAAAGGGATTCAGTTAGCTATACATTCTTTTTAAAATATTCTTTTCCCGAAGTTTTTTGATTAAATGTTGATTTCTCCATTTATTTCTTGTGGGTGTTCACTCCATCACAGAGACCTGTATTTTTGCCTTCCAAATGGTCCTTTAGCCTTCGTTTTCCCTCCTTAGGGTCACTTACACTGTCCTTATCTATGCCTAGCACATAAATATAAGAACCAGTGTGCGTTTTACAGAAAGGGGAGTCATTACTACCACTGGCTGCATTCTACTGTGTCAAGTGTATTTACAAACAACTCTGAAATGCGTGAAAAATCAGAGTCTATGTCAGCTCATCGAGTTGTGAATTCTTTCTGTATTGTTAACTGAACCGTGTGATGAGGGAACATGATAGCTACTCGCTCCCCCCGCCCCTCTCCAGCTAGTTTGTTGGAGATGATCACATAGTTAGTGAGATTTTATTGTTTGGGGAGGTTTGACTAAAATTATTGTTCAGCTCAGGCAAATAGAGAAATAAAATAGACAGTTTATTTTAATTATGTACCCAGAGCTTGGACATGAAAAGAAATAATGAAATCAGAAAAAGAAACTTTAAAATTTTTCCGTCTGTTCTTGAAAATATCTACAGTGTCATTATTTACAAAGTTGCCTATGGTAATAGGATGTAAGTTATTCCTTCAACATTTTTATTTTCAGTATTTTCTAAAGTGTTTATTTGCTCAATATTATTTTACTGGATGATTAATATGACTAACTTCATTTACAGAAAATTAAAGTTAGCATAATAGGAATTTCAGAGTAAAGAGACAAAACAGTTTTTGAACCTCAAAAGTATTAAATACACCTCAAAGGCACAACAGAAATCCTGTGGCAGAAAAGTCTCAGATTTCACAAAGAGGTGGCATGCATTTAATGCTGGAATGTTCATTATGGAATCAATTATGCATAATTTTTATTTATAATATACACAAGAACTCTTTTCCTGTGAATAATGGGACCTGAGACTAAGACCTCTTAAGTGTACACCAGTCAAATTCCTGCAAATACGAGGGGTTTTGTTCGGTCAGAGACCGGTCTGTCAGGTTTTGCCATAAAGTCTGCTCAAGACATACAGCTAACAAAGGAATTTTTCGCTTGTAAATAATGGGCCAAATACAGCCCCCCATGAGCCTCTTCCACTTGCGTCTTCTTGAGACTGTTCATTCTGTTTCCTTTTTTCCATGGTTGGATTTGTTGGCATATAAAACAGCAGAGTTTCAAACATTCTTTGTGATGGGTAATCCTATTAGTTTGGGAAAATGATTTTCCTGAAATTTGGAAAACAGGACAATTTGCTTCACGCCACTTTCCGCAGAGGCCATTCTTTGATCACAGGGCACTTTTAATTGCCATAAAATAGGAAAAGCTCCATGCCTTTTTTTTCCCCAAGCATCCCTTTATTCTAACTTGGAAGCCTAATTAGTTCAGATTGTATTAAAATGCTTTGTTTTCGCTGCTTTTGTCAGAGAAGAGTGAGAACATGATGCCTGTCCTGGTGGGTCACAGGCTGAAGAAGTCTGACCCGGGAATCGAATGTCTGACCTGGCCTGACCCTCACCTCTACTTAAAATCAAGTCTTTACTTTTATTTAAAAACAGAGGTATACTTTCCATGTATCTTTTTTCCCCCTTGTCCCAGCTGCTAAGGCGTACCCATGGCTATTCATCTGAGAACCTGGGGTGGGAAAGGACACTTTCCAGTCTTCTCACTTTGGGGAATGGAGTCTGGGTTTGATTTACTCATGTTTACTTAGGAAAATGAAAACAAAAACAAAACTCCACTATGCTGTCTACGAATTCCATATAGGAAGAAAGCAACCCTCCCCCCAAAAGTCCAGAATTAGATCAAGTGTGGGCTTTCTCGCCACTGAACATGAAACTTAAACTCTCAAATCCTTAGATTGAATTAAAATTGATTTCTGATGAGACAAAACGTTTGGAAGACATATTAAAAAATTACAGTTGGTGGAACCTTGAAAGCACTGCCAGTTTTTTGCTGGGCGCATAGGAGGCCGGGTGAACTCAGCTAATAGTAATACTATTGGTCACTTTATGGAGGTGTGCTCGTGCTTCAGAGGAAGTGATCAACACCCTCAATTTTACCCTTGCTTTGATTGTGTGACTCCGTGGTTCCTTTTTCTCTGTTTGTATGTTTGTTACAGTAAATTTAATTTATGACTGTGTAGGGTGATATATTGGAGAAGGCAGTGGCACCCCACTCCAGTACTCTTGCCTGGAAAATCCCATGGACGGAGGAGCCTGGTAGGCTGCAGTCCATGGGGTCGCTAAGAGTCGGACACGACTGAGCGACTTCACTTTCACTCTTCACTTTCATGCATTGGAGAAGAAATGGCACCCACTCCAGTGTTCTTGCCTGGAAAATCCCATGGACAGAGGAGCCTGGTGGGCTGCAGTCCATGGGGTCACTAAGAGTCAGACACGACTGAGCAACTCCACTTTCAATTTTCACTTTCCACTTTCATGTATTGGAGAAGGAAATGGCACCCACTCCAGTGTTCTGGCCTGGAGAATCCCAGGGACAGCAGAGCCTGGTGGGCCACCGTCTATGGGGTCGCACAGAGTTGGACACGACTGAAGCCACTTAGCAGCAGCAGCAGCAGCAGGGTGATGTATTGTCCTGGTCATATCCTGTTATCGCTCATGGGGAGAATCCCTGTGGAGTTACTCTGTGAGACTCAATGGCAGACTCTTCTACTATACATCTTTCCTTTTTAGAGGAATCAGGGGTGGGGGAGTTTAGCTAATCCAGTGCATCCCAAATTATAATGTACAGAGCTTTTATTCTCTCATTTAGGCATGTGGTATAACTCTGTAGACTTGATACATAACCTCAGGGGCTTCTTTTGACCCTAAATTCAATCATGTACCTTTAAAAATAAAAACTCTTTGGTGCCTGAATTCCCCTCTTCCCCATCTGCCGTGATCATCACTAGTTCAGCTTAAGAACAGGGCAAAGTTTTATTGCAGCTGTCAAATCTCGACAATTGTGATATTTAGTGCAGCAGCCAAATGTCAGCCTTAGTGGAGCATGGCTTTAATTTTCTGAGCAAAGCACATTGTTGTACTGACACGTTCCAGTTCAAGTGTAGCAGACACAGTCAAGGTTAAGTTGTTTGTGGAGCAAACATACCTCTTCAGCCTGAGATAGTTTGGCCATGTTGATTTAATCACAAACAGAAGAGAGAAACCTAACTAAAGCTTGAAGATGAAAGTGAATGATGAAAAATGTCTCAGAACGAAGGCTGCCTCTGTTTCTCAGTTGGCCAGTGTCAGTCAGTCAGTTCAGTCGCTCAGTCGTGTCTGATTCTCTGTGACCCCATGAATCACAGCACGCCAGGCCTCCCCGTCCATCACCAACTCCCGGAGTTCATTCAAACTCATGTCCGTCGAGTCAGTGATGCCATCCAGCCATCTCATCTTCTGTTGTCCCCTTCTCTTCCTGCCCCCAATCCCTCCCAGCATCAGAGTCTTTTCCAATGAGTCAGCTCTTCGCATGAGGTGTCCAAAGTATTGGAGCTTCAGCTTTAGCATCAGTCCTTCCAAAGAACCCAGGACTGATCTCCTTTAGGATGGACTGATTGGATCTCCTTGCAGTCCAAGGGACTCTCAAGAGTCTTCTCCAACACCACAGTTCAAAAGCATCAATTCTTAGGCTCTCAGCTTTCTTCACAGTCTAATTCTCACATCCATACATGACTACTGGAAAAAGTATAGACTTGACTAGACGGACCTTTGTTGGCAAAGTAATGTCTCTGTTTTTGAATATGCTATCTAGGTTGGTCATAACTTTCCTTCCAAGGAGTAAGCATCTTTTAATTTCATGGCTGCAGTCACCATCTGCAGTGATTTTGGAGCCAAAAAATAAAGTCTGACACTGTTTCCACTGTTTCCCCGTCAATTTCCCATGAAGTGATGGGGCCAGATGCCATGATCTTAGTTATCTGAATGTTGAGCTTTAAGCCAACTTTTTAGGTGACTACAAGTCAAAATTCAAATACAAAATTATGCCTAGGGGCACATCCTTTGATTCAGAATTATTGAAATGCTTAGAAATTGAGAGGGTTCTCCAACTGGTGAAGTATATAAGCTCTGAGCCATGTACAGAGCAATTTAAAATTATTCAAGCTCTTCAAATTTTCCAGAGTGCTTCAATTTGTAAGTTATTAGGGTTTCAGTAATATATAATGTATATACATTTGAAGCTGGTGAAAATGCTCTTTAAAAAAAAAAAAAAAAAAGCCCTTTACTTGTTCAGACATCTGGGCATGTGCGGACACAGGAGTAGATTGATGTAGATTATCCAAGTGCGTCGATTTGTAAGTGGTTCCAGGAGCCGCCTTGATCACTCAGCACATGTTCAAATCCTTCAAACTGCCCCATTCAAAGCATGGGAGGGAAAGAGGAAGCCATGTCTTCACCTAGGGGCAAGGGGGCAATGGTCTAGGAATTCAAACGTTTCTCAAAACTGTCTTATGAGATTCTTGGAGCCGTGACTTGGAAGGTGACAAAGAATGAGGTTCATCTAAGCTTTGGGTTCATCTGAGCTTTGGGTCAGCGCCTTCCTCGAGCTCATTCGCACACTGCTGTCTGGGAGCTGCATGCAGGAACCCTGGTCACCTCACTCTCCTCGAACGGCCCATGCAGTCCCCTGTGGATGTCTCTTTGGCCCATTTTCTCTCGCTGGTACTTCAAGGATAAAGAGAGATTGCATCTTGCACGCCACGTCACTTCACTTCTTGGTGGAGCCCTGAAGAACAACGTTAAGAAGGGCTCAGAGGCCACGTGAGGTCTCGGCCATCGACCAGGGTCCTCACTGATGCTGTCGCCCTGGAGGATGGAGGAGAGGCATTTGTCACCAGGCAGAGGTTTCCTGTTCTTGTCCAGTACCTGTCCTATGCTTCCTCTTCAGGTTACAATCTCAAGTTTCCCAAATGTATTTAATGAATCTTTTTTAGTGTTACAGTCTTTGATCCTCATTGACATTTTTACTGCTTTAAATTTTTAATTATTGAAATCATAATCAAAACTTTAAAAGATGTTGTGTTCTGTGTGATGCAAGACAAGATGGTGGTCATTTATTTTCTGTTTCAGCAGAGTGTCCTGTTAACTATGCTCGTAGAGAACATCCGCACATTGGTCTTCCAGATCTCTCCTGTCTGCTCCTCTTAGCTGTGTGACCTTGGGGCAGTCCCTTCATCCCTCTGGATCTTGTTGGCTTTATTTGTTAAGTGAAAAACCAGATAAGCTGTGCTCAGAACCCCTAGCAATCGAAAATGTGATCCTTGACGCTCGCTGCTCAGGTACAGAGATGTCAGATGGAATCAACCCCAGATCCCTGTGTGGTGGGCAGGTTCTCCAGCTGAGTGGTGGAATTTCCAAGCTGCTGTCCCCAGTCTCGGCAGGTGTACAACCGGCCACATGCTGGGTTTCAGAGGCTGAAGAGGAGCTTTCTGTTCTTTTCTAAACGGACATGGTCCACCCACGGATGCTGGTCATTCCTTTGTGTGCGTTAGTTGTTCAGTCGTGTCCGACTCTTTGCGACCCCATGGACTGTAGCCCAGCAGGCTCCTCTGTCCACAGGATTGTCCCAGCAAGAATACTGGAGTGGGGTGCCATTGCCTCCTCCAGGGGATCTTCCCAACCCAGGGATCAAACCTGCGTCTCTTGTGTCTCCTGCATTGGTAGGCATTCTTTTACTGCTGAGCCATCCGGGAAACCCGTATTATACTTTACCTCATAATAAATCTCGTGAGCCATTTTCCTAATTAAGATGTTGGCTAAATATACTCTAATCATAGTCCTTGGCTGCAAGAATTGGACATAAACCCATAAGATGTAAATTGCAAAGACAAAAATATGTGCTTACATTCTGTAAACTTAGAATCAAAAGGAGTGATTATGCCTGCTGACTGGATGTGGTGTGCAGTGCCCGGGGATAGTAAATGTCCACTGTGCCAACGGGACTGAAGGGGAAACTTCCCAGAATTTACAGAAGCTTAAAGCCTGACCTCAGGTATAAACCAGTGATTCTCATACTTTGAGATTCCATGGTTCACACAATTGAAGAACAAGAAGAACTGTGCAACTGAAAGTGTCAACTTCTATTTTGTCAATAACAAATTTTTTTTCTTTTCTTTTTTTGAAGGATAATTGTTTTACAGAATTTTGTTGTTTTCTGTCAAACCTCAACACGAATCAGCCATAGGTAATTGTAAAAAGCAAAGAAATCAAAGAAAAAGTACTACCCTCTCTGGTTATCATTATTTACTAAAAGAAGAAATAAATTTAATATCCCCAAAGAGAAATAGTGGACATATTCTCAGAACAAAGAGTCATCTTTTAAATTTAATATATTTAAAACCTTATGAAAACCTCACTAGTTTTCACTGTGTCCATTGGAAGTTTATAAATTACTTAGATCAAAGATGGTGACTTGGGACCCTGATAATTACTAGTGATAACTCAGGCCAGCACTCAAAAAGGAAAATATTTTGATACGTTATTTTTGTAACTTATTTATCTTTGTGTGCTGTATTAGTTTATTGCTTGACACATACATTTGGCACTTGATGAATGCTTGCTTCAGAAGTGAATGAATGAATCAGTTGATCGATTGATCGATCAATTATTGAAAACTTGGGCAAGAGCAATAGCAGAGGTTCT
The DNA here is from genome assembly GCF_000754665.1 of Bison bison bison. Lineage (NCBI taxonomy): Eukaryota > Metazoa > Chordata > Mammalia > Artiodactyla > Bovidae > Bison > Bison bison. The sequence goes on from NW_011495075.1 coordinate 2,954,398, forward strand.
GTGGGTTTTCCCAGGAGCTCTTTTTGGTGGACCTAGAGCTTTTTGGAGAAGGCTCTTGAGAGTCCCTTGGACTGCAAGGAGATCCAACCAGTCCATTCTGAAGGAGATCAGCCCTGGGATTTCTTTGGAGGGAATGATGCTAAAGCTGAAACTCCAGTACTTTGGCCACCTCATGCGAAGAGTTGACTCATTGGAAAAGACTCTGATGCTGGGATGGACTGGGGGCAGGTGGACTTGCTGTGATTCATGGGTTCGCAAAGAGTCGGACACGACTGAGCGACTGAACTGAACTGAGAGCTTTTTACATCAGCGCTGATTACATCTGAAGGACTGGGAAGCCGGGCTTCTAAGAGAGACTGTTCTGAAGAGAAGCCTCCATCAGCCATGGGTGTCCCGGGATGAAAGACCTCATATCTTGAGGCCTAGGGTGGGGAGTTGGTCTTCCCAGAACTAGAAAAACACAGTGAAATTGTGAAAGCTCACACATCTCTAATAGTACTAAAGTCACTGTTCATGGTAATCAAGAAAATTAAAGCAATAATTTAGAAAATTAAAATGTTTAAGTTAATAAAAGTGTTATTTTAATTTTCAAATTGATTTTTTTTCCAGTTTCGGGTGTTCCCCCCTCCATACACAAACCATCCGCATCGATTTCAGTGGTGTTTGACAGCCACCCTTTTCAACACAGCCTTGTGTGTACACCGCACACTGTGAGTCTGGAGGAGGACCATGGGGTCTCTCTTTGCCCCCGTGCAAAGAGCACTTTCTAAGTGCTCTTCTCCATCTTTCCTGCTTCCTTCAGAGCCGAGGAGGGTTCAGGTGGGAGGGAATGTCTCCATTTTCACTAATAACTAACTCAATTAACAAATGTAGATATTTCGATACTATCTTGAGATGATCAAGATACATTCTGGAGATGAACTCAGGTTTGAAAGAAGACATTTTTTTTTTTTTATCGTGCAAATTTAAACCTGGTCCCATCATCTCATTATCATATCACACTCTGTTGTTGGTGTTCAGTTCCTCTGCTGCTGCTGCTAAGTCGCTTCAGTCGTGTCCGACTCTGTGCAGCCCTATAGACGGCAACCCATCAGGCTCCACTGTCCCTGGGATTCTCCAGGCAAGAACACTGGAGTGGGTTGCCATTTCCTTCTCCAATGCATGGAAGTGAAAAGTGAAAGTGAAGTCGCTCAGTCGTGTCTGACTCTTAGCGACCCCATGGACTGCAGCCTACCAGGCTCCTCCATCCATGGGATTTTCCAGGCAACAGTACTGGAGTGGGGTGCCATTGCCTTCTCCAGTTCAATTCCTCAGTCGTGTCCAATTCTTTGCGACTCCATGAAGTGTAGCACACCAGACTTCCCTATCCTTCACTATCTCCCTGAGCTTGCTCAAACTCATGTCCATTGAGTCAGTGATGCCATGCGACCATCTTATTCTCTGTCTCCCCCTTCTCCTCCTACCCTCAATCTTTCCCAGCATCAGGGTCTTTTCCAATGAGTTGGCTCTTTGCATCTGGTGGCCAAAGTATTGGAGCTTCAGTTTTAGCATCAGAGTTTCTCCAACATCACAGTTTAAAAGCATACTCTCTGATATAGACTATAAATTGATAGTTTTATAAATCTAATATCTCTGTGAACAATATTATTTGTATTATTTGGACAAAAGTAGTAATTTTATAAATTATTACAGTAAAACACAGTTTCTTTTGGTAATACTTCCTATTTTATTTTATTTATTTTGTTTTATTAATGAAGCTGAGGTTTCAGAAGACGGAAATGACCCAGCACCTTCTTGAAATGTGAGAAACATCACCTTTACTGCTCCAGATCTTCGTCGATTTCCTTTCTGTACTTTATCTGGGTAATCTTTATAGGAGGGCTGGGGGGCAGATAACAGGATAAAAGAGACATCCATGATGCGGGTTGACCTTGAGAAAAGAAACAAACCTTTAGTCCGGATATCGTTTTGCCTCAGGAGGACCAGAGAATCTGCAATGCCACTCATTATCCTCTCCTTGTCTGTCATGACTTTTGGGTTACCTCAAGGTTGGAGCTATATGACGGACGTCTGATTTGCTATGTAAAAAAAGAGGATGAATCAGTTCCCATAGAACAGACATAGTCAAGATTTATCTTTTTATACATTTTTCTTATGTAGTGTCATTGAGATATTTTAATATAGTGACCATTCTAAGCATGAGGACTAGAAAAATTGTTTTCTTGCATCTCTCCCAGTAATGCCCTATAAGTAGGGTTTTAAAGGCATTCTCCTCCTTTTAGAATTTATTATGAGATATTTACCCACCAATTTAGCAAGGTGATTTATGCTTCTATTGAAATATGAGCATCTTGGGGAAAAAAAAAACAAAACAAATGTAGCTAGGAAATACAGGAAGCAATGCGGACCATCTCACTCTAAGGCAGCGTCTTCACTTCTGCTCTGCTGACATTTTGGACCGAGACTTCTCTGCTGGGGGCTGGGAGACGCGGTGCTATGCACTGGTCTCTGCCCACCAGTTGGCCTCTACTGGCCCCAGATGAAACTAACCCCAGGGCTCTCCAGATGTTGCCGGTTGTCCTTGCTAATCTAAGGCAACGGTAATTCACATTTACAAGATTAATGTTCAGAGAAGTCGGTGGACCCATGAGACTCGCAAGCCTGTATCTTTCCCCCGTTCTCGCCTTAGGGAGCTGTGTGTCCATCACTTGCTACTCTTGGGCTGGCACTTCCACTCCGCCTTAAATTTCCTGTTTCTCTCATTTTCAGCAATCCTCCACATGGTCACCAAACTAACATTCCTACTATATCACTTTGATAATTGCAGTCCTACTTAGACTCATTTAATGTCTCCTAGTTTATCTAATAAAATCCAAAGCTCTTAAACCTCATATTGAAGAGCCTCCAGATTTGGGCCTCAGTTCACCTTTTTAGCCGTCCCTCTTTACCTGCCAAAATTTTATCTGCACCTTTAAATTCTTAAAATGTTCTGATCGGTTTATTCCAATGATTTATCTCCTTTTCACTCTCTCTCTCCATCTTACTCTCTCTCTGTCTGCCTCTATGTTGATCTTACCCATATCTGGACACGGTGAATGTTCTAGATCTTTAGTGCTATTTTTGTTGCTGTTCATTTAGTGAATTTTTCACCTGTTTATATCCTTGCCTCATTGTTGGTACAATGAGATTTTAATCTTTGAGTTCGTAAAAACACAATCAATAGAAGTCAATCCACTGTCCAGGTATGAAGCTGGAATCAGGATATATTTGACCCTAATAAACAGATAACAAGTTAATGCAAGGCTTTTTATTTTAAAAAATAAAGATCTTGGAGGGGTGCTATTCTTACAAGGCCTATGTTCCCAAGTTGATTTACTGTTATTTAGAATATATTTGATCTCACACTTAGAGAATGAACTCACGGTTGCCAGGAGGAAAGGATCGGGGAAGGGATAGTTAGGGAGCTTGGGATGGACATGTACAGACTACTTTATTTAAAATGGGTCACCAACACAGACCTAGCGAAAGTGCAGGGAACTCTGCTCAGTGTTATGTGGCAGCCTGGATGGGAGTGCCAGTTGAGGGGGAAGGGATACATGTAAATGTATGACTGAGTTGCTGTGCGGCCCACCTGAAACTATCATAACATTGTTAATCCGCTACAGTGAAAGTCGCTCGGTTGTTCTGACTCTTTGCAACCCCACAGACTTCACAGTCCATGGAATTCTCCAGGCCAGAATACTGGAATGGGTAGCCTTTCCTTTCTTCAAGGGGTCTTCCCAATCCAGGGATCGAACCCAGGTCTCCCACATTGTAGGCAGATTATTAACCAGCTGAGCCACCAGGGAATACCCCAATATAAAATAGAAAGCCTAAAAATAAATAAAAATATTTGATCCTTTCTGTGACAAGGAAAGCTATGTGCCTATGAGCTGAGTACTCAGGGCATGCAAGAACCTGAGCTCCTAACGACCCCTCTTTGGGTGATTTGCTGGTGGAGACAAACGAATATCAGACTCAATCATGTACAAGATGTGAGTGAGGATTCCGAAGCATAATCATGAAACACAAGTTAAGGTTACTACTCAGCCATAAAAGGAATGAAATAATGCCATCTGCAGCACCATGGATGGACCTAGAAATTCTCATTCTAAGTGAAGTAAGTTGAAGACAATGTCACATGATACCACTTACACACGGAATAAAAAAAAATGATACAAATGAACCTATTTACAAAACAGAAATAAACTCGCAGACTTAGAAAACAAACTTATGGTTCCTAAAGAGGAAAGAAGGGAAGGGATAAATTAGGCATTTGGGATTAACATACACACACTACTCTATGTAAAATAGATAACCAATAAGGACCTAAGGTATAGCACAGAGAGCTATACTCAGTATCTTGTAATAACCTACAACGGAAAAGAATCTAAAAAAGAATATACATATATATACATACACACACACACACATGTGCATATATGTCTGAATCACTTTGCTATGGGCTTCCCTGGTGGCTCAATCAGTAAAGAATCTGCCTGCTGCAATATGGGAGACCTGGGTTTGATCCCTGGTTTGGAAAGATCCCCTGGAGGAGGTCATGGCAACCCACTCCAGTGCTCTTGCCTGGAGAATTCCCGTGGACAGAGGAGCCTGGTGGGCTGCAGTCCATGGGGTTGCAAAGAGTTGGACACGACCGAGTGACTAAGCACATATATACATGTATACAGTTGAAACTAACACAGCATTGTAAATCAACTACATTTTAACAAAAAGTTTAAAAACACAAAATTCAGGAACTTCTGTCACAGCTTCTTTTGTTTACTTCGTAATGAGCCTTAGATGACTTGCAGTGTCATCAGTGAAATAAGTGGCCCATTTAAAGACTTCCAAAACCCATTTGGCTTTCCAGCCAATCCCAATAGAATGTTCAAGTGACTCTTAGGGTGTTAAAGTTCTCTCTCACACACACACACACACACACTTCTGTTACTGGCCACCACTTGTGGAAGTTCAGTACATTCCTTTCCCTGACTCTTATGTAATATTTTATTTTGACTAGAACAAGACTTTAATTATACTTTCTGAAGGAAGTGTGATCCATTTCCTAGCAAACACAAAGGCAGATAGATTAAAGCATTTATTTATAACTGTCAAGTAGCTGAGAAGTGGCGTAATTGCTTAGACAACTCTCTGGGGCAGGAGAGGAGTATAGGGAAATAGACTTCGAAAGAAGGCAAATTAGACCTTCCAGTTGAGCAGGCGAAGAGCATGGAGGAACAGAGAGAGGTTACTAAAGGAGAAGGGAAAAGCGGAGGCTTCAGATCCATCTGAAGATGTATTTCTAAATAACTGAACAGCTTATTTAGTGGATTGAAGCCAGTGCTGTCAGAGGTGGGGAAAAGAAACTTTTTTATCTTTCTGTGGAATTAAACTTTCACTTTTTTAAAAACAAAAAAAATACATTTAAACCACTAGTTTTACAAACGTAAGTGATTTAGTGGTTTGTCATAATGATAGTCTGCCGTGGATATCTGCTGAGTGTTCTCCCCGTCGATGAAGGACTCTTGGGAATAAAGAGCATGCAGCTTGGGCATGTGGACAAAGAACTGAGAAAGGAGACAAGACCTGCGGCTCTGAGATGCTGGATCTAAATACAGAGGCTTTTAAAGTTGTATTTTCCTGGAGAACATTTGCCTTAGAATGTTGTGTTAGTTTCTACTGTTCAGCAGAATGAATCGGCCATTAATATACATATATCCCCTCCCTTTTGGACTTCCTTCCAACTCAAGTCATTACAGAGCATTAAGCAGAGTTCCCTGTGCTACACAGAAGGTTTTCTCATTAGTTATCTGTTTTTGCATAGTATCGGTCTATGAGATTTTAAGGTCTCCCTTAATACAGCATGTATCATGAGGGAGCAAGGTTCAGACTAATTCTAGAGGAATTATTTGAGGCAAAATTACACTCTACGAATCCCCAGTCTCCTGTGTATTTAAATAAAAATGTTGGGGGGGGTGTAGTCGATTTACAATGTTGTGTTAGTTTCAGGTGTGTAGCAAAGTGAATCCATTACCTATCTATCTATCTATTCTCTGCAATGGCTACATGGGAAAAGAATCTAAAAAGAATGGATGTGTATGTATATATATACACACATATGTATAAAAGAGTGACTGTGTGTATATCCATATCCATATGTGCACGGACATATCCATTCTTTTTTAGATTCTTTTCCTATACAGCCATTGAAGAATACTGAGTAGAGTTCCCTGTGCTGTGCAGTAGGTTCTTATTAGTTTTTATTTGATGTGCAGCAGTATACATAAGTCAGTAAACTGGAAGATTGGGATTTACACACTGTGTATATGTATACGTGAGTAACCAGAGCAAGGATCAGAAACAGTGTTGAGTGAAAATGTCGCACAGGGTCATCTTTTACTGAAGAACTGCCTGGGTGGCTGGGAAACTAGTGTAAAGTCTGTTTAACTCAGTGAGCATGGTCAGGTAGATGAGCTAACTTTGTGTACCAATGAACTTCAAGCCACTGTAATTGGAGTGAAATCACTTCATTTTCCCCCATAAATTATAACCTGAGTCTCTGCTCAGTTTTGTGGAGCTTAACATGATCAGTTTTCTCATTCCAGAGCAAGAGAAACAGAAGAAAAAGCATATTTTGCTGAGCTGCAGAGCAAGAGCAAGTGTGATCAGGGAAAAGATTATCAGTTCAGTTCATTGCTGTGTCTTTAGTGCCTAGATCACTGCCTGGCACACAGCAGGTTTGCAGTAAATGTTAATACCAGATGAGTCATGGAATCCAAACTTAATAATTTTCATTTAGCGAGTATGAATGAAATTATGTTGGTTTTTCACATGCCCTCCCTTAAAGTTGACCAACTACAATGGAGTTTGATTGTTTTACTGCAGTAATTATTCTCCATGGATACCACTTTCCAGGAAATACAAAGAACAAAGACAGCAGATAAACAGTTTAGAAGTTCAGCCTCCAGGTGGGGAATTGAAATATCTCAGGACCAGATATTCTTGCCAACAAGCCCCCTTAGTGTGAAATGGCCCTACCTGGTCTAATCAATCTACTTAGAAATATGCGCTGAAGAACTAACTAAACTATTATTTATTTATTTATTTTTTACTAACAACAGAAAGAAATGTGCATTTAATTTGTAGTAGAGTGAAAAATAGAAAAGTATGCAATAAAATGGGTTGTTTTTCTTTATTCGTAAGATCTTTTAATTATGGGGTTAATGGCTAGCTTAAAAGCCTAAGAAATACCCGCAGTGAAATAAGAAGCAATGAAAAACCAGGCCTGGAGAAACTGAACCCAACACGCTTCTAAGCGACACTTCATTGGCAGTTGGTTAAGAGTATTTTTCCACCAAGTCTGTCTATAGTAAGGTGATGGCTCTTACAAATAGCCTAGATTATAGGGCTTCAAAAATCTGTTTCATGTGATTTTTATATGAGGGTTTTAATTAAATATATTCAGGGAACTTAGAAAGATCTTGAGCCAGACACCAAAGTCAGAAAATATGTCTATTTTTTTCCCAGTGACTTAGAAAGAATTAGTTATGGTAGACAGTTTAGGGTAAGGAGACTTACTATTTATTTATTAATTTTTTTTAAGGAAATGGTTTGCTCACAGTAAGAACTCCCACTAAACCAAAATGAAAGGCTTATTCACAATGGCCAAAAACAGTGATTATATCTCAGGCAAAATGACACAGACCAGGTCTTTTTATCCAGACCAGAGCAAGCGGTTATTATTTTTTTTTATATAATGGCTTCAGTCAATAATCACATGTCTTCACTGCAAGTTGCACTTCAACAGGATAGAGCACTTCAAAACTATGCTCAAGGGCCATGGAGGTGATTATTACCTGCTCCAAACCTAGGAAAATAGAGACGCAGACAAGTTGTATGACTTGCCATAAACTCCATTGCCCAGGAAACGCAGAAATAGTCATTTTCCAAGTGAGTAGGTCAACCACTGAGCAGGATTTCCACAGAGAAATCCAAACTCTATGATAAAGTAAATAGTTTACAGTATAAAAAATAACCATTTCCTTATTTATTTAACAAACCTTTTCAAAGTATCTAATACATGCTTAAGAAGGCAACTGGCAAAGTATATTCTATAGGGAAGATTTCTTCTAAATAGGATTCTGTAACCCAAGGACTAAAATCCAGGATATTATGCTAAGAGTAATCATTAATATTCTATCTTCCTACTTACATGTATTTTTATTAATAGAAATCATAGATAGGTGGTGACAACCTCCTCTTCCCAGGAGGCACAGTGGTAGAGAATCCACCTGCCAATTCAGGGGATGGGGGTTCGATCCCTGGGTCAGGAAAACCACCTTGCGGAGGAAGTGGCAACCCAGTTAATTATGCTTGTCTGGGAAATCCCATGGACGGAGGAGCCCAGTAGGCTACAGTCCACGGGGCCGCACAGAGCCGGACACGACAGCAAGCCGAGTGTGCACCCGTGCTCCCTAGCAATATCAGATATAAACCAGTGTAAATTAGCATACTGGGAATTCTGAGAAGTCCTGTAGGAAATAAACCTGCTTAATTTTGCTTAATGGAGTATTTTTTCAAGCATATTTTGAGTTTTTTTTTAAAATATATAACCTAATGATACCCTAAAGAGCACTTTGATAAATACTATGCTAAATTTGGAGCATTCACAGATGAGTACTATAATTTCCTTGCCCTCTGCACTGTCTGGTGAGAGGTCAGGAGGAGATATAAGCAGAGTGAACAGTACATCACGCACAAAGAACTAAATGACTCGCGTTGCCTAAATCTCAGGGGATGTGTCATCAAGGTGGTGAAGTTTGATCCAGGCCTGGAAGGGTGACGAGCAGTTGTCGGGAACACCAGAGGATGTTTCAGGAAGAGCTGGAGCTTGGGGCCAGGCTCACAGGTGTACGAACTGACCTGTGTACCCACCACACCCGCACTGGGTAGTCGGTGCCTCTACAGAGAGGAGGCGGGAACTGAGACTCTGCAGTTAGCTTTGGGAGATGGTTCTGAACTGCCTTGAGCGTCACGTGCCAGGGAGTTGGCACTTTCTACTGCAGGCAGCACATCTTGACACAGCCTTTACCCAGTGAATAGGTTTTCCTGGATGTTGACAAGACTCCAGAAGCCAGCGCATTTGCCTTGCGGTCTCCTGCACGTTTCGCTTCCTGTTGCCTTGCAAACAATTTTCTAACCAGGGTTCCAGCTCCCTTGAACAACTTCGTGAAGACGATGCCCCTGGGGGTGACATAGCACTTTGCTAAGACTGATTGGGTTCTTTGCTTTGCTCCACAATTTCGACTTAACCATATGCTGCTCTTGGTCTAATATTTTTCTAAATACTCTTTAAAAAAATTATTAGAGTATAATTGCTTTACAGTGATGTGTGGTTTCTGCTCATACAGCCAAGTAAATCAGCTATACATACACATGTACTCCCTCTGTTTTGGATTTCCGTCCCATTTAGGTCACCACAGAGCGCTGAGGAGAGCTCCCTGGCTGTACAGCAGGTTCTCATTAGTTGTCTATTTGATTCATACTATCAATAGTGTATATATGTATATATATGTCAGTCCCAATCTCCCAATTCATCCCACTCACCACTCCCCCCCCGACCTTGGTGTGCATTTGCTTATTGTTCGTTCTCCACATCTGCCTCTCAACTTCTGCTTTGCAAATAAGATCGTCTATACCAATTTTTTTCAGATGCCACACATATGCGTTAATATACAGTATTCTTAAAATGAATGGGGTGGTGTTAACTTAGCATCTAGAAGCTTTCAAGAAAACAAGTAATGCATAAGTTGGGCTTCCCAGGTGGCCCTAATGGTAAAGAATCCACCTGCCAATGTAGGAGACACAGGTTCGATCCCTGGGTTGGGAAGATCCCCTGGAGTAAGAAATGGCAACCCACTCCAGTATTCTTGCCTGGAAAATCCCATGGACAGAGGAACCTGGTGGGCTACAGTCCCTGGAGTCACTGAGACATGACTGAGCACACAGGCACGCATGCAATGTGTAAGTTTTCTTAAAATGTTAAACGTTCTTATGTGAAACTCTTCATGGGTTCAGAGAAGCAGTAAAAAAGCATTTCTATTTTCAGGGAATTTAAACTTCTCAACCTTTAACGTTCACCCTTCTTTAATTAAGTCCTGACATTGAATCTGTAAGACAGTGATCTTACACAATCTTATAGACTCTCTGTCTATAGACATACAGACCATGGTTCCCACACCATAAAGTGGGGACCTGGATTATAACAAAGTCTGCACACGATAACATTTTGGATCACATTAGTTCCTAAATCGATTTTCTTTTAAACATCCTTCCCTTTCTCTGAATACAAAGTAGATATCTTTTGCTGCCTGAAACCTGGCGTTTCTGAAACTCATTGAGTATATAAATATATATATCCACTCCAGGAACATGTACCCAAGTTTGACTGTTTCCTGGAAATGTGCTCTCTACTGAGAAATCTGCTTAGGCTATTAGTGTACTGTGGAAGATCCCAGTTCTCTGAATGAGGCAAAAAAGCATTTCAAGTCGTGGTGAAGGTCATCAGGTTCCTGGGAATTTTGCAGAGTTTGTGCGTGTTAATATGAAGCTAATTTAGATAACATCATTTATGTTAATTAAAAAGCAAACTTGTATTTGAGGTTAAAAGAGAGGGTTTTCTTTCCTGGCTTGGTGTAAAATACGAAGCCACAAATGCTTCCTCTACACACCCCATCTCTTTCTTCTGCCAGTAACTCTTAATTACTAATACATGTTTTTAGTCCCTGGCCTTCCAAAAAAACTAAGTGCTTCTTGTGTAAGCTATTTCTGAGAGATCCAAAAGGATCTAATTATGCTGAAAATTTAAGTCTGCCATATTTTCGGTGCGTTCTAAACTTTTGGCAGACACTTAGTCACCACTGCTGTAATAAATCAAGCCTTAAATATAATCCTTTTTACTTTATTCTATTTTTGGTAATAAAATGAAACGTGGGTGCATCTGGGAAATTACAGTTGTGACCTTTTAAACACTACTATGTTACACCTCATTCTTTAGTTGCATTTTGAAATTTGTAATTATTGATTTCCTATTTTTTTACATTTTTAATAACTCCAATATCCCCTAATGCCTTGTGCTTACCACTCAGTAAAGCATGGGCCAAATAAATCAGACAGAGATAATTGGCCTCGTGTGCACATTCCCTGAGTTATAAAAGGGATTTAGGAGAAATTATGGAGAAGGCGATGGCACCCCACTCCAGTACTCTTGCCTGGAAAATCCCATGGATGGAGGAGCCTAGTGGGCTGTAGTCCATGAGGTCACGAAGAGGAGGACACAACTGAGCAATTTCACTTTCACTTTTCACTTTCACGCACTGGAGAAGGGAATGGCAACCCACTCCAGTGTTCTTGCCTGGAGAATCCCAGGGACGGGGAAGCCTGGTGGGCTGCCGTCTCTGGGGTTGCACAGAGTCGGACAGGACTGAAGTGACTTAGCAGTAGGAGAAATTAAGCATGTGTGTTATGTTGTCTGCACTTTGACAGATGATCAGGGAGTTTTACCGGAATTTTCTATCCTGTGTTTGCTAATGTTTTCATCATACAGAATTCTGGTATTAAAGAACCATGTCCTAAAAACTCAAGATGATTGGGAACTCTGACCTCAGTTCAGTTCAGTCCAGTAGCTCAGTCATGTCCGACTCTTTGCAACCCCATGGACTATAGCACGCCAGGCCTCCCTGTCCATCACCAACTCCCAGAGCCTACTCAAACTCATGTCCATTGAGTCGGTGATGCCATCCAACCATCTCATCCTCTGTCATCCCCTTCTCCTCCTGCCTTCGATCTTTCCAAGCATCAGCGTCTTTTCCAATGAGTCAGTTCTGCGCATCAGGTGGTCAAAATATTGGAGTTTCAGCTTTAGTATCAGTCCTTCCAGTGAATATTCAGGACTGATTTCCTTTTGGATGGAATGGTTGGATCTCCTTCCAGTCCAAGAGACTCTCAAGAGTCTTCTCTAACACCACTGTTCAAAAGCATTAATTCTTTGGGGCTCAGCTTTCTTTATAGTCCAACTTTCACATCCATACGTGATTACTGGAAAAACCATAGCTTTGACTACACAGACCTTTGTCAGCAAAGTAATGTCTCTGCTTTTTAATGTGCTGTCTAAAGTTGGTCATAACTTTTCTTCCAACGAGCAAGCGTCTTTTAATTTCATGGCTGCAAGTCACCATCTGCAGTGATTTTGGACACCAAGAAAATAAAGTCTGTGACTGTTTCCATTGTTTCCCCATCTATTTGCCATGAAGTGATGGGGCTGGATGCCATGATCTTAGTTTTCTGAATGCTGAGCTTTAAGCCAATTTTTTCACTCTCTTCTTTCACTTTCATCAAGAGGTTCTTTAGTTCTTCTTCGCTTGCTGCCGTAAGGGTGGTGTCATCTGCATATCTGAGGTTATTGATATTTCTCCTGGCAATCTTGATTCTAGCTTGTGCTTCATCCTTCCCGGAATTTCCCATGGTGTACTCTGGGTATAAGTTAAATAAGCAGGGTGACAATACACAGCCTTGACGTACTCCTTTCCTGATTTGGAACCAGTCTGTTCCACGTCCAGTTCTAACTGTTGCTTCTTAACCTGCATACACATTTCTCAGGAGGCAGATCAGGTGGTCTGGTATTCCCATCTCTTGAAGAATTTTCCAATGTTTGTTGTGATCCACACAGTCAAAGGCTTTGGTATGGTATGGACCTAACAGAAGCAGAAGATGTTAAGAAGAGGTGTCAAGAATACACAGAACTACACAAAAAAGATCTTCATGACCCGTATAATCACGATGGTGTGATCACTCACCTAGAGCCAGACATCCTGGAATGTGAAGTTAAGTGGGCCTTAGGAAGCATCATTATGAACAAAGCTAGTGGAGGTGATGGAATTCCAGCTGAGCTATTTCAAATCCTAAAAAGATGATGCTGAAAGTGCTGCACTCGATATGCCAGCAAATTTGGAAAACTCAGCAGTGGTCACAGGACTGGAAAAGATCAGTTTTCATTCCAATCCCAAAGAAAGACAATGCCACAGAATGTTCAAAGTATCACACAATTGTACTCATCTCACATGCTAGTAAAGTAATGCTCAAAATTCTCCAAGTCGAGCTTCAACAGTATGTGAACTGTGAACTTCCAGATGTTTTAGCTAGATTTAGAAAAGGCAGAGGACCAGAGATCAAATTGCCAACATCCACTGGATCACAGAAAGAGATAATTACCTAAGTCTTAAAACTCATTTATCTCCTGTGGGTTTAGGACTTAAAATAGAAGAAATGGAAAGAGGAAGGAAACAGTTTATTACTGAGATTCACATAGGCATAAAAAAAAAAACCAACTGATACTCCCAAATGTGGCCTATATTTTAAAAATAATTTAAAGACAGATTATCCATTAATTGTGACTATTGCCAAGAGTTTTGTAAAGAATATACTAATTTACTATGGATAATTATCAAGTAAAAGAAAAAATAATTTTGAGATTTCTGGTACCAATCACTGCAGATGGTGACTGCAGCCATGAAATTAAAAGATGCTTACTCCTTGGAAGGAAAGTTATGACCAACCTAGATAGCATATTCAAAAGCAGAGACATTACTTTGCCAACAAAGGTCCGTCTAGTCAAGGCTATGGTTTTTCCTGTGGTCATGTATGGATGTGAGAGTCATGTATGACTGTGAAGAAAGCTGAGCCCTGAAGAACTGATGCTTTTGAACTGTGGCGTTGGAGAAGACTTTTGTGAGTCCCTTGGACTGCAAGGAGATCCAACCAGTCCATTCTAAAGGAGATCAGTCCTGTGTGTTCTTTGGAAGGACTGATGCTAAAGCTGAAACTCCAATACTTTGGCCACCTCATGCGAAGAGTTGACTCATTGGAAAAGACTCTGAGGCTGGGAGGGATTGGGGGCAGGAGGAGAAGGGGACGACAGAGGATGAGATGGCTGGATGGCATCACTGACTCGATGGACGTGAGTCTCAGTGAACTCTGGGAGTCGGTGATGGACAGGGAGGCCTGCATGCTGCAGTTCATGGGGTCGCAAAGAGTTGGACACGACTGAGTGACTGAACTGAATTGTATTATTAAAATTAAATGCAAAATGGAGATCAGGTTTAAGAATTCCTTGAGCAGACAAAATCATTTACGCCATATAAACAAAGCTAAATCTATCTTATTTTATAAATAAAAGAAAATATTTTCTCAGAATATATCTCTAATAATCATTAAAATGTCATTTTCCTAAAGTGGGATATGTTAATTACTTTTAAGCCATTCCCTGCTCTCTGAAAACCGAATTATAATAACCAGTCATTAAGGGTTAAACAACTTTTTCTTCCTCACATTATCAGCATCCAGTGAGTTTTTCCCTTGACCTTCCTGTGTGTTTGAGTTTAAAAGCTCCCAGTTTGTGACCTTATATGCACAATAAACTCTTACTAAATCTTATTTTACTATTCTGGTTTCATTTCTTATTGTTTCTGGATTTTTGACAGTATTACTATATGTTTCTAGGCTCTTAAAAGAAACTATTTCTCAATGTATTTGCTGCTTTTTTATCTATGACAATAATAAATAAAAAAGAATAGTAAACAACCTTTTTGAAATATATTATATACTTTTATGTATTATTTTAATCAGATCAGATCAGGTCAGTCGATCAGTCGTGTCTGACTCTTTGCGACCCCATGAATTGCAGCGCGCCAGGCCTCCCTGTCCATCACCAACTCCCGGAGTTCACTCAGACTCACATCCATCGAGTCAGTGATGCCATCCAGCCATCTCATCCTCTGTCGTCCCCTTCTCCTCCTGCCCCCAATCCCTCCCAGCATCAGAGTCTTTTCCAATGAATCAACTTTTCGCATGAGGTGGCCAAAGTATTGGAGTTTCAGCTTTAGCATCAGTCCTGCCAAAGAAATCCCAGGACTGATCTCCTTCAGAATGGACTGCTTGGATCTCCTTGCAGTCCAAGGGACTCTCAAGAGTCTTCTCCAACACCACAGTTCAAAAGCATCAATTCTTCAGCGCTCAGCCTTCTTCACAGTCCAACTCTCACATCCATACATGACCACAGGAAAAACCATAGCCTTGACTAGATGAACCCTTGTTGGCAAAGTAATGTCTCTGCTTTTGAATATGCTATCTAGGTTGGTCATAACTTTCCTTCCAAGGAGTAAGCGTGTTTTAATTTCATGGTTGCTATACAAAAATACTCTCAGGATAATAGATCTATGGTAAAATATAAGTTGCAGCAGTTTTGAGTTTCACTTCTTGAATGTTGGAATACATTTATGCTTTCTAGCAAAGTATAAGTTTTTAACCTATTTTTATTTCTTTCCTTGAGATTGCATTTTCTTAGTGTTCGTGTTTCAGTAGTATTGGTACATATGGATCCCTGTCCACGTTTTTGAAGATAATGACAAGAGATTTTCTGAAGTGAAGTCAACCTTCCATACACGTCACCCGAAGTGAATACTTTTCTGGGCAGTCACACAGCACAGCACAAGCAAAGGGCTCATTAAAATCCAACGACCTGGATTTTAACACTTGGCCTGTGAAAGTGAGATTCTGGATAATTTATTTTTCTAAAACTCCATCTCCTTGTATATAAGTTGAGAATCATGGGCTATTTTTATAATGTTCTGTAATGGGAATTAACTGATACCATACCTGTTTTGCTTAGATTGGAATTAGTGCTTGAGAAACAGCAGCTGATGACCTCAGAGATGGTCTTATCAAGGGGCTGCTTCCCAGCGTGAGGCTCAAATCAGAGTTGCTACAAAGTGTATCTCTCCTTCCTTAACTTGTATTTCTTAATCCATCTTTAGTTTTATCTTTTCATTTTTAATTACAAAATAACAAAGGAATGCCTTTTCATAAAGCGTTTAAGAAGTATTAAAATAGGGAAAAATCTTGGAAATTTTACATTATTTCACCCCTCCTCTGACATGCTGCTTAATTTCACTCCACAAACTTGACAGTTGGGTGTATGTTTTTGCAGACATTTTTCCTATTCCAGTTACATTGTAAACATATGTGTGTGTGTGTATATTTATATGTGTATATACATGTTTATGTACACACATATACATCTATATGTGTGTGTGTGTGTGTGTGTGTGTGTTTTAGACGCTCAGTCGTGTCTGACTTTGTCACCCCATGGACTGTAGCCCACCAGGCTCCTCTCTCCATGGAATTCTTCAGGCAAGAGTACCAGAGTGGGTAGCTGGCTGTTCCCTTCTTCAGGGGATCTTCCTGACCTAGGGATTGAACCTGAGTCTTGCATTGCAGGCAGATTCCTTACCAGCTGAGCCACCAAGGAGGCCATATAAAACATATATATGAATATATATATATGTATGTATATATACACACATATATGATTATATTTCCAACCACTCCAAAATTCTTCCCTGGAAAATTCCATGGACAGAGGAACCTAGCAGGCTGCAGTCCATGGGGTAATAAAGAGTTGGATATGACTGAGCCCACACACACATACACACCTTCTAATTGGATGTTTAACAATAAATGCAGAATTTTTTGCTTCAGTCGTGTGTGACTCTTTGCAGCCCTATGGACTATAGCCTGTCAGGCTCCTCTGTCCATGGAATTTCCCATGCAAGAACACCGGAGTAGGTTGCCATGCTCTCCTCCAGGGATCTTCCCGACCCAGGAATTGAACCTGCATCCCTTATGTCTCTTGCATTGGCAGGCAGATTCTTTACAACTAGCATCACCTGAGAAGCCCTTAACAATGAATAAAATCATACTAATTGGACTTGCTTTCTTAAGTGTATTCAAGACTCTATGTTAGGTCATACATATCTACCCACTTAAGTATGTTAGCTTTCGACATTTAAAGTCTGATTTATTTAAGCTAAAGAAAAACAAAAACAGTTTATCCACCTTCCCTCTTGTCCATTTGGCAGCCACCAATCTGTTCTCTGTGTTTATGAGCTTTGCTTGTTAAAAAAAATATGTATTTATTTTTAGGTTCCACGGATAAAAGAGATCATCTGGTATTTGTCTTTAACCGTTTCACTCAGGCTGATGTCCTCGAGGTCCTTCCATGTCGTCACAAATGGCAAGGTTTCATTTGTTTTCATGGCTGAATGGCATTCCACTGGGTTTGTATATAAACTACAATTACTTTATCCATTTCTCCATCCATAACACTTTAAGTTGTTTCCATATCTTTCCTATTGTAAATAAGGGTGGAAGCAATATGGGGTGTATATATCTTTTTGAGCTATTGTTTTTATTTTCTTTGGATGAATACTCAGATGTGGAATTTCTGGATCATATGATAGCTCCATTCTTGATTTTTTTGAAGAGCCTCTATACTGCTTCTACAGTAGCTACCCCAATTTACATTCCCGCCAACAGTGCACAAGTGTTCCCTTTTCCCTCCCTCCTCACCAAGGCTTGTTAGTTCGAGTCTTTTAGCTACTAGTTATTCTAACAAGTTTGAGATGATACCTCATTGTGGTTTTGATTTGCATTTCCCTGATAACTACTTACGTTGAACACCTTTTCATGTATCTGTTGGCCCTCTGTGTATCTTTTGTGGAAAAACATGTGTTCAGATGTTTTGCTCTCTGGGCCATTTTGCTATTGATTGCCTGAGTTCTTTATTTATTTTGGATATTAGTCCCTTACCAGACAGATGACTTGCAGTTATGTTCTCTCCTTCGTAGGCCTTCTTGTCTTTCGCTGGCGGCGGCCTTTGCTATGTTCTCTCCTCCGTCTTTCCCAGGTGGCTGCCTTTGTTATGTTCTCTCCTCCGGCGGCTGCCTCGTCTCTCCCCGGCGGCGGCCTTTGCTGTGCAGGAGCTTTTTCATTTGCTGTCACCCCGTTTGTTTTGCTTTTGTTGCTTTTGTCTTTCGTGTCCGACTCAAAAAATCCTCACCAAGCCTTATGTCAAGGAACTTACCACCTATGTTTTCTTCCAGGAATTTCATGTTTTCAGGTCTTACATTCAAGTGTTTAATCCATTTTGAGTTAATTTATTTGAATGGTGTAAGATAGTGGTCCATTTTCTTCTTTTGCATATGGCTGCTCAGCTTTTCCCAACACCATTTTTTGAAAAGACTGTTCTTTCCACATTGTATATCTTTGACTCCACTGTTGGAAATTAACTGACCATATCATATATGCCTGGGTTTATTTCTGGGCCCTTTATTCTGTTCCTTTGATCTAGCAATCTGTTTTCATGCCAGTGCCATATCATTTTAGTCACTATGGCTTTGTAATATAATTTGAAATCAGGGGTGTGATGCTTCCAGCTTTGCCTTTATTCCTCAAGCTTGCTTTGGCTATTTGTGGTCTTTTATAGTTCTATACAAATTTTAGGGTTGCTTGTTCTATTTCTGTGAAAAATGCTACTGGAATTTTGATAGGAAATGGCATTGATTCTGTAGATTGCCTTGACATTTTAGCAATGTTAATTCTTCTAATCCATAAGCATGATGTATCTTTCCATTTATTTGTGTATGCTTCAATTGTTTTCCTTAATGTCTTATAGTTTTCAATATACGGGTTTTTCACTTTCTTGATTAAGTTTATTTGTAGGTATTTTATGGGTTTCCCTGATAGCTTAGTTGGTAAAGAATCTGCCTGCAATGCAGGAGACCCCAGTTCAATTTTGATGAAATTGTCAATGGAATTGTTTCCTAATTTCTCTTTATGATAATCTATTACTATTTTATAGAAATGTGATAGATTTTTTTGTAGTGATTTTGTATCCTGCAACTTTATCAAAATGTTTATTAGTTGTAACAGTTTCTTGATGGCGACTTTGGGGTTTTAAGCATATACAATGTCATGTCATCTGCAAATAGCAACAGTGTTACTTCTTCCTTTCCAATTTGGATGCTGTTTATTTCTTTTCTTGCCCAGTTGCTCTGTCTAGGTCTTCAAATACTACATTGACTAAAAATAACTGAGTAGGCACCCTTATCTTATCCCTGATCTTAATGACTGTTTTCTTCCAGTATGGAGGCCAGAAGTCTAAACTCAAAGTATCAAGAGAGCTGTGCTCACTTCAAAGTCTGGTCCTTGCCTCTTCCTGCTTCTGGTGGCTCCAGATGTTCCTTGCCTGTGGCTGCATCCATCTAGGCTCTGCCTCCCACGGTCACACTACATCTCCTGCTGTCTCTCAACTTCCTTTCCTCCTTCCTGTAAGGATCCTTATGTCCATCTTATAAGGACTGCATTTAGGGTCCACCCAGGTACCCAGGTAATCCAGGATAAGCTTCTCCCCCTACATCCTTTATCTAATCACATTTCTTTTTTCTGAAGGATAAGGTGATATTCAGAGGTTCCAGGAATTAGGACATGGACATATTTAGAGGCCAACATTCAGCCCCGTGCACCCCACTACATTCTACTTCCCATTTTTGTTGTTGTCGTTCAGTCATTAAGTCACGTCCAACTGTTTGTGATTCCACGGACTGTAGCTCCACTCTTTCATCCTCTGCTATATCCTGGAGTTAGCTCAAATTCATGTCTATAGAGTTGGTAATGCTATCAAACCATCTCATCCTCTGCCACCCTCTTCTCCTTTTGCCTTCAGTCTTTCCCAGGATCAAGGTCTTTTCCAGTGAGTCATCTCTTTGCATTAGGTGGCCAAAGTGCTGGAGCTTCAGCTTTAGCATCAGTCCTTCCAATGAATATTCAGGGTTGGTTTCCTTTAGGATGGACTGGTTTGATCTCCTTGCAGTCCAAGGGACTCTCAAGAGTCTTTTCCAGCATCACAATTGGAAAGCATCAGTTCTTTGTCACTCAGCCTTCTTTATGGTCCAACTCTCACATCTGTACGTTACTACTGGAAAAACCATTGCTTTGACTTATATGGACCTTTGTTGGCAAAGTAGTATCTCTGCTTTTTAATATACTGTCTTGGTTTGTATAAGGGCTTCCCTGGTGGCTCAGAGGTTTAAGTGTCTGCGTCCAATGTGGGAGACCCGGGTTCGATCCCTGGGTCGGGAAGATCCCCTGGAGAAGGAAATGGTAAACCACTCCAGTATTCTTGCCTGGAGAATCCCATGGACGGAGAAGCCTGGTAGGCGACAGTCCACGGGGTCACAGAGAGTCGGACACGCCTGAGCAACTTCACCTTGGTTTGTTATAGCATTTCTTCCAAAGAGCAAGTGTCTTTTAATGTCATGGCTGCAGTGACTGTTGGAGCCCAAGAAAATAAAATCTGTCACTGTTTCAACTTTTCCCCCTTCTAGTTGCCATAAAGTGATGGGACTGGCCGCTGTGATCTTAGTTTTTTGACTGTTGAGTTTCCAGCCAGCTTTTCACTCTCCTCTTTAACCCTCACCCAAAGGCTCTTTCAGTCCTCTTCACTTTCTACCATTAGAGTGGTATCGTCTGCATGTCTGTGGGTGTTGTTATTTCTCCTGACAATCTTGATTCCAGCTTTTGATTCATCTAGTCCAGCGTTTCACATGATGTACTTTGCATAGAAGTTAAATAAGCAGAGTGACAATGTACAGCCTTGTACTCCTCTGCCAATTTTGAACCAGTCAGTTGTTCCATGTCTGGGTCTACATTTCACTTCCTGTTTTTAGGCACCTATACATTTTTATGAAAGTTAAGATTTTCATTCTGTTATGAAACCACACTTGTTTTATATCTGTGAAGTTTGTGCTGATTCTAGAAGATAAATGCTGAAAATAAAAATAGTGTTTACACTGTTGCTAGATATGTATTGCCTAGATGTAGTGTTAGGTCTAGGTAGGTAGTGCTCACTGTAAGTCACGTGATGCTAGTCACCTTATCTGCCTAATTCACCACCCCTCTGCCAAGTCAAAGATTTTCCCTCATGCTTAACACCAAGGAATTCTCTTTTCTTCTTTCAGTTAATTCGTATTTTACTTTCTTATACAAGCTTTCACATTTTGTTTCCCTCCAGGGTTTTTTAATGGCTTTCTTCCTATTGGTTGATACAAGACATTCTATTTTCCTCACTGTTCCTCTAAAGTTATCCAGAACCTTGATTATTTTCTCTTGATTTTCTAGAATCCAATTCTTCCTTCCAAAACTTTTCCATCCCATTCGTCCTTAAGACGGTTTTATAGCTCACTGACGTCCTGCCGCTTGCTTTTTTCTAGGGGCCTCCCAGGTGGCTCTGGGGTAAAGAATCCCACCTGCCAAGGTGGGAGACCAAGGCACATGGGATCCCTAGCTCAGGAAGATCCCCTGGAGTCTTCTATTCTTATACTCCAAATATTTTTCTTTTCCAAATTTTGCCATTTTTTCCAAATACATTCTTGAGTAATTTCCCAAGAAATAATGTATAGGAGGTGATTTCCACAGAGTCTTTGACTTTTTACATGCCTTCATATGGCCCTCACAGTGAGCTGCTACACTGCCCCGGCACAGAGCTCTGCACTTGCGCTCCTTTCCCTTAAGTGCCTCGGAGCCCGTTTTGTTGGTTGTGGTGTGACGGTGTGTTTTCGTTCTAACACCTCTTTTCATGGTGCTGATGAGAAGACTGATGACGGTGTGACCTGAGTTCTTTTCAAGGTGACCTTCCTCTATTTGGTCTCTTCCTCTGGAAGGTTTTGGGCTCCTTTTTAAAAAAATTCAATTTATAAAATTCCAGGATGAAATGCTACTTATCACATGGAGAGCAAGTTTCATCTAAAACCTCATGTATTTCTATGTTGATTTGGTATTTTCAGTTGATTTCAGCTTATTATTATTGTCATTAATGGAAATAAACTCACTGCAAGAATATTGGGTAGGTACTGCAGTCTTTGTATCTGTAATTTGTCAAAAAGGCTATAGCTGTTATTTATGCTTTCTTCCTGCACTAATTGTTTCCTGATCCATTTTGCCTTCAAAACAAAAGCATCTCTCAAGTCGTCTGTTCTTTATCTGGAGAGATGACCCAATCCTTTATTTTTTAAGGGAGCTGAGCCCTTAATGCTCCCATTTGGGTGGGTTTGCCATCCTCTTCCATTCTCTTTTACCCACTGGTCATGAACGCATTATAATCTCTTCTGCGGAGGGGCCATTTTGATGGTTTTTGGGTCAACCTAGATAAAATCACTGAAACAGGAATTCGTAAATATTGCTTTCAGCTTTTCTCCAGGCTTTCAATTATCCAACAGCAAACTTTAATCCTTCTGTCTTTCCATCAAATTATAAACAAAGAATTACCCAAACACACATGTTCTTTATATTTCCTGCTTTACTCAAACCATCTACATATGATGGTAATCTAGCTTCTCCTTCTGCAGGTTTGAATATATTCTTTTCTCTTGAATTTCATTCTTTTTTTCTTTCCTTGAATTCTATCTTTTCTTTCTTTAAACTCTGGAGTGTAGGGTTGGGGTGTTGGGACTCCTTTCTGAAAGCCATGCATTAATATCTGTGCCTAATTCCCTTCCTTTTCATAACAGTTGCCATGTTAATTCCCAGCTTTTGTTACCTTCCATCACCAGGTTGCTTCTGCTGTTTTCATGTGTGTCCACTCTTGGGCTTTTAAACTTCTTGAGAATGTTGGAAAAAATGTATAAAACAAGAGATGTGAGTTAAGTTTTACTTGGAGCAAAATGAGGGTTGCAACCCGGAAGACAGCGTTTCAGGTAGCTCTGAGAAACTGCCCCAAGGAGGCAAGGGGAAGCTAGGAAATACAGGAGTTTTACAGGGCAGGTAGTCAGGGAACATCAAAAGGTTATTGTCAATTAAAGAAAACCAGATATCTCAAGTTAAGGAATATAGGGTTTTCTGTGTATGGGAAGACGCAAGAGTCTAGGCTCACTGAAACCATGCCTTTGATGTGCACCTCAGTTACCTGGGGCCAGTATGTGGTGTTTTCACATCCTGAGTTTTCTCAGGGCTTATCATGGGGAGTGACTGCAGTCTGAAGACTGGCTAGCAGGTTTTTTTTTTTTTTTTCTTTCCTGAATATGGCAGGAAATATTACATTTCTTGGGCTTCTCAGACTCTGCAGCGGTGAAGAGTCTGCATGCCAATGCAGGGGACGCAAAGAAAGCAGGTTCGGTCCCTGGGTTGCAAAGACCCCAGGCAGCAGACAATGGCAGCCACTTCAGTGTCCCTTCCTGGAAAATTCCATGGAAAGAAGAGTCTGGGGGCCTACAGTCCCTGGGGTCACAAAGAGTTGCACGTGACTGAGTTTACGCACATGCACACACATACACACACATTCCATTTCTCAAGAACAAGCACTGTATTCATTCCTCAGAATCTCCTTACAGGACCCAGTTCTGACTGCACACACGGAAAGTTAAGTGAATCTTGTGTGTGTGTGTGTGTGTGTGTGTGTGTGTGTGTGTGTGTTAGTCACTCAGTCATGTCTGACTCTCTGAGACCCTATGGACTATAACCCACCAGGCTTCTCTATCCATGGGATTCTCCAGGCAAGAATACTGGAGTTGGTTGCCATTTCCTTCTCCATGGGTGAATCTTACACGTTTAATGACATTCATTTGACAAATCCTTACAGAATCCCTCCCATAGGACAGACACATCTTTAAGAGCAGGAGATACAGAATTGCACCCAAGGCCTGGGGCTTATTTTTAAATGCTTCACTATGGGGCATACTATTCTATGTAAATTTGGGTTGAATTCATTTCAAACGATTAAACTCAAACTTGTTGAGTACCTATTCTGTGCACACTAATGCACTG
This sequence comes from Bison bison bison, assembly GCF_000754665.1. Lineage (NCBI taxonomy): Eukaryota > Metazoa > Chordata > Mammalia > Artiodactyla > Bovidae > Bison > Bison bison. Next base: position 2,978,152 of record NW_011495075.1, read on the forward strand.
AATTCTCTGTGGTGAGAAAATGATGAAAACATGTAGGCACAGGTTCAGATCCTAAAGGCACTGACCATTGAATAAAGCACAACAGTGTATAGAGATGCAAGTCAATGGAAAGAGGAATCTATAGGGTAGAGACTCGTGCTCTGTAGGAAAATAGTGACATTTTCACTGGAGAGGTCTTTCTTTGTGGCTCAGCTGGTAAAGAATCCTCCTGCAATGCAGGAGACCTGGGTTTGATCCCTGGGTTGGGAAGATCCCCTGGAAAAGGAAAAGGCTACCCACTCCAGTATTCTGGCCTGGAGAATTCCATGGACTGTATAGCCCATGGGGTCGCAAAGAGTTGGACACGACTGAGCGACTTGCACTTTCACTCATGGGAGAAGTGACATATGAGTTGGCCTTGGAGTGGAAGCGATTTGAGTGGTTGATTTGAGGCACTGAATATACTATCCTCAGTTTATGGGATCCTCCTCTCATCTGAGAGCCACCAGAAACCCCTCTTTCAGGGTCAGGAACAGCAGACTGACCGCAAGTAATGGTCAGCTCTAACAGATCACCAAGGCAGAGAACTGAAGTGAAAGTGAAAGCATTAGTCACTCAGTCATTTCCGACTCTTTGCAACCCCATGAACTATAGCCCGCCAGGCTCCTCTGTACATGGAATTAACCGGGCAGTAATACTGAGGTGTTGCCATTCCCGTCTCCAGGGGAATCTTCCCGGCCCAGGAATTGAACCTGCATCTCCCGCGTTGCAGGCAGACTCTTTTCTGTCTCAGTCTCCAAGGAAGCCACAAGGACTGATCTGTCCCTGTTCCAGCCCGGGTCCTCCAGACCTGCTCACAGCTCTTGTGTGGCTCTGGCCATACACAGAGATTCTGGGAGATTTCATTTAAATCACTGTTTGTAAAAATAGTTTTCATCCAGTGTGTTTTATTTCTGTCACATTTAAGTTCTCTTTGCATTCTCTTGCTGAGTTCTCTCTCCCAAAGTATGCTACCTCTCTTCCCAGGGTCTTTTTTGAAACCATGAGCCCCTCTCACTCTAGTTTTTATTTTAAATAATTCATGAAGCCATTAGAGTCATAACCTAGAAAGGAATTTCTCTTTCTTTATGAAAGCCTGCCTGAGCCCCTTACAAGCCTAACGAGCAAATAAAATCCTGGATCTGAGTTGTTTTAAGAGAGCTTACAGGCATATTTTTGGCTAATGTTCAAGGTTCTCTTTAAACATTTCACCATAAAGTCTTCTGACTGCCCCTCTTTGTGGGACTGAAATGCCGTGTTGGGAAAATATGTATTTTCGTTTAAAGTAAAAATGGTCACACAGTGCAAACTTTTTGTCCCAAGAAGCTTGAATTACAAGCTCCCAGATCAAGCTTCTTTTGAAGTTTTAATTCCTTTTCTCATAAAGAACACAGCACCAAGCTATATAAATATCCATAATGTGGAAATATGGTTGTTTCAGGCATCAGTAGCTTTTACATTGGAACACCTGAAAAAAAAAAATAGTAAGGATCATCTAAGTATATCCTATCCTTTGTACTGAGACTAGCTCTTTTATAATTTTTCAACCTTTTATAAGCTAAAAATAAACAGTACATAAAAATAAAGATGGCACATTTTAAACTATTCAGAGACTAATTGCTCAGTGTCAGAAATATTTGAGTACCAGCGTTGTCCTCACTCAGTTGGTTCTTACACTGCATCCTCACATAAAGAGAGAATGAAATGGAAAAGCCCAAATTTAAGCTCGTCTTTCACCTGTGCACAAGTCTGGTAAGGGGCTTGATGGGGAGGAAATTGAAAGGTAATTTAGCAATTTAATGTTACCTGCAGATGTCAAATAATGCATGCTCTGTTCCTCATCATCGTAGAAAACAGGAAAGCTGCATAAATTGATCTGAGAGAGAAAACACCAGCCTATTTGTTATATGCCATCCACATATTTTCTGCAACCATGAGAAAGGCATGATCCAGAATATACGGGGGTGTGGCTATGCATTCTAATCAAATTTAATTCCAAGCAAATGGAGTCATTTCAATGTAATTAAAGACTCTTGAGAGGTAAAGTAGCATTTACCTGGAGTCTTTGCTCACATTCCCCTGTAAAGAACCACTTCCTGTTCTGTCAGTTTCTCTATCTTCAGTGTACTCAGAGGCCACTTCCGTCTCAGGCCAGCGGACACTGAACGTGAGCTGGGCATTGGCATTTGTAGTTCACTTGAAATTTGACAGATTTGTTTTCAATACACACTCTCATGCCATTCTCTTAGCCACTCATTTTCTATAAAATCTTTCTATTTGACAGTTGTGAAAACTAAGGGGGGAAAAGGATGATAGTTTTGCCCCTGGGTACCCCGCTGGTTAGAGAAGTGACTATGACACATGCATTCAACACAACCCATACCTTTTCTTCTGCTTTCAAATAATGAAAAGAACAGCTTTTGCTGGTTATATTTATGCCAGGCGCTATACTGAGCTCATGATGATAATGATCTCATTTAGTCCTTACAAGGCTGCAGTAGGGTCAACAGTGTCCCCATTTAGCAGATAAGGACTCTGAACCTGGAGAAGTTACATGACGTGTCCAAGGTGATAAGCTGGTGGAGGTAGAGCTCACCTTGGTGGCATACATCTTGGTTGTCCACTCTCTGGGATGTTATTCTGAGTAATGAAACTGAAAGTTGCTCAGTCGTGTCTGACTTTTTGCATGGACAGTCCATGGAATTGTCCAGGCTGGAATACTGGAGTGGGTAGCCTTTCCTTTCTCCAGGGGATCTTCCCAACCCAGGGTTCGAACCTAGGTCTCCCACGTTTCAGGCAGATTCTTTACCAGCTGAGCCACAAGGGAAGCCCAAGAATACTGGAGTGGGTAGCCTATCCCTTCTCCAGGGAGTGTTCCTGACCCAGGACTTGAACCGGGGTCTCCTGCATTGCAGGTGGATTCTTTACCATCTGAGCTATCAGGGAAGCCCTTTGAGGAATGAGAAATCCCCTAAACATTCAAGTTTGTATGATTCTCTTTAAAACATGGATTCTGTGCAGCACCATGTGTAAAGTAGACAGCTAGCGGGGCCCTACGGCAGAGCACGGGAAGCTCAGCTCTGTGCTCTGTGCTGGCCCAGAGGGGTGGGGATGAGAGGGAGGCATACCAGGGAGGTGACATAGGTACATATAGCGGATTCAGTTCATTTTCTAGCAGAAACTAACACAACATTATAAAGCACGTGTACCCCAATACAAATAATTTAGAAAATAAAAAGTAGATCTTTTAGAAAATGCTGGAGACTGTTTTGCCAGTATGCTTCCAGTCAGCAGAAACTCTGCAGGCAAGAAGAGAGTGGCATGATAGATTTAGAGTAATGAAAGGGGAAACCTACAACCAAGAATACTACCTTGTCAGGCTTTCATTCTGGAGAAGGCAATGGCACCCCCCTCCAGTACTCTTGCCTGGAAAATCCCAATGATGGAGGAGCCTGGAAGGCTGTGGTCCTTGGGGTCGCTGAGGGTCAGATATGACTGAGCAACTTCACTTTCACTTTCCCAGTATAGTAAATGCCATTTGTTGGTGTTTCTTGCTGTTGTTGTGGCTTCGTTCTGTTTTTGATTGGAGTACATTGCGTCACAATGCCATGCTAGTTTCTGCTTACAGCAGTGTGAGTCAGCTGTAGGTGTACAGAGACCCCTCCCTTGTGGACCGACCTCCCACGCCCATCGCGTCCCTGTGGGTCCCCACAGAGCACCGGGCGGAGCTCTGCAGCAGCTTCCCGCTAGCTGTCCATCCTACACATGGCAGCTAGTGTACATAGCTCCGCCTTGCACCCCCAATCCATCCCATCCTCTCCTTCCCCCCACAGTCCGCAAGCCTGTTCTCTGTCTCTGTGTCTCCATTCCTACCCTGGAATCGGTTCATCAGCATCATTTCTCTAGACTTCATATATATATGTGTTAATATATGGTATTGGTTTTTCTGGCTTCACTATTTTATAGTGTATATTCTGGAGTTGGGGAGGGATGTTGCCAAAGGAGTTGCAGGAAAGGGTTAGAAGAAGATTAGTTCAATTATAATACAATTCTTCTCAGGTCTTAGTTTACTGAGGTTTTGTTGTTTTAAGCTTTTACCCTTTTTTTTTTTTTAACTTACATGTTTTTTTTTTTTTTCTTTTGGATAGCTATAATGTGGCAAAGATGAATCAATTCATATTTTTCTAGGTTGTACTTATTCTTTGGAAAACTGTATTCTTTTGAAAAAATAATCTCACACAGAGAGAAAAAATTCTATGTTTAGATGGAAACCTATTGCTGCCGAGTTTATCTGGACGTGGCGAGGCAGGTAACTCCTGCTAGTCAGTGGCTCTGACCCACTCATTGATTAGCTCGTGTATCCCCATTAAAAATGTATCTCAGCCCTCGGGGGTGGTATCTGTGATTTTACTTACAATTGGAATATCAACCAAAAAAAAAAAAATTCCAAGTGGGAACTGAGATTCTAATCCCATTATAAGGTTTAGGTGCAACAGCTGCAGTGGGATAAATTAGAATCTTTTAAAAATTTGGAATGTCCCAACATCCTCATGCAATCTATTAATTGCGAGTTATATAGACTTATTCCCAACTTAAGCCAATATACTAATCAGAATTTTATTGTGTTTGTGGCACTGCTGAATTTTACTAAATTTTTGAGGATTTAAAAAGAATGATCTCTTTCTATCTGCTTAGCTATTGTCATCCCAGTACCAAAGGACCCACTCTAAGGTCTTAGAAATTGTTTTTGTGTGTGTGTGTGTGTGTGTGTGCTGTACTCTGGCACATGGTGAGATACATATATAAATAATATATGCACATACACCTCTGACCATAGCTATCTATCCATAGAGATCTAACTATATAGAAGCAGTTTAGTTTGATTATAAACTTATTTTTCTCATGTTTTATTTTACTAAACTTTGGTTGTTTTGAGCTTTTATCCTTTCTTTTTATTATTCTACATATATATGTAGGTAGACATAGATATCGGAGAAGGCAATGGCACCCCACTCCAGTACTCTTGCCTGGAAAATCCCATGGATGGAGGACCCTGGTGGGCTGCTGTCTATGGGGTCACATAGAGTCGGACACGACTGAGCGACTTCACTTTCGCTTTTCACTTTCATGCACTGGAGAAGGAAATGGCAACCCACTCCAGTGCTCTTGCCTGGAGAATCCCAGGGACGGGGGAGCCTGGTGGGCTGCCGTCTATGGGGTCGCACAGAGTTGGACACGACTGAAGCGACGCAGCAGCAGCAGCAGCAGCAGACATAGATACAGACATGAAGTAGATATAGATAGATACATACTAAAGAAAATGAGAAATACATTATTTTAGAAATACAGGAATAGGAAAAATAAGATACATAATGAATAAGAATAGAAAAAGATAAATATTACATTTATAGTTATAATTATTTTATATAATCTCCTTTGGCTTCCTATATATGATCTTTTCTATGGATTTTTCTCTCATAATAGCAGATGATAAAGTAGGTACTGATTATTTATTTAAATTACCAAACTGAAAGCAAAGCTTAAAATTTTATGTGTCCATATCATTTTCATTATATACAGCCAATTTGCATTATTATTTCCTAAGTAAATAATTCCATTAGGAATTCCATGTTTTTACTTGATCATATGACTATAAATTTATAGTATGTCTATTTTGAATACTTTTCAAATTTTGCTCACAATAGTAGTAAAAGATGGCCTTTCAACTTTTCAAAATATGGATAAAACAATTAAATCAACTTTGATTATACTTTAGTGCACAGTTAAGGACAGAAAGTTGGTCATCAAATGAGCTTGATCCAGTTAGGGAAAATATATAAATATTAATTAATTTATTCGCTCCTTTATTCCAGACACATTTCATGAGTACATCCCCGTGTTAGGAATTATGGTAGGTTCTGGGGTAGCAGTGAACAGACATGTTCCCAAAATAAATGCAAGAGACTGAATTCATCTTAGACTCCTAATGGGCATGTTTAGTTAGGCTACATTACAGTCAATAATGTCATTTCCCAAATTCAGGTGAGATTGTTTTGCTTGGTTTTGCTTCTTTAAGATGGCATTTGGCTTTTAATTTATGTACTTAATTTAAACCGGATCACATTGATGAAGCACATAATAAGAATGCAGAATTATCCTAAAGGTTTATCCTAGATACAAGCTCAGAAACCTGGAGCTTGATTATACTCATGAAACTCTGAATCTTTCCTGAAACTCTGACCTCGTTTCCACCAAAATAGATGGACATTCTGCAAAACCCGTGGTTCAGTGACATCTGTTTAATCTACCATGTCATTTGAATATCAATGTGTGCACTCTGTTATACAAGTCAACAATACCCTTTTCTTATTTTCCATGCAGGTTTAAATTTCCTGTCTTTGGGGAGTTCTACCAGATCACTAAGAATGCTTTATTTTGAAAGCTGGTAAATGGCTGACATTTTGGGTCCCTAAGCAAAATTTTATTCAAAAAAAGTCATTGATCAGGAATTAACTCAGCAAATTCTTTTAAAAGCTTTCCTGACTTAAGTATCTGTAGCACTAACAAGAAGAAGAAGCACAACAGAATCCCCCACATTTCGTCCTGAATGGGTTAGAAGCAGGACAAAGGGAATTTGCTTTCTTGCCCACTTATTCTTACCCTCACATTGTAAATCTGACTTGCAAAGATCACAGCATGAACTCACCGGATAAATAATGCAGTGCGCCATGGAGCTCACGCATGCGTGCTCAGTCTCTCAGTCGTGTCTGACTCTGCGACTCCGTGGGCTGTAGCCCACCAGGCTCCTCTGTCCATGGGATTTCCTAGGCAAGAATACTGGAGTGGGTTGTCATTTCCTCCTCCAGGGCATCTTCCAGACCCAGGGATCGAACCAGTATCTCCTGCATTGGCAGGTGGGTTATTTACCACTGACCTACCTAAGACGCCCTCTGGGGCTCACATCTTTTGACTTAAACCCTTAACACCTGTTTTTCCTCTTTTTAATGGCAGGTACTTCATGCATGGTTATTGATGCTATTCTACTTTTTACTAACCTTCCAAACTTCTTTGTAGAGAATAAGGCCACATAGTTGAATATCATTTATTAACAAATCATTTAAAAAATCTGCCGAAAGCACCAGGTAAATCCATATCCTGGGTCTAGATATTTAAACTGTATTTTGGGTATTTTCTGCTTTCACATCAATTGTTATTTATTTATTTAGCATCTCATAATATCACTTTCCTTTATTATGAATTGAATTTAATTCATCTATTTGAAGGATCTGAGTTTATCATGCTGGTTATGTTAGCCAGATATAATGCTTTTATGTAGCATCATGTGTGTTGTAGGATAAGTACATTTCAAATGGGATTGCAGAGTATGTTCATAGTAGAATCACTGGCATGCAAAATGCATATTACAAGGTCCTTTGAATTACTCATGCAAAAATATTGGTAAGCTTTCAGGTTCATTTCTTTCTTAGGTCGGAAAATAGAAAACAAAACCTTGAAGTGATTTAGTGTAATAACTATTAATGATTTTTAAGAGTGATAAGCATAAACAGAAGTGTTAATAACTAACTCTAGAAAACTAATAGGATTTTTGAATTAGATATGTTTTAAATAGGGCTTCCCAGGTGGCACAGTGGTGAAGAATCTGCCTGCCATGCAGGAGATGCGGGTTTGATCCCTGGGTGGGGAAGATCCCCTGGAGGAGGAAATGACAACCCACTCTAGTATTCTTGCCTGGGAAATCCCATGGGCAGAGGAGCCTGGTGGGCTACAGTCCATGGAGTTGCAAAGAGTTGGACACAACTTAGCAACTAAACAACAAAAATAAAAATGCTTCAAATGTTATTGTTTTTAATAGTGGGCACATACCCTTAAAAGTTCACCCCATTAAAGACTTAGGATCTGGTGTAAGATGGAGCATAGGAGCCCCTGAGCATACCTCCTCCAATGGTTACACCACATCTGCAGCTAGACGTGGAACAGATCTCTTGGAAATAAATCCAGAAACTAGCTGAGTGAGTCCTCATTGAGCAAATGAAAAAATCCTTACATCAAAACAGGTAGGAAAGGCTTAGAGATGCACTTTACCTTAAACCCCACTCCTGGCACAGTGACGTACAGGAACTCCCAGCTTCTCCCTGAAAAGCAAAAGATTTGGACCAAACATCTAAGCCAGGTTGAAAGATGATTCTCCTCTGCTTCACAAGCCCCTTCAGTCAAGAGTGGGAGAAGTAACTGTCTCACCAAATGCCCAGAAGCCAACACAGAGAGTCAGGGAAAATAAAGAAGCAAAGGAATATGTTTCAAAAGAACAAGGTAAGACTCCAGGAACAGATCTTAATGAAACAGAGGTAATTGATATGCCTGATAAAGAGATCAGCAGGCATACACATGCTCACTGAAGTCAGAACAATGCATGAACCAAGTGAGAATTTCAGCAAAGGAATGGAAGATACGAGAAAGTGCCAGACAGAAATCACAGAGCATAAAAATAGAAGAAGTGAACCAAAACACACAATATAATATAGTCAACAGAAGAGTGGACCAAGGAGAAGAAAGAACTAACACAAAGTCAGGGAAATGGAATGCATCAAATCAGAGCAGCAGAAAGAAAAATGAGAATAATAACATAAAAAAAAAGAGTAAAGGGACTTATGGGGCTTCCCTAGTGGCTCAGTGGCAGAGAATCCACCAGCAATGCAGGAGATGCGGGTGCAATCCCTGGGTTGGAAAGATCCCCTGGAGGGGGACATGGCAACCCACTCCAGTATTCTTGCCTGGAGAACCCCATGGAGAGAGGCGCGTGGTGGGCCATGGTCCATGGGGTCGCACAGAATCAGACACCACCGAAGCCACTGAGTGCACACTCACTCAGAGGGACGTTGAGGACACCACCAAATAGAACAAGGCACACGTGACGGGGGCCACAAAGGGAGTAAAGAAAAGTGGCAAAAAGTGTATGCAAAGAAATAATGGCTAAATGTTTGTCTAACCTGTTTTCTAAGAGACAGATACCATATCCAGCAAGCCCATAGAGTTCTGATGAAGATAAATTGAAAGACTCACATCAAAACATGTTATAGTTAAATTGTCAAAAGTTGAAGGGCTTAAGAGTAGAAAAACAACTTGTTACTTACAAAGTAACCCCTATGAGACTAAAAGAGTTTTCAGCAGATACTTCTCAAGCCAAAAGAGCTTTCTATATCCAAAGTGTTGAAAGAAAAAAAAATCTGCTAATGAAAAATACTCTACCTGGAAAACTTTTTCTTCAGAATTGAAAGTGAGATAGTTTTCTAGATAGAAAAAGCCGAAAGAATTCATCACCAACAGGCTAGTCTTACAAGAAATGTTAATGGAACTTCTTCAAACTGATTAAAGAATGCCAATTAGTAGCAAGAAATAATATAAAAGTATAAATCTCATCAGTAAAGGTTAAATATATTGTAATGGTGGTGAATAAATCACTTAAAAATTGATTATGAGGTGGCTTCCCGGGTAGCTGGTGGTAAAGAACCCACCTGCCAATGCAGGAGCCGTAAGAGACACGGGCTTGATCCCTGGGTTGGGACGATCCCCTGGAGGAGGGCATGGCAACCCACTCCAGCATTCTTGCCTGGAGAATCCCATGAACAGAGGAGTCTGGCAGGCTACAGTCCACAGGATCACAGCGTCAGACATGACTGAAGTGACTTAGCACAGATGCACACACACATTGCTTACATGTGGAATCTAAAAGTCATACTTATCAAAACAGAGTAAAAATGTGATTGCCAAGGGCTAAGGGTGGGGAATGAGGGGGAGGCTGGTTAAAATGTGCAAACTTCCATCCATAAAATGAACATGATCTGAAGATCTAATGTAAAACATGGTGGCTATTGTTGATAATTGTGTTCTGTATAACTGAAATTTGCTAAAAGCATAGACCTTAAATGTTTTCACCAAAAAAAAGAAAAGATGAATTTGATATTTTACAATTTTTCTGTCAATCCTACCTAATAAAGCTGAAATTAGAGGAAAAAAAGAAGGAGCATAGTCAAATACAGTTTGTGGTCATTGTTTGGATCCTGATTTGAATAACTGTAAAATTAAAGTCTGGGGATAACTAGTATATTTCAACATGGATTACATACTAAATAATTCCAGGAACTGCTACTTTGTCAAATTTGAAAATGGTATTGTCACAGTAGAGCAGAAAGCTCTTATTTTCTGGAGATGTGTACATGAGAAATCTGAAGCTCAGTCTGAGTTAGCTATATTTTCCTATCACTTGAAACATGTAAAATCAGAATAAAACAAATGTACAGATGTTTGCACTGAGAAAAGCCCCAATAAACAGGCTGAGAGATAATGATGACATATGGTAGAAATGAAGAAAAGAAAACTCTTCAGTCCTGTGTTCATTTCACCTATGTATGTCTTATGGGGCATATGTGGTGTTTGGTGGGGCAGGGGAGATTGTGTCAAAGTTTCATGCAATTTGCTTTCAGTAGTTCATTGAATATACACACATAAGAAAAACGTGGGAAATTACTATCAAATGTTGAATCTGGGTGGTGCACATGTGGGTGTTTATTTTACTTTCTGTGTGCTTGCCTGCTCAGTTGCTTAGTCGTGTCCAACTCTTCGAGACCCCGTGGACTGTAGACCCCAGGCTCCTCCGTCCATGGGATTCTCCAGGCAAGAACACTGGAGTGGGTTGCCACGCCCTCCTCCAGGGGATCCTCCCCACCTGGGGATTGGACCCATGGCTCCTGTGTCTCCTGCATTGTAGGCAGATTCTTTACCACTGAGCCCTCTGGGAAGCCCATTTTACTTTTCTACTTTATTATATATATGGAAATTTTCATAGTAAAAAGTTAAAGAATCAGGGCTTCCCTGGTGACCCGGTGGCTAAGGGTCCACACTCCCAATGCAGGGAGCCCAGGTTCAATCCTTAGTGAGAGAACTAGATCCCCCTTGCTATAGCTAAGACTCGATGCAGCCAAATAAATAAATAAAATCAATAAATATTAAAAATGAAGTTAAAGAATCATACCTAAAGCTGATTTAAAAAACCTTTTGTGTGAAGATAAAACGGTGTTTCCTTTATTCATTTGCTCATTCATTGCATTTATTGATTATCCACTATGTTTCAGGAGTTATAGGTATTTCTGGCATGGATTAATTAATAAGCTACGTTCCTACTGTTGGTAAACACTTGCCCAATGATTCATGAGATTTTTTCCATATCATACCATATAGAAAATAGTAATACTTCTATAGTACAGGGGGGATAAATTGTAGTAGATTTGGAACATATGTATGAGCAAATTGTTATATTTTCTTTAAACAATACTTTTTATAAAGGGGATAAAGTTCCCAATATTAGGGAATATACTTAATATTGAATTTATGTAGCAAATGCAACTAAAACTGTCTTAAGATTTTAAATGGGGTAAATTGAACTTACTGTGCTGTTAACCAGGCAAAGTCTCTTGTTTCTTTCATTTTTATTAGCCCCACACCATAGTGTCGACCGTTTCCCAGCAGGCTTGGGAAATAAGCCGTTCTGTAACTGAGGCATTTCGACTTCAGATGTGGATAGAAGGACCTTGTACTGCGCTTCTTGAGCTTCTTCCAATAGTGTTGTTATAAATAACTAAACTCTGAAAATAACTTTGTCTCTTATTTGGCATTTTGAACTTTCAAAAAATCTTGTAATAATTTTCTGTGTAATATGGTTATAGTTTTATTGGCCCCATTACTTTTTTTTTTTTGATAACTTTCCTATACAAATAAGAAAAAATAAGATATTTCATCTGAGGAAGAGAATATTCACCAGGCACATAAATCCAGATTTCATCTTATTTTTATTATGTTGCTTATTTAGTGACTGTAACTTTTTTCATTTAGATTACCATGTCTGTTTCTGATGACTTGCCACCTTTAATCAAAAAGTTGTCATTATTTTTGGAAAATATATATTTCAGTGAAGTGCATAAATTTAAATATAAAGTACTTAAAATGATGTAGGTTATTAGAGTGGCAGGAAATTTATTTCTAAAATATTCAACATTCTTAAGAATATTGCAAAAGAAATTCATAAAAATTTGACCTTAAATTGAGATAAAATAGTATTAGAATATTAATCTTCATAAAATTTACACATTATAGACATGTTATAAAATTGAAATATTACTTTCATTCATGTTTGGTAAAATATTTTAAAAGTATTATTTGAAAATTTTATAAAGGCTTATAGGTCACTTTCAGAGAAGGCGATGGTGCCCCACTCCAGTACTCTTGCCTGGAAAATCCCATGAACGGAGGAGCCTGGTGGGCTGCAGTCCATGGGGTCGAGAAGAGTCAATGACTGAGCGACTTCACTTCCACTTTTCACTTTGGCGCATTGGAGAAGGAAATGGCACCCCACTCCAGTGTTCTTGCCTGGAGAATCCCAGGGACTGCGGGGCCTGGTGGGCTGCCGTCTATGGGGTCGCATAGAGTCGGACACGACTGAAGCGACTTAGCAGTAGGTCACTTTAATGATAAATTGTATGCACTTATTGTATTTTAAAAGCGAAGCTTCTTTTGTCATTATGAGCCGTCTGTCACCCTCACAGATTACTGAGACACCTGTGTGCCGCCACACACTGAATGGTTCCCAGCCTAGGGAGGAAGGTTCTCGAAAAAGCAGCAGTGAAGTACATTAGGACTAAAATACACCCGCTGACAATTGGTGTCCCCAGCTGGGGCTTCGCTGCACCTG
>NW_011495075.1:2991032-3000024 GCF_000754665.1 Bison bison bison
GTGTGCTCTTCCGATCTGGGGCTTCGCTGCACCTGTGTGAGTTGTAGGTTGGGGAATGAACGCTTGGAGTCAACGATGCAAATGATGCAAATTGTTTTGCATCATTACCATGTGTCATCTTGTTCTCGCCTCAGTTTTTTTGACTTTTTGTCAATGTAAACATCCGTATATTTGTTTTATCCTAATGTTAAATGTTTCACGTGATAGGGAAGAATGGCAAACACAGACTGAGCTTCAGAACTCACTTTCCAGGCCAGATTCACAAAGAAAGGAGCTTAGATGACAGTGGTCACCCTGGGAGAGGGTCACTCTGCTTCCTCTTGACCCCTTCCTCATTTTCAAGCTAGTTCTTAGGCAGTACTCTTCTAAATACTGTATTTTACCCAATGCAATGTCTAGGAGAAACGCATTCAAAAAGGTCAATACAAAGCTTGTAAATACTTCTGCTTTCTCACACTTATTTTAACTAAGACTTTTTCTCATCTAGGAGTGATTGTTTTATAATAAAACAATAATTTTATTTCTTACCATCTTCTCTTGCCAAGGAGATAATTAAACCCAAGGAGCAGGAATTTGTCAACCATACAGCATGCCCTTTGACCTTTCCAGTTTTTGTTCCTGTAAGTCCTTTTAGAATAAACTTTGCACGTAAAATCTTAATGGCAGTGCCAATCCTTGAAGGTGTAAGGTGAACAGGATTTGCTGTTAACAAGCTGCTGCTGCTGCTGCTATTAAGTCGCTTCAGTCATGTCCGACTCTGTTCGACCCCATAGACGCCAGCCCACCAGGCTCCCCCGTCCCTGGGATCCTCCAGGCAAGAACACTGGAGTGGGTTGCCATTTCCTTCTCCAATGCATGAAAGTGAAAAGTGAAAGTGAAGTCGCTCAGTCGTGTCTGACTCCTAGTGACGCCATGGACTGCAGCCTACCAGGCTCCTCCATCCATGGGATTCTCCAGGCAAGAGTACTGGAGTGGGTTGCCATTGCCTTCTCCTAATGTACTGAAGAAAAAAAAAAAGCCTTAGCACAGGAAAACCTTGTCTGAATTTGACAACCTGAGCTGGTATATTCAGTTCAGTCGCTCAGTTGTGTCCGACTCTTTTCGACCCTATGAATCGAAGCACACCAGGCCTCCCTGTCCATCACCAACTCCCAGAGTTCACTCAAACTCATGTCCATTGAGTCGGTGATGTCATCTAGCCATCTCATCCTCTGTCGTCCCCTTCTCCTCCTGCCCCCAATCCCTCCCAGCATCAGAGTCTTTTCCAATGAGTCAACTCTTTGCATGAGGTGGCCAAAGTATTGGAGTTTCAGCTTCAGTATCAGTCCTTCCAATGAACACCCAGGACTGATCTCCTTCAGAATGGACTGGTTGGATCTCCTTGCAGTCCAAGGGACTCTCAAGAGTCTTCTCCAACACCACAGTTCAAAAGCATCAGTTCTTCGGCACTCAGCTTTCTTCACAGTCCAACTCTCACATCCATACATGACCACTAGAAAAACCATAGCCTTGAGTAGATGGGGAGCTGGTGTATTCAGATGCCCACAAATTCATAACTGCTTTCTTACTGTATTTGCAATGATACCTTGCTGGTTTTATGCCCCCAAAGAGTTATCAATTATAACCAAACCACTAGGACAAAGTTTCAGTCATTCCCCAAAGAGAAAAACAAATCAGAGAATATTGCTTCATATCCTTCTCCCTGACTTCTGCTTAGATGGACAAAAGGAGTTGCAGGTGGACTCCTGAAATTCCAGGGGTGAAAGGAGTCCGACATGACGGCCCAGGACTTGCACTCACCCATGTGATGGGGGTAGCATGTGGAAGTTCAAAATCAGTGACTATGGGCCAGCAAAGCCCTTCTGGTGCTCTTAGTGACTATGAGGCCAGCTGGCCTCACGTCCCGTGCTCCCCTCAGCTCCTGCAGCTTGGAGGGGCCCGTGCAGCCCAGTGAGAAGGCGGAGCTGCAGTAGGAAGACTAAGAGGCAGGTGGCCGTGTCACTTGTCCACGTCGACAGCCAGGTCGAAAATGAGCAGTTAAGGAAAGAGACTTTGTCTTCAAATGAGTTTGGAGATTTTCACCATCACAGGGGGTAGGGCATGGCTATCATGAGCAGAGTGACAAGAAAAGCTGAACCTTGCTCTAGATTTCTCCCAAGAGACAAGAAAGTTTCCGGCTCCACTGAAGAAGCTTGATGGGACTGGGGGAGATAAAAATGAGACGCTTTCATGCTTGCACCCTGCATCCTTCCTGGTCAACGTGGCAGGTGTGGAGGCATCTGTGGTCACACAGCTGCCACTCATGATGCTCTAATTAGCACAGGACTGACTTCTCAGCCTTTGCCTGATCCAGTTCAACAACTGGGATGTGATTGAATTAATATAGGACTAAGAGGAGGTAAAAAAAAAAAAAGTAGAATTTTTCTTTTAATTGAAAATTCAGTACGTGAGCGTTTTTGCATATTTTACTCAGTCTTAGGATGGATATAGATTTTCTGTTGAAATGACCACTTCTACTCCTAATTATGCTGCCTAGTTTATAATTTGTAATACATAGTTCACACTGCTTTCAGATGCAATATCATTAGTAATTAGATGGTTGCGTTTTAGAAAGCATGGGAATTTGATTAGATGTGATTTTTCTCAATTAGGGTTCAATTCAATTAGGATTTTGAGCCTTTCTGCCTTAGACTAAATTGTCACCTACTTTCTCAGATCTTTGGTTTTCACAGCTGTAAAAAATAATATGGATAATGTTGCTTTCTCTGCCCGCTTTAAATGATTGAATCTGAATACTGATTATTCAGAATGTTTAGAGATGAGCATCACTATACATAATTTTATGAATATCTGTCTATATGTATATACATCTTAGTCTGCTTGAGATCCCAAAACAAAATAGCACTTTTGGGTGCCGTAAACAACAGAGCCTTCTTTCCAGTCCTGGAGGCTGGGAAGTCCAAGATCAAGGTGCGAGCTAATTGCATTTCTGGGGAGGGCAGTCTCCTGGGCGTCAAGCTGCCTGATGTCCACCTTCTTGCCATCTCCACTTAGTCTTTTCCTCTCTGCTTTCCTTTTCTTATAAAGCCACTAATCGCAGCATGAAGGTTCAACTCTCATGACCCGATCTAACCCTGATTATGTCCCAAAGACCTCGTCTCCAAATATCACCACACTGCGGGTTAGTGTTTCAACATCACAATTCAGTTCATCCATGATAGATACAGATGGTCCCCAATTCGACTCATGAGTGTTTGACTTTATGATGGTGGGAAAGGGATGCACGTTCAGTAGAAAATATGCCTCCCAGTCACCCCTCAGTCACAGGGGTGAACACCAATATACTCACAACCATTCTGCATCCAGACAACTTTCAGTACAGTCATCAAAAAATTCCATGAAATGTTCAATACTTACTATAGCATAGGATATGGGTTAGATAATTTTGCCCAAAGGTAGGCTAATTTAAGTGTTCTGAGTACATTTAAAGTCAACTGGACTAAGCTACAATGATCAGTAGGTCAGCTGTATTAAATGCATTTTACTATGACAATTTAAAATCATAATGAAATGTTTTTTCATTTATCATAAAATTAATTTTTAAATTGTTCACTTTCATTCAAAAATATTATTTCACTTATGTTATGTTTAACTGAGGAAGTTCTGGGAGTTGGTTATGGACAGGGAAGCCTGGCATGCTGCAGTCCATGAGGTCACAGAGAGTTGAACTGCTATTTAACTTGCAATGAGTTTATTGGGATGTAATCCTATTCTAAGTTGACGCAGATCTATAGAAAGAGGAATATAGAAGCCTTAATGCCTAATGTAGGGCTTCCCAAGTGGCATAAAGTTCTTTATCAACAGAAATGCTTTAGTTAGATCATCCTTGGTTCTCATGTGGCTCTGTGGTAAAGAACCTATCTACCAACAAAGAAGATGCAGGCTCAATGCCAGGGTCAGGACGATCCCCTGCAGGAGGAAATAGAATCCCACGGACAGAGGAGCCTGGCGCGCTACAGTCCATGGGGTTACACAGAGTCAGACACAACTGAGCATGCACACTCTGTTCAATGGTGATATTTAGAGATGAGGGCCTTTAGGAGACAGTAAACATAAATATATTCAAGTACAGAAATGCATTTAACTCAATAATTATCTCAGTGCCTTTTAAAGACTCTTTGGGAAATGTAAAAGAATTGCGACACCTACCTTCCTGCAAGGTGGCTCATGCAGTTGGAGTGAGAGAGGGGTATTTCTGTAGGCAACAGGTTATAATACAGAGCAGTATAAATTAAACACAAAATAATGATCCAAAATATGTGCTTATGATAGAGAAATGTGGACGCAATTAATTCTAGGTGTAGGGAGTAAAAGATCCTTCCCGAAGGTTATACCATTTTAGTCTGAAGCAGAAACCACCCATGGCCACTGAACTCTGTTTACAAATAAGAATGATTAATCCCAGTATTTTGTTCCCATGGGCTTCACTGGTCTTACTCTCTGGTCAAGGCATGAATGATGATTACTTTAAACCAGTGTTTGTCAACCATTTCTTTCAATATCTTACCCCCCACGATGGTTTTCAGATTATTTTCCGTAAATCTGAAAACACTCAGGTCTTAACCTGAGCTGCATGAGACCCCTACATCAGTCCTAGTTTAAAGAAAAGTAATACAAGTTATAAGCCCCACCTTCCGAAATCAGAATAAAACAAAATCACCAGCGTTTGCACTGCAAGAGGCTTACTGCCTTTCAACTCGTTATTTTAAAGAGGAATTTCCTAGCCTTTTAAAACAGTGTCTTAACTGTTTTAGGCTCTAGCCCATTTGTTCTAACACTGCTTCAGACTGACTTCAAAGAGATTCTCCTGCTGGAGAACTTAGCACGAACGCCTCAAAAGGAAACTCCCACAGTAGTGCTTCCGGATAATGGGGAGGAAGTGTGTACATAGTCTCTGGGAAAGGAAAGTCATTTGTTTGCCTGTTTTTATGGACTTAGAGAGCCCATAATACTCAGTACCATTAGCCTCTATCTCTATTAAGGGGCCTTCGGTTTCCCCTTTCGCTCTCATTTCATGTGCCTTCTCTCAGCCTCTGCTCACCCAGGGACCTTAATTCCAGCCTCTGCTGGGTGGGTTAAGCCCCAAGTCCATGTGGGTGGTGTCCCTGCTGGGGATCCTTCCACTTCACACAAACAGAATCTCAAAAGGCACCGGGGAAGTTTTTGATTTTTAAACAGAATGATTCTTTTCAATTCATATCAACTCTTCCCAAGAAAATGCACGTATCTTTAGCCAAAAATGCTCTTTAATTTGGAGACACATTTTAAAAAACTCAAGAACACAAAAATGTTTTAATTGAACAGACGAATACCTTGAAATAAAGTTACACTGCATCACAATTTTTTGTTTTGAAAATGAAAAAATGTTGCAAAGAACTCTCTATCCAGATTTCCATTTCAAACACAAAACCACAGAAGCTCCTATCAAAGATGGCATCACTCTGAATGAGATATTTTATCAAAGTATGGCATCACTCTGAATGAAATAGTTTTAGTGCCATGCCACAGGAGCTTGCTTTCTGAGCATTGCTGAACAAGGGGAAACAAATTGTGTTTTTTGGGTTCTGATTCACTACCTCAAGGCACAAGTAAAGCAAGAAAGGCAGGGAAAGGAAAGCTGGGACAAAATCTCACATGAGGGCACCTATGAATCTGAGAAGGTGGATGTGCAGAAACCAGATGGTATACAAACTGGTCATCAGGTCACGCCCACGAGATAAGTGCAAAGAAGAGTTTGATTTTGAAACTTCAACTGAACAAACATAATTTTATAAAAAATTTTTTCACTTGAAAAAACCTTTATCACACAAAATATAGCTATTAAAATTTTAAAAGAGTACTTAGGATAATGCCATTTTGCTAATTTCTTTTTGATATCATATTTAAAATACCATAAGCTCTACAAAACTATTAATTTCAATGTTATGCACAATTCACTTTGCTCTAATAG
This sequence comes from Bison bison bison, assembly GCF_000754665.1. Lineage (NCBI taxonomy): Eukaryota > Metazoa > Chordata > Mammalia > Artiodactyla > Bovidae > Bison > Bison bison. The sequence goes on from NW_011495075.1 coordinate 2,997,043, forward strand.
TATTTAAATTTACATAAAATCTTCAACTATAATCTCTTAATTTTTTTAAAGCTGTTTAATGGTTTTTAGGACAGTCACAGAGTTGTGCAGCCGTCACCACAATCCAGTTTTGGAATAATGTCCTCATCCCCCAAAGAAACCTTGTCCCCACTTACAATTGTTCCCAGCTCCCTCAAGCCCCACCCTCTCAGGCAACCATGAATTGACTTTCTCTGGATTGGCCTGTTCTGGACATTTTGCATGAATGGAACCATCGATTGACTTCTTCTACTTAGTACCTGTTTTTCCAGTTTCCTTCATGTTTAGCACTCATCAGCATTTCGTCCCTACTCCTCTTTATGGGAGTGATAATTTTCAACCGTATGGATGTGCTTCATCACTGACATCTTGACTCATCCCCTGATGGAGCTCAGGTGGTTTCCACTTTTTGACTTTTACAGGCAACATTGACATGAACGATCATGTATGTATCCATTTTGTGTGGACATACTATTTTTATATCTCATAGATGTGTGCCTATGAGAGGAATTGCTGAGCCATATAAGAACTTAATACTTTGCACTTTGAAGAGCAGCCCAAGTGTTTTCCAAAATGACAACACCAGTTTCCATTTCTACTGTCAATGAGGGTTCCGATTTCCCCACATCCTTTACAACACTGCTGTCTGTCTTTTTGATTATACTAATCCTGGTGGTGCTAGTGGTACAGAACCGCCTACTAATGCAGGAGATGGAGCTTCAATACCTGGCTCAGGAAGATCCCCTGGAGGAGGTCATGACAACCGATTCCAATATTCTTTCCTGGGCCATCCCATGGATGGAGGAGCCCGGAGGGCTATGTCCATAGGGTTGCAAAGAATCGGACACAACTAAAGTGACTTAGCATGCATGCATCCTATTGTATATGAAGTGATGTCTTATTGATATTTCAGTTCACATTTCCTTAATGTCTTGTTACTGTTCAGTTGCTCAGTCATGTCTGACTCTTCGCGACCCCATGGACTGCAACACACCAGGCTTCCCTGTCCATCACCATCTCCTGGAGCTTGCCCAAACTCATGTCTTTTGAGTCCATGATGCCATCCAACCATCTCGTCCTCTGTCATCCCCTCCTCCTCCTGCTTTCAATCTTTCTCATCATCAGGGTCTTTTTTAATGAATCGATTCTTTGCATCAGGTAGCCAAAGTATTGGAGCTTCAGTTACAGCTTTCAGTTTCAGGGCTATTAGACTTAGACCTGAAAGTCTAATGACGTGGAATATGTTTTTAAGTGCTTATTGTCCATTTGTAGATTTTCTTTAGATATTTGATATGTATTCAAGTCATTTGCCTATTTCTAGTTGGGTTAGTTTTTTTTTTTTATTGTGTTGAAAGCATTCTTTGTATGTTCTGGATACAAGTTCCTTATTAAATATGTGACTTGAAAATATTTTATTCCATTCTAGGGATTGCTTTCTCATTTGCTTGATAGTATAGTTTTCAGACAGTTTTTTTTTTTTTAATTCTGATGAAGCCCATTCTCACCGTGTTTATGGTGTCACATCTAAGAAACTGTTGCTTAACCTGAGATTGCAAACATTTACACCTATATTTTCTTCTAAGAGTTATACTCTTGATTTTTATTTAAAATCAAGGGGAAAGAACAAAGCTATGAACAAAGCTAGTGGAGGTGATGGAATTCCAGTTGAGCTATTTCAAATCCTAAAAGATGATTCTGTGAAAGTGCTGCACTCAATATGCCAACAAATTTGGAAAACTCAGCAGTGGCTACAGGACTGGAAAAGGTCAGTTTTCATTCCAATCCCAAAGAAAGGCAATGCCAAAGAATGTTCAAAGTACCACACAAGTGCATTCATCTCACACGCTAGGAAAGTAATGCTCAAAATTCTTCAAGCTAGGTTTCAACAGTACATGAACTGTGAACTTCACGATGTTCAAGCTGGATTTAGAAAAGGCAGTAGAACTGGAGATCAAATTGCCCACACCTTGGATGATTTTGAAAAAAATCATCAAAAAAGCAAGAGAGTTCCAGAAAAACATCTACTTCTGCTTTATTGACTATGCCAAATTCTTTGACTGTGTGAATGATAACAAACTGTGGAAAATTCTTCAAGAGATGGGAATACCAGCCCACCTGACCTGCCTCTTGAGAAATCTGTATGCAGGTCAAGAAAAAACAGTTAGAATCAGACATGAAACAATAGACTGGTTCCAAATAGGGAAAGGAGTATGTCAAGGCTGTATACTGTCACCCTGCTTATTTAACCTATATGCAAAGTACCTCATGCGACATGCCAGGCTGGATGAAGTGCAAACTGGAATCAAGATTGCTGGGAGAAATATCATTAACTTCAGATTTGCAGATGACACCACCCTTTTGGCAGAAAGCGAAAGGAACTAAAGAGCCTCTTGATGAAAGTGAAAGAGGAGAGTGAAAAAGTTGGCTTGAAACTCAACATTCAGTAACTTAAGATCATGGTATCTGGTCCATCACTTCATGGCAAATAGATGGGGAAACAATGGAAACAGTGACAGACTTTATGTTTTTTGGGCTCCAGAATCCAGCAGATGGTGACTGCAGCCATGAAACTAAAAGATTCTTGCTCCTTGGAAGAAAAGTTATGACCAACCTAGTTTAGTTCAGTTCAGTTCAGTTCAGTCACTCAGTTGTGTCCAACTCTTTGTGACCCCATGAATCACAGCGCGCCAGGCCTCCCTGTCCATCACCAACTTCCAGACTTTACTCAAACTCATGCCCATTGAGTCAGTGATGCCATCCAACCATCTCGTCCTCTGTCGTCCCCTTCTCCTCCTGCCCCCAATCCCTCCCAGCATCAGAGTCTTTTCCAATGAGTCAACTCTTTGCATGAGGTGGCCAAAGTATTGGAGTTTCAGCTTTAGCATCAGTCCTTCCAATGAACACCCAGGAATGATCTCCTTTAGAATGGACTGGTTGGATCTCCTTGCAGTCCAAGGGCTGTCT
>NW_011495075.1:3000189-3010818 GCF_000754665.1 Bison bison bison
TTTCCTTCCAAGGAGTAAGCGTCTTTTAATTTCATGGCTGCAATCACCATCTGCACTGATTTTGGAGCCCAAAAAATAAAGTCTGACACTGTTTCCACTGTTTCCCCATCTATTTCCCATAAAGTGATGGGACCAGATGCCATGATCTTAGTTTTCTGAATGTTGAGCTTTAAGCCAACTTTTTCACTCTCCTCTTTCATTTTCATCAAGAGGTTTTGAGTTCCTCTTCACTTTCTGCCATAAGGGTGGTGTCATCTGCATATCTGAGGTTATTGATATTTCTCCCGGCAATCTTGATTCCACCTTGTGCTTCTTCCAGCCCAGGGTTTCTCATGATGTACTCTGCATATAAGTTAAATAAGCAGGGTGACAATACACAGCCTTGATGTACTTTTTTTCCTATTTGGAACCAGTCTGTTGTTCCATGTCCAGTTCTAATTGTTTTCATGTCAATCCCAAGAAAGGCAATGCCAAAGAATGCTCAAACTACTGCACAATTGCACTCATCTCACACACTAGTAAAGTAATGCTCAAAATTCTCCAAGCCAGGCTTCAGCAATATGTGAACTGTGAACTTCCAGATGTTCAAGCTGGTTTTAGAAAAGGCAGAAGAACCAGAGATCAAATTGCCAACACCCACTAGATGATCAAAAAAGCAAGAGAATTCCAGAAAAACATCTATTTCTGATTTATTGACTATGCCAAAGCCTTTGACTGTGTGGATCACAATAAACTGTGGAAATTCTGAAAGAGATGGGAATACCAGACCACCTGAGCTGCCTCTTGAGAAAACTATATGCAGGTCAGGAAGCAACAGTTAGAACTGGACATGGAACAACAGACTGGCCTAGACAGCATGTTAAAAAGCAGAGACATTACTTTGCCTATGAAGGTCCGTCTAGTCAAAGCTATGGTTTTTCCAGTGGTCATGTATGGATGTGAGAGTTGAACTATAAAGAAAGCTAAGTGTCGAAGAACTGATGCTTTTGCACTGTGGTGTTGGAGAAGATGCTTGAGAGTCCCTTGGACTGCAAGGAGATCCAACCAGTCCATCCTAAAGGAAATCAGTCCTGAATATTCACTGGAAGGACTGATGCTGAACCTGAAAGTCCAATACTTTAGCCACCTGATGCGAAGAACTGACTCACTGGAAAAGACCCTGATGCTGGGAAGGATTGAAGGTGGGAAGAGAAGGGGATGACAGAGAATGAGATGGTTGGATGGCATCACCGACTCGATGGACATGAGTTTGAGCAAGCTCTGGGAGTTGGTGATGGACAGGGAAGCCTGGTGTGAGCCACAAAGAGTCGGCCACAACTGAGCGAGTGAACTGAACTGAAGGGAAAAGAAAGAAGGATTTCTTTCTTCTTTCTCTCCTCTGAAAGGAAATGAGGAGAAATGCTAAAAGTAAAGACAAGAAAGAGGAAGAGAAAGGAGAGAAAAACACCATAAGCCTTCTGAATGTGGGAAATGTGCTTTTTCAGGACCCTTTGGAAGCTCTTTGATGGCAATTTCCATTAAAGAGCAACTTGCTTTGAAAGGCTGGGTTGGGGGAGGTGGTTAGAAAAGAGAGTACTGTGCCTGGAATGCCTTCTCTCGCTGCTGATTTTGCCAGCCGTGCGGATCAGAGATGCTGCCGGAGCTACAGATGGTGCTGGCCTTGGGGCTGGGTCTGAGGCTGGGGCGCAGCTGAAGCTAGAGCAGGGCTGGGGCTGAGTGTAGGGTGGGTGAGGCGGGGAGGCAGTGGCCAGGCTTCCCCAAACATCAGGCTCCTTCTCCCTTCTTGTGTTAGTTTTTTAGAACTGCCTTTTCAAAATGCCATAGACTGGGTGGGCTTCTCAGGTGGCTCAGTGGTAAAGAACCTGCCTGCCAATGCAGGACACACAGGAGATTCGGGTTTGATCCCTGGGTTGGGAAGATTCCTAGAGAAGGAAAAGGGAATCCAGTCCAATATTCCTGCCTGGAGAATCACCATGGACAGAGGAGCCTGGTGGGCTACAGTCCATGGGGTCACAGGGAGTCGGACATGACTGAGCGACTGAACACACATACACAGAGTAGTTAAAACAAGAGAAACGTATTCTCTCACAGTCCTGGAGGTTAGTAGTACAGAGTTGAGGTGCCATCAGAGTTGGTTCCTCCTGGAGACTCTGGGAGCGTCCTTCCCCAGCCTCCCCCACTGCTTCTGGCAGCTGCTGGTGTTCTCTAGCATTCCTTGACTTGTAGGCACATCACCGCAACCTCCATCTCTGTCTTGATTTGACACCTTCCCTCTGTGCATTGCTGTGTCCAAATTTTCCACTTCTTATATGGCCCATCCTGTTCCAGCATGATCTCATCTTAACTCAGTTCCACCTGCAAAGAGCCTTTTTCTAAATAAGGCCAAAATCCCAGGTTCTGGCTGCCTGTGAATTTTGGTGGAATACTATTTAAAATACTGCCTCTCTTTAACAGGCCTTTTGGGGCCAGGCTCGTTCCAGATGGGGCTTCCCTGGTGGCTCAGTGGTAAAGAATTCACCTGCAATGCAGGAGACCTGGGTTTGATCCCTGGGTTGGGAAGATTCGCTGGAGAAGGGAATGGCAAGCCAGTCCAGTATTCTGGAGAATCCCATGGACAGAGGAGCCTGGTGGCTTTAGTCCATGGGGTTGCAAAGCGACCAACACTTTCACCACACTTTCAGGTTCCAGGGCTGAGAAATATGAAAAGTGGAGGGAAGCAGCTGACCAAGAGGATGATGGTGACTTCTGAGATGACTTCTGATGATGACTAACCCTATGTATATCCTAAGCTCTATGGAAATCACATATTGACAATTATCCGGTTCTACTCTATCAAAGGCACTAGGTTGCGTCTTGCTTTGTTAGAGAACTCCTTGGACACATTTTATGCTTCTGTTCCCAGTGCTGGCTTTCACTTTGAATGAGTTAAAAGTGTCTGACTTCACACCCTCTCTGAACAGAGCTCCTGTGAGTTTTTCAGATGCTACAATGACCTACTTTTAGATGATCAAAACTGGAGGTGTGAAAAAAAAAAAAGTAAAATCAATTTTGGTGACTAAAGGAGGAAGTGGAGGTAAGGAAGATCACAGAAGGCCGCCAGCCGCGCTCTCATGCTGACGGTCTGTAGGAAGAGCCAGGGAGCCATCTGTTTGTGAAGTCTCCAGACATGTTTTAAGAGTCACATATGCAGGCAGCCATAGATACTCGCCACGGAAAAGGATTCTATCACACTGACGTCATTTCGGAGTGCTAATGATGTTTGATATTATGTAAGAATAATTTTTACAGATCAGCCCTGGGATTTCTTTTGAAGGAATGATGCTAAAGCTGAAACACCAGTACTTTGGCCACCTCATGTGAAGAGTTGAGTCATTGGAAAAGACGCTGATGCTGGGAGGGATTGGGGGCAGGAGGAGAAGGGGACGACAGAGGATGAGATGGCTGGATGGCATCACTGACTCGATGGACGTGAGTCTCAGTGAACTCCGGGAGTTGGTGATGGACAGGGAGGCCTGGCGTGCTGTGCCGCAAAGAGTCAGACATGACTGAGCGACTGAACTGAACTGAACTGAAGAATAATTTTTTAAAAAGAAGAGTACACATAGCAATATGAGTGCATGCTAAGTCACTTCAGTTGTTCCGACTCTGCGACCCCATGGACTGCAGCCCGCCAGAGTCGTCTGTCCGTGGGACTTCCTAGGCAACAATACCGGAGTTGGTTGCCATGCCCTTCTCCAGGGCATCTTTGTGACCCAGGGATCAAACCCTTGTCTCTTATGTCTCCTGCATTGGCAGATGGGTTCTTCAACACTAGCACCACCTGGGAAACCCTAGTATAGTAGTGAATATAATATATAAATTTAAATTTTTATTTTATTGAAGTATACTTGATTTATAATGTATTAATTTCTGCTGTATAGCCAAGTGATTCACTTGTACATATATATATATATATATAAAATTACATTTTTCATGCTCTTTTCCATCATGGCTCATCGCAGGATACTGAATATAGTTGGCCGTGCTGTACAGCAGGCCTTGGTGTCTACTTGTTCTATATACAATAGTTCACATCTGCTAATCCCAAACCCCCAGTCTGTCTTCCACCAGCCCTGCCTCTCCCTCGGCAACCACAAGTCCTTCTCTATGTTTGTGAGTTTGTCTCGGTTTCATGGATAGGTTCGTTTGTGTCCTATTCCAGATTCCACATATAAGTTACATCCTATGGTACACGTCTTTCTCTCTCTGCTTACTTCATGTAGTATGGTAATCTCTAAGTCTGTCTCTGTTGCTGCAAATGCCTTTATTTGATCCTTTTTATGCCCAAGTAATATTCCATTGGTAAACGATTTATTCTTAAGTCTCTTATGAGTATAATACTTGAATACAACTTGAACGTATTCTTATGCTCTGTCATCCTCATGTCCTTCCATGGTTTGTTTTTGTATAGTTCAGTTCTCTCTCCTATTAGATAAAGTTCTAAGGAAGGAAGGAGGAAGTGTTAGTTGCTCAGTTGTGTCTGACTCTTTGTGACCCTGTGGACGTTAACCTCTGTTCGTGGAACTTTCCAGGCAAGAATACTGGAGTGGGTAGCCATTCTTCTCTCCAGGGTATCATACTGAAGTAACAAACTTCTTAAAAGCAAAGAATAAATGTTTTCTTCTTATTCCTACAAAGTTGCATGTGGGTAGATGTCACTCTGTTTGAGCTGCCAAAATAAAATTACACTAGGGGGCTTATATACAACTGAAACTTATTTCTTACGGTTCTGGAGGCTAAGTCCAAGATTATGGCATCAGCAGATCTGATGTCTCATAAGAGCCAGGTCCTCACCGACAGTCAACTCTTCTCTCTCTATAACTGAGCAGGACAGGAGGATGAGGGAGCTGTCTCGTGTCTCTTTCATAAGAGCACAACCTCCATTCATGCGACCCCACTCTCATGTCCTAATCACCACCATGAGGCCCCACCTCTAATACCATCACTCCTGGGGCGAGGATTTCAACGTATGGATTTTGGGAGCTCACACACATCCAGACCACGGTATTGGGTCCTGCCCTTCATCTGGCGCTGTAGGTATACCACCTTATGGATGGCCTCCAGTGATCCTTGCCTCTTTGTATTTATCTCTTCTGCACGCGTGCATCTTAGTCACTCAGTTGTGTCTGAGTCTTTGCAACCCAATGGACTGTAGCCCGCCAGGCTCCTCTGTCCATGGGATTTTCCAGGCAAAAATACCGGAGTGGGTTGCCATTTCCTTCTTCAGGGGATCTTCCAGATCCAGGGATCGAACTTGGGTCTCCTACATTGCAGGTGGATTCTTTACTCTCTGAGCCACCAGGGAAGTATTTATCCCTTTTACGTCTCCTTAAGGTATCTCCTCTTCTTGAGTAGGAACTGGACTTGTTGACTCACTCAGTGAATACAACAGTGCAGAAGCATAGCGTATCACTTCCAAGATTAGGTTATAAAAGACTGTGGTTTTCATCTCTCAGCGTCTCTTGGAACACATACCCCTCGGGGAAGCCAACTGCCAGGTTACACATGGACCCTAAGGACAGACAGACATAGCAAGGGACCAAGGCATGCCAACAAGCATGAGAAGTAGACCCTGCTCAGCACAGCAGAGCCTCCAGAGCAGACGGCGGCCCCAGAGAGCAGTCTAACAGCAATAGCGTGGTAGAGCTTGAGCAAGAGGCAGACAGTCAGCTGTGCCTGGGTTCCCAACCCACAAAAACTGCGAGATAACAAATGTTTGCTTATGGGTCCTTTTTATGTAGTGATTGATAACTAACACATCTGACAGCTCGGGGGTTCAGGGAGTCTCCACCTTGTGGCATCGCCATAGCAACACGATCCGGACCCTGGAAAAGAGATCCCGGAAAATCCACACCCGGATTGACACACCTCCCTACTACCCGTTCATTGGCTGGAACTAGTCATTGAGTCGAACCTAGCCTTGAGGGAGGCTGGGAGAAACAGGCGAGTGCATGTAATTCTCTGTGGACTTGACTGTACCATGTGGTCACTTGCTCTAGCTAGTCAGCCAGGCATTTGTTCAACAAACATTTTAAAAATCTCTGCAATGCTACAAAAAGAGAAAACCTTTTCCCAACCCTGTCAGCTCATTAAGTTAAAATCCCTTTATTTTCTCTTCATTGCATATTGTACCTTATAAAAGACTATGCCACACCTTCTAGCTTCCCTTCCTCTATCCCCTCACACTGCTTAATCCCATTGTAATCCGACTTCAACCACCAAATCTAGAGAGCCTTATTTTTGAGGATTTCTAGTAATTTCTAAATTTAAAAGAAATCCATTTAGAAGCCCTCACACTGATCTCTGTAGTTCTCAATGAAATGTTTTCACCAATCTTGGTAGTCTTTATTTATATTCTCTTTCAATTTCTGTGATATATTTTATTATCTTACTCAGACATTGGAGATGTAGTGATGAAAACTATTCTAAATGCAACATCATATCCTGTTCTCCATTCATACAATTTTATGTATCTCACATAAATATGAACAGGGAGAGGGAGAAGTTATTGAACATGTCTTTAATAAAATCCTCTGAGTCACTTTACTTCCCTGACCGTCCCTCTGTCAGAAACGAGGACAAATTGGAGATACCATAGAACTGCCATTTCACTGCCACTACCACAGCTATAAATAACAAACGAGGTTTCTTCATTTTTCCTGCTTTCCCGTACTTTACAGCAATGTGGATGATGAAATGAGCTGCCTTTATATCCCTAGGAGAAAATGAGAAGAAATGACACACTGACTTAGCAAAGCTATTTTCAAAACCAGATTATTTGTCATAAAGATGTACATCGCATTTATCTAACACATTTTATTGTTTAAGCAAGACAGGGCATTTCATCGGTGTGTATCTTGTGTTTAACACGTCTGTTAAAAAATCAGTTTCCAGAATGCAGTCTGAGTCTGAGGGAAAGGTCCCTGAAGGATATTCCAGCATATCTTGCATAACAAACGGCACTCGTACCATCTTTGTGTTCCTAGGTTTCCTCCTCTTCTGATTCCTCCTCTCTCCTTTACTCTGAGTGGGTGCTCAGACTCTTCAGTCGTGTCTGACTCTTTGTGACCCTGTGGACCATACCCACCAGGCTCCTCTGTCCATGGGATTTCCCCGACAAGAATATGGGAGTAGGTTGCCATTTCCACCTCCAGGGATCTTCCTGACCCAGGGATTGAACCCACGTCTCGTGTGTCTCCTGCACTGGGAGGTGGGCTCTTCACCCCTGGTGCCCCCTGGGAAGCCCCTTACTGTAGGGGCTGACCTCGGCTGTATCTTCCAGCGCTCTCCCCGCTCAGGGATGGCATCGGCTTGCGCAGCACCTAAAGACCTGCTCTAGTGCAGCTGCCAAGTGCAGGGTGCTGGCCTTGACCTTGGGGCCCCAATCACAGCCTGATTTCCAACACCTGCTGGCGGCCCTGTGGCCGCCCCTCCCCCACGCTTCCAGGCAGAGCTCAGATCTGCTCGTCCTCCTGGTTTTCTGCTTCTGCTAATGACCTGAGCCTTCTCCCAGCTACTTCGGGGAGAAACGAGGTCCTCTGGCAATCTGTTTTCCTATGTCCAACAGCCATTCAGGTTCTGCGGGTTAAACCTCAGCTGGTTTCTTTGCCAGCCCCTTGGCTGATCTGTCTCCTGTTATATTGCCTTTCCTGGAGGAAAAGTCCATCAATACTTGCTTGATTTGAAACTTCTTTTCTTATCAACCCCAGTTCATGGTACATACTGAGTAAAGTGTTCACCTTTGGACTCCTGGTTCACGCATCTTCTCCACAGAAAATGTTATGAGCTGGTTAGAAGCATCCTTGGGCTTCCCAGGTGGCGCTGGTGGTAAAGAACCCACCTGCCAGTGCAGGACACGTAAGAGATGCAGGTTCGATCCCTGGGTTATGAAAATCCCCCGGAAGAGGGCATGGCAACCCACTCCAGTATTCTTGCCTGGAGAATTCCAGGGACAGAGGAACCTGACGGGGTACAATCCATGGGGGTCACAAAGAGTCAGACACGACTGAAGTGATTTAGCACACACGCACAAAGAAGCATCTTCATAGAATGTTCTACCTGTGTGAGAGAGGGAGAGACAGACAGTAACAGAGAGACGGAGAGATTCTGCTCACCTTGCCCAGTCCAGTGATGGGTGAGGAAGATCCAACATCTCTGCTGCCCAGTGAGTGGTGTGAATGGGAGCTGAAATACGCAGGAAAAGGATGCACTTTGCAGAGAGCTGCGGAGGGGGCCATACACTCAGGCAGGAAGAGGAGTCCTGCCCCGTCTCAGGAATTGACACCATCCTCCACGTCAAGGGGTCTTCCACTGAGGAGGCTTTCCCCACTCCTCCTTGGATTGTTGGCTGAGTAGGAAGGCCTGCTAAGACCTTCCTGGAGAGATGGGTGTGAATGTCCTAGGCTTAGAGAGGAGGCAGTGAATGGTTTCAGCAGCTGACTCAGCAAGGTGAGCCGTCCACAACCCGAGGGTGAGTAGAGTAAGATGTCTCGATCTAGATTAGCAAGGGCTGGAGGACAGTGGGGATTCAGAAGCTTTGATGTTACACCTGAGATGAAGGTGTAACCTGAAGACTGTACCAAGCAGGACTTGTGGGATGTGAAAAGGAATCAGTGTCACCCACCCTCCGCTTCCCACTGAATATGTGTCCTCTGCCCCTAAATGAAAACTGACTCAAGGTTACAACTTTTCTGGCCACATTTATGGTCAGTTTAAAAGCACATCATCAATTGTGTCCAGTGCCATTTCAGTTCAGTTCAGTCGCTCAGTCGTGTCTGACTCTTTGCGACCCCATGGACTGCAGCACGCCAGGCCTCTCTGTCCATCACCAACTCCCGGAGTTCACTCAAACTCATGTCCATCGAGTCGGTGATGCCATCCAACCATCTCATCCCCTTCTCCCGCCTTCAGTCTTTCCTAGCATCAGGGTCTTTTCCAATGAGTCAGCTCTTTGCATCAGGTGGCCAAAGTATATCAAATCTTCTAAAGCTTCTAAAGAGTACTCAGGACTGATTTCCTTTAGAATGGACTGGTAGGATCTCTTTGCAATCCAAGGGACTCACAAGAGTCTTCTCCAACACCACAGTTCAAAAGCATCAATTCTTCGGTGCTCAGCTTTCTTTATAGTCCAACTCTCATATCCGTATATAACTACTGGGAAAACCATAGCTTTGACTAGACGGACCTTTGTTCCATTTAATCATTAGCATTTTGAAGCTTATTTAAAGTTAAAATTTCTCTTTTAGAGATGTCTGTAGGCAGGAAGCAGGGAATAGGGGTCTGGATGTACCATCTACCTCTTCTTCCTTATCTGGCTAACCATGGGTTCTGCCTGGCACTGGGGCCAATGTAAGATGTGGGAGGGAGAAGGGGAGGGCTGGCAGGGGATTCCTGCAGGGCCAGAGCTGTCACAGAACGCTGCACTCCCTCCATGCCTGGCAGGGATTTAAAGCTGGTCCTTTCTCTCCTGGGTATTTTTATGCCTTTTTGAAAGATCTCGCCTTCACTCAGAAGGATCAAAGGTGCTTCTCGTGACATATAAGATGTATTTTTCTCAGTTAACTCTTGATTATTTTTTAGTGATACATTCAAACTGCCTTTCTCCTCGAGAACCTTGTTGCCCACCCCTGGGCTGTTCAAAAGGCAGGAAGTAAGATAGCACCAGGCCAGCTCTCCTTCTGGAAAAGCCCTCATTCTGTCTTTGGCGTCCCCTGAGTCCAGACCTTCAGGCCAAGGCTCCAGCAGCAGCTTTCACTCTTTACTCTCCCCCTGGACAAACACTTGGCCCATCTCTGCCAGTTTCTTTAGTTTTTTCCAGCTTGGAATCCAATTGAGCTCTTCATTTCTCTTGAACTATAAGATAACCTCTACCCAGTTCCATGAAAGCTGGAAAATTGGTGGGATATATTGGATCAACAAGGGAAAAGCATGAGAGTTCATGGATTAGCTGAATGATATAGAGATAAGAAACTCGTGTCTGACTTACTTCACTCAGTGTGGCAGTCTCTAGGTCCACCCATGCGGTGCAAATGGCACCATCCCATTCTTTCTTATGGTTGAGTAATATTCCATTGTATGTGTGTACCAGACAGAGAAAGACAATTATCAGATGATATTGCTTATATGTGGAATCTAAAAATGTGGTACAAAACAGAAAGAGCATCACAGATGTAAAAAAAAAAAAAGTTTATGGTTACCTTGGGTGGAAGATGGGGAAACAGTGGAAACAGTGTCAGACTTTATTTTTTGGGGCTCCAAAATCACTGCAGATGGTGATTGCAGCCATGAAATTAAAAGACACTTACTCTTTGGAAAAAAAGTTATGACCAACCTAGATAGCACATTCAAAAGCAGAGACATTACAAAGCAGAGACATTACTTTGCCAACAAAGGTCCATCTAGTCAAGGCTATGGTTTTTCCAGCAGTCATGTATGGATGTGAGAGTTGGACTGTGAAGAAAGCTGAGCACAGAAGAATTGATGCTTTTGAGCTGTGATGTTGGAGAAGACTCTTGAGAGTCCCTTGGACTGCAAGGAGATCCAACCAGTCCATTCTAAAGGAGATCAGTCCTGAGTGTTCTTTGGAAGGAC
>NW_011495075.1:3010918-3011693 GCF_000754665.1 Bison bison bison
GGACTGCAAGGAGATCCAACCAGTCCATTCTAAAGGAGATCAGTCCTGAGTGTTCTTTGGAAGGACTGATGCTAAAGCTGAAACTCCAGTACTTTGGCCACCTCATGCAAAGAGTTGACTCATTGGAAAAGACTCTGATGCTGGAAGGGATTGGGGGCAGGAGGAGAAGGGGACGACAGAGGATGAGATGGCTGGATGGCATCACTGACTCGATGGACTTGAGTCTGAGTGAACTCCGGGAGTTGGTGATGGACAGGGAGGCCTGGTGTGCTGCGATTCATGGGGTCGCAAAGAGTCGGACATGACTGGGCAGCTGAACAGCAGCACAGCTGACTCACAGTGCTGTGTCATTACAGAGCACTGAGTGGAGTTCCCTGTGCTGTGCAGTAGGTCCTTATTAGCTTTCTACTTTATAGAGAGTTGTGTGTACACATGGAGAAGGAAATGGCAACCCACTCCAGTGCTCTTGCCTGGAGAATCCCAGGGACGGGGGAGCCTGGTGGGCTGCCGTCTATGGGGTCGCACAGAGTCAGACACGACTGAAGCGACTTAGCAGCAGCAGTGTGTACACATGAGTCCCAACCTCCCAATCCATCCCTGCCCCCTCTTCTAATCTCTGCACTCTTACACGTCTGGATCAACCAGAAGGGCCAGGCTATGTGCTATCTCTTTGGGAGGCCCTGGTCTCAGAAGACCGAGACACGTGTCCATGAGCACCGGTTCCTGCTTTCCTGCCCATGGTTTCACCGCCTCCTAATCCTTTCTTCTCTGTATC
>NW_011495075.1:3012500-3015937 GCF_000754665.1 Bison bison bison
GACCCAGGTCTCCTGCAGGTGCATTGGTAGGTGCGATGAGCCCGCATTGGCAGGTGGACTCTTCACCACCACACCGCCTGGGAAGCCCCCGGCATATGATAGATTTTTTAAATGTTTATGGAATGAATGAGTTCAGATCAGTGAATAGTAGAATTTACAGTGTGTTTCGGTTAGAGCCTCTGTAGAATTAGATAACATGAATTTTATGTGCATCTGACAAGTCATTCTGGCTCAGAGTCTTGTCTCCATAGTCTATTTTTGGCAACTCCTTTAGGGCTAACACTGAACTGTGCATACACTTTCCCTTTTCACTTTCATGCATTGGACAAGGAAATGGCAGCCCACTCCAGTGTTCTTGCCTGGAGAATCCCAGGGACGGAGGAGCCTGGTGGGCTGCCGTCTATGGGGTCGCACAGAGTCGAACACGACTGAAGCAACTTAGCAGCAGCAGCAGCAGCATATACCTTAGTATAGCTTATTATGTTTCCTCCTATTATAAGCTCAGAAGGGCAGGGGCTTTTTAAATATTTTGTATATCCTTCTTGGCACTTAGCACATCATTGGACCCACTGAATACACATAGATTATTAGCTGATTGAATGCTGTATGTAATATTTCCAGCAAGATGATATTGCTATAATATTGATAATATAATTTTTGTTGTTGTTGTTCAGTCACTAAGGCACGTCTGACTCTTCACAACCCCGTGGACTGCAGCACACCAGGCTCCTCTGTCCTTTAATATCTCATGGAGCTTGCTCAAATTCATGTTCATTGAGTCAGGGCTGCCATCTAATCATGGCACCCTCTGCTGCTCTCTTCTTTTTGCCTTCAGTCTTTCCCAGCATCAGGGTCTTTTCAGTGAGTTGGCTCTTCGCATTAGGTGGCCAAAGTATTGGAGCTTAAGCTTCAGCATCAGTCCTTTCAATGAATAGTCAGAGTTGATTTCCTTTACGATGGACTGGTTTCATCTCCTTCTGTCCAAGGAGCTTTCAAAAGTCTTTTCCAACACCACAATTCAAAAGCAGCAGTTCTTTGGCACTCAGCCTTCTTTATGGTCCAACTCTCACATCTATACATGACTACTGGAAAAACCATAGCTTTGACCATACAGACCTTTGTTGGCAAAGTGATGCCTCTACTTTTTAATACATTGATATGATTGCATATTGTAAATACTGAACATATTTTTAAATTAGACAATGTAGAGATTTAACACTCTGTGAATAATATGATGACATTTATTTATCCAGACTTAAACGTTCTCTTTAAGTCTGGTCTCCTTAGAACCAAGGCATCCGAGTAAAAATTGAAATCTTTATTTCTTCAAAATAAGGTAACGTTTTAAAAGAATTTGGTGGTTACATCATTTGTCCTTTCAGTATTGAAAGTATCTGTATCAAAGAGCATGACATATTTGTTTTAAAATTTCTGAATACAAAATTAGATACCTTAAAATAAATACAGAGAAACATTTTTAATTAAAACTTGTGATGCCAAATATAGTAATGCATTAACTAAAGTCAAAGGAATATCTTGTTTTTAAAGAATTTGTATGTTTTCAACAAGGAAAATTATATCTGATGGTGTAAGCTATCCGATTACATTGTATTCTTGATGAAGTAATATTGAACTATTTTTCTTGTTAAAAAATAATTCAGGAAAAATCTAAAGAAGAGACATTCTTGGATATCACAGTAGTCCATAATGGATATGACTTAAGTTTTAGCTTGAAAGAAATTACAAGTCACTTAACTAATGTGCTGTGTATAGAGATCCATCGCTTTTTCAAGGATGGTCAGCTCAGTTGTTCATGGGCATGCTCTAGAGATAAACTGATGCCTTTCTATCATCTATGGTTGTGTGTATATATCATCTACTTATTTCTCTATGTATCCCTCCATCTATCCATCTGTCTGTCCATCCATCAATTATCTATTGATCTATCATCTATGGAGGGAGGCGAGGGAGTTGTTGTTCAGTCGCTAAGTGATGTCTGACTCTGTGTCCCCATGGACTGCAGCACAGTAGGTTCCTCTGTCCGCCGCTATCTGCTGGAGGGAGGGAGAGAGAGAGATACATATCCAGAAGTAGGAATAAACCCCAGAAATGAAACTTAGCGTTTGTTACCTGAACTTTAGCCTCATTCAGCTAGAAATTATTTTGTAGGAAGACCTTGGTGTTAACAAGTGAATGACTGAAAATCTGATGGCCATACTTGAATGTAGACGCTCTGCAAACAGAAGAGAGTAGGAAGAACCAAGGACTATTAACATCATTAATATGTTAACTGTTAACATCACACTATTATCATCTGATGATAACAAGGGTTATCCTGGGGAATAAACATCTGTTCCCTGGTGGTTCAGCATAAATAACCTGCCTGCAATTCAGGAGCTGCAGGAGACACAGGTTCGATCCCTGGGTCAGGAAGATCCCCTGGAGGAAGGCATGGCAACCCAGTCCAGTATTCTTGGCTGGAGAATCCCATTGGCAGAAGAGCCTGGTAGGCTACAGTCCATAGGGTCGCAAAGAGTCAGACACCACTGAAGTGACTTAGTACACACAGTGGTGATACTTGGCACACAGTAAGGGTTCAGTAAGTCTTAACTTGAACATCTGGAAGTTCACGGTTCATGTATTGCTGAAGCCTGGCTTGGAGAATTTTGAGCGTTACTTTACTAGGGTGTGAGATGAGTGCAATTGTGCAGGAGTTTGAGCATTCTTTGGCATTGCCTTTCTTTGGGATTGGAATGAAAACTGACCTTTTCCAGTCCTGTGGCCACTGCTGAGTTTTCCAAATTTGCTGGCATACTGAGTGCAGCACTTTCACAGCATCATCTTTCAGGATTTGGAATAGCTCAGCTGGAATTCCATCACCTCCATGAGCTTTGTTCGTAGTGATGCTTTCTAAGGCCCACTTGACTTCACATTCCAGGATGTCTGGCTCTAGGTGAGTGATCACACCATCGTGATTATCTGGATCATGAAGCTCTTTTTTGTACAGTTCTTCTGTGTATTCTTGCCACCTCTTCTTAATATCTTCTACTTCTGTTAGGTCCATATTATTTCTGTCCTTTATCAAGCCCATCTTTGCATGAAATGTTCCCTTGGTGTCTCTAATTTTCTTGAAGAGATCTCTAGTCTTTCCCATTCTGTTGTTTTCCTCTATTTCTTTGCATTGATCACTGAGGAAGGCTTTCTTATCTCTCCTTGCTATTCTTTGGAACTCTGCATTCAGATGCTTATATCTTTCCTTTTCTCCTTTGCTTTTCGCTTCTCTTCTTTTCACAACTATTTGTAAGGCCTCCCCAGACAGCCATTTTGCTTTGTTGCATTTCTTTCCCCTGGGGATGGTCTTGATCCCTGTCTCCTATACAATGTCATGAACCTCTGTCCATAGTTCATCAGGCACTCTATCAGATCTAGTCCCTTAA
>NW_011495075.1:3016037-3021213 GCF_000754665.1 Bison bison bison
AGGAGATCCAACCAGTCCATTCTGAAGGAGATCAGCCCTGGAATTTCTTTGGAAGGAATGATGCTAAAGCTGAAACTCCAGTACTTTGGCCACCTCATGCAAAGAGTTGACTCATTGGAAAAGACTCTGATGCTGGGAGGGATTGGGGGCAGGAGGAGAAGGGGACGACAGAGGATAAGTGGCTGGATGGCATCACCGACTGGATGGGCATGAGTTTGGGTGAACTCCGGGAGTTGGTGATGGACAGGGAGGCCTGGCGTGCTGCAATTCATGGGGTCGCAAAGAGTCAGAGAGGACTGAGGGACTGAACTGAACTGAAGTCTTAACTGTTATTTCTATGGATAATAAGTTCCATTTCTATTCTATCTGTCTCAAATGTTATAAGCGGATTTAGGTCTTTCTTTTATTATCTATGAAGTATGTAAAACAACTCCTTTACGTACAATATCCCACTAGCTATGAAAACTCAATTACATTTTTAGGGAATTATAACTATATTCGTTTTGTTTTGCTTTGTTTTTAAGTGGATATTTAGTAATTCTTTTAGTACCCACAGCTAAAAAGTTGCAGATCTGGAAGAAAAGTCTTTTTTTAATGTGTCATTCATCATTTTTTTCTACCATGTTATGTGTTCCTTCTAATGCCTGAGAAGTTAAATCATTAAGTTTTAACTCATATTTATTCTGGAGAATTTATTGTAGGTTAATATGTGATCATTGGGCACCCTTATTTAAATGATGAAAACACAGATGAATTGTATCTGAATTTACTAATTACAGACTAATGATACTAGTTGAATGTTTATTCACATAAAGAGGAAGAAAATAAAAAACATTTCTAGCTGTCATGTCACTAGCTTGCATTTTGATTGGAAGCAAATTATTTCAGCTTTCACCTAACATAAATAAAAATTGAAAGTAGGGCTATTTTATTTGCTGTTTAACTCACTGGCCTATTCAATATTCAACAAGTTAATATTTTAGATTTTCGTATAAACTTTTTGAAGAAAGGTGTTTTTCTGAAGCTTATTCCATATAAGTACTATATTAATTATTTTACAATATTTCCTCCCATTTTGGAAAGATTATTTTGGCAGAAGCCGTGAAACTAAAAGAACAGCAAAGCCAATGACAGAGATTAATGCAACAGTTACATGTGGGCATGTTTGCGGGAATCTGATAAAGGTTTCCATCCATTTGGACTCCATGCATTTTTTGCTTCCAAAATGTCACTAGTATTCAGTCTTTTGATCTCTGCTTCTCAGGCTGTGAAATTTGGTTTGGGGATGAGATGAAAGGGGTTAGGGAGGATAGAGACAAATGATGAACGGAGGATTCGTTTAATTTTAGCGTTTCAGCATCCAGTCCACTGTTTGTATGTGAGCTTGGTTTTCAGTCTTGTTTATACTAGGAAACTAATGTTGTAGCACTGGAGTTAGTGTCACTAGGAAATTCTTAAAATAGGAATTGTGCAAAAGAAATGCGCCCCAAGGGCAAAAAGTATTTCACATTTGTTCCAGAAGACTGTAGCTCCACTGGGAATTTACTGAAGTCTTCACACACTAGTACTTTTATTTGAATTTCCTGGAACCACAAATACATGTTTTCAAAAGTCTATGACTCCATTTTGGGGAACATGAAACTTAAATATTGGTATCGTTTCTGTTCTCCTACTGTCTTTTTAAAAACACTATTGAAATGTTTTGCATTAGAGCAAATTTTCAGGGACTATCAGTAAAGGAGGGAAAGTATAATAGAATGGTTCATTCAGCTTACTGGCCTTGATCTAGAGAAGCCATATTTAACTGAGGATCAACTCTGAAAGATCACAGAGTATTTTAAGTAACAACTGATCTTTTGCTGTTTCATGTGGATTCACCTGCCTAAGAAAGGGGTAGGTGGGAAGAACCTCTATTTAGTACACTTTTAATCTTTGGACAATGGAGAAAATGACTAAGTTGAGCAAGAAACAGGCCTCTCTTGTGTAGGAGGAGCCAGGTCCCCAGAAAAGGGACACAGAATTCATGCAGAGTGAAGAACTCGTGAGATGGGCTCACCACCTGCTCACAGGTGTGGAGGTGATTGCCACAGGGAGCTGGGGGGATGTCTCGCTAGAGTCTCGTCGTCTTACCCTTTAGAAGGTTCTAGAAGAGAGAAATAAGCTTAATTCCACAAATGCAGGGGGGCTACAAGGTTAACACCTCTAGGAGAGGGAGGTTTGATCACTAAGTTGGACCAGGGTATGTCATTATTTGACCATCATGCATATATTGTCCACTGACTGCCTGTCAGGTGCTTGGTGAGAGTCCATGAAATTGGAGCCTGGGAGTCAAACGGATTCTCTCTTTACAGGGATTCCCCAAGCTTAACTGCTGTCTCACTCTTTCTTTGAGGTATGATATAACATGTTTCTGTGACCTGCAAGAACGCTGATATTAGTGTGGCCTCTTTCTCCCAGTGGATTATAAGCTCCGCTCAAAAGCTGAGACTAGTTAGATCCTACTCACCTTGATCTGGGCTTCCCAGGCGGCACTAGTCGTAAAGAGCCTGCCTGCCACTGCAGGAGACATAAGAGATTCAGGTTCAATCCCTGGGTTGAGAAGATCCCCTGGAGGAGGGCATGGCAACCCACTCCAGCATTCTTGCTTGGAGAATCCCATGGACAGAGGAGCCTGGCAGGCTGCAGACCATGGGGTTGCAAAGAGTCAGACACAACCGAAGCAACTTAGCAAGCATGCATGCATATCTTGGTCAGAGTATCTGAGAATTTTGGCACTCAGCTGGCATTCAGTTCATGTGTATTGACTATGTCAGTTAGAGTGAATGAGATATTAATGCTGCCATCATGGTACTTGACAACTAAAACAAGAACTAAGACATGGGCACAGAACAGACTTATTGGGAGATTAGTTGTTTTCAGTTTATCAAGTAGAGTTAGAGAGAAGAGACCAAAAAGCAAGATCAAGCATCCCCCAGAAGATTTTCCTTTCTTCCTCCCAATTAAACTGTGCAAATCCTGTGTTTAGATTTGGAAACAGTTAGCTAGGTAACCATTACCTTGCCTTCAGATGTTCAGTAGCAGTTATAGTATATGACTCATTTATCTACTGAAATTGACTGAAGTTTAACTGATTTATTTGGAGAACTTCAAAGCATGCATGTACCAGAATTCTTTACCTGTTTTTCTGTAGGCTCATCCTGCATCTAGATTTGACATTAGAAAGAGTCAGTGGCATTGGAAATTCCTAGTATCACCAAAAAACAGCTGACTTGAGTGTCAAGACTCAGCATGAATCCGAGATGAACAAGTCCATTCAGCCATGGATCTGCAATTTGATAGTCTTGACGTATTAGACCACATGCTCAATCGCTTTGAACCTCAGTTATCTATAAAGTGGTGATAATAATGCCTACCCTGTTTCCGTCTTAGCGGTGTGAGGGGTCAGAAAATCCTTTGTACACTATGCAATGCTATATAAAAGCAAGGGATTCTTGCTGTCGTGATGGCTGTAGAGTAACTGAACAGGAACCTGAAGGCACATCCACATAAGTGAAGCATCTTGCCTCAAGAACAGCTCTACATGTTCCCATCTGTGAAGCAACATCTGATAAGTCCTTAGACTCATCAGCTGAAGTGTACATGGATGGTCCCTGAAGAATTATGGGCACATTAATTTGCTTGCCTGGAAACATCTGGATGCTCTAAAATTAGATTCCTGATGAAAGATTCCTGAAGTGTTGCCAGACTGATAATTTTATTCAGTTCAACAAACATGAATTGAATGCTTACTACAGATCAGGCGTTGCTGGAAGCAGCAGAGACACAGAGAAGGGAGCATGGTTCCTGTCTTCAGAGAGCTCCCAGTTTATGTGCAGAGATGCCTCCACAGTTGGATGTTCATAGAAAGGAAAACGGACTTATGTGCAACAACTCCATAAATTACAGTGGCACTCCATAACGGGATTTCCAGTTTGGAATTCTCTCAGGAGTTTCACATATTGAAAGAGTGAATTAATATTATTTAAATGAATTAAACTGTGGCTGCTGACTTTTGCCTTCTCTGCCTCATCCCTCCCCTAAGGCAAAGAGCACAGAGCAGACTACATGCTGATGAGAGCAAGAGCAAGGAATGAATGGGGGCGGGGGGTGGTAATTAAAATAATAAATGATCTAGCCAGGCTAGTTATTTCAAATCAACATCAAATACCAATCCATTCATTGATTGGTATATTGGTCACTCAATAGCTATCTAAATAAAATTCTCTATTAGGATGTATCAGGTCAGCTCAGTTCAGTGACTTAATCGTGTCCTATGCTTTGCAATCCCATGGACTGCAGCATGCCAGGCCTCCCTGTCCATCACCAACTCCCAGAGCTTACTCAAACTCATGTCCATTGAGTCGGTGATGCCATCCAACCGTCTCATATTCTGTCATCCCCTTCTCCTCCCACCTTCAATCTTTCCAACCATCAGGGTCTTTTACAGTGAGTCAGTTCTTTGCATGAGGTAGCCAAAGTACTGGAGTTTCAGCTTCAGCATCAATCCTTCCAATGAATATTCAAGACTGATTTCCTTTAGGATGGACTGGTTGGATCGCCATGCTGTCCAAGGGGCTCACAAGAGTCTTCTCCAACACCGCAGTACAAAACCATCAATTCTTCGGCGCTCAGCTTTCTTCACAGTCCAACTCTCACATCTATACACAAATACTGGAAAAGCCATAGCTTTTACTAGACAGACCTTTGTTGGCAAAGTAATGTCTCTGCTGTTTAATACGCTGTCTAAGTTGGTCATAACTTTCTTTCCAAGGAACAAATGTCTTTTAATTTCATGGCTGTAGTCACCATCTGCAGTGATTTTGGAGCCCCCCAAAATAAAGTCTGTCACTGTTTCCATTGTTTCCCCATCTATTTTCCATGAAGTGATGGGACCAGATGCCATGATCTTAGTTTTCTGAATGTTGAGCTTTAAGCCAACTTTTTCACTCTCCTCTTTCACTTTCATCAAGAGGCTCTTTAGTTCTTCTTCGCTTTCTGCCATAAGGGCAGTGTCATCTGCATATCTGAGGTTACTGATATGTCTCCCGGCAATCTTGATTCCAGCTTGTGCTTCTTCCAGCCCAGCGTTTCTCATGATGTACTCTGCATATAAGTTAAATGAGCAGGGTGGCAATAT
>NW_011495075.1:3021313-3021791 GCF_000754665.1 Bison bison bison
GCAGAAGCCTGGCTTGGAGAATTTTGAGCATTACTTTACTAGCATGTGAGATGAGTGCAATTGTGTGGTAGTTTGAGCATTCTTTGGCATTGCCTTTCTTTGGGATTGGAATGAAAACTGACCTTTTCCAGTCCTGTGGCCACTGCTGAGTTTTCCAAATTTGCTGGCATATCAAGCGCAGCACTTTCACAGCATCACCTTTAAGGATTTGGAATAGCTCAACTGGAATTCCATCACCACCACTAGCTTTGTTCATAGTGATGCTTCCTAAGGCCCATTGACTTTGCATTCTAGGATGTCTGGCTCTAGGTGAGTGATCACACCATTGTGATTATCTGGGTCATGAAGATCTTTTTTGTATAGTTCTTTTGTGTATTCTCACCAGCTCTTCTTAATATCTTCTGCTTCTGCTAGGTCCATACCATTTCTGTCCTTTATTGTTCCCATCTTTGCATGAAATGTTCCCTTGATATCTCTA
>NW_011495075.1:3021891-3022318 GCF_000754665.1 Bison bison bison
CATGCATATAAGTTAAATGAGCAGGGTGGCAATATACAGCCTTGACGTACTCCTTTTCCTATTTGGAACCAGTCTGTTGTTCCACATCCAGTTCTAACTGTTGCTTCCTGACCTGCATACAGATTTCTCAAGAGACAGGTCAGGTGGTCTTGCAATCCCATCTCTTGAAGAATTTTCCACCTGTTGTTGTGATCCTCACAGTCAAAGGCTTTAGCCTAGTCAATAAAGCAGAAGTAGATGTTTTTCTGGAACTCTCTTGCTTTACCGATGATCCAGCAGATGTTGGCAATTTGATCTCCAGTTTCTCTGCCTTTTCTAAATCCATATTGAACATCTGGAAGTTCACGGTTCATGTATTGCAGAAGCCTGGCTTGGAGAATTTTGAGCATTACTTTACTAGCATGTGAGATGAGTGCAATTGTGTGGT
>NW_011495075.1:3022418-3025337 GCF_000754665.1 Bison bison bison
ACCAGCTCTTCTTAATATCTTCTGCTTCTGCTAGGTCCATACCATTTCTGTCCTTTATTGTTCCCATCTTTGCATGAAATGTTCCCTTGATATCTCTAATTTTCTTGAAGAGATCTCTAGTCTTTTCCATTCTATTGTTTTCCTCTATTTCTTTGCATTGATCAGAGAAGAAGGCTTTCTTATCTCTCCTTGCTATTCTTTGGAACTCTGCATTCAAATGGATATATCTTTCCTTTTCTCCTTTGCCTTTTGCTTCTCTTCTTTATTCAGCTATTTGTAAGGCCTCCTCAGACAATCATTTTGCCTTTTTGCATTTTTTTTTCTTGGGGATGGTCTTGATATCTGCCTCCTGTACAATGTCATGAACCTCTGTCCATAGTTCTTCAGGCACTCTGTCTATCAGATCTAATCCCTTGAATCTAATGTTCACTTCCACTGTATAATTGTAAGGGATTTGGTTTTGGTCATACCTGAATGGTCTAGTGGTTTTCTCTATTTTCTTCTATTTAAGTTTGAATTTGGCAATATGGAGCTCATGATCTGAGTCACAGTCAGCTCCCAGTCTTGTTTTTGATGACAATATAGAGCTTTCTCCATCTTTGGCTGCAAAGAATATGACCAATCTGATTTTGGTATTGGCCATCTGGTGATGTTCATGTGTAGAGTCTTCTCTGTTGTTTTTGGAAGAGGGTGTTGCTGTGACCAGTGCATTCTCTTGGCAAAACTCTGTTAGCCTTTGCCCTGCTTCATTCTGTACTCTAAGGCGAAATTTGCCTGTTACTCTGGGTATTTCTTGAGTTTCTACCTTTGCATCCAGTCCCCTGTAATGAAAAGGACATCTTTTTTGGGTGTTAGTTCTAGAAGGTCTTGTAGGTCTTCATAGAACTGTTCAACTTCAGCTTCTTTGGCATTAGTGGTTGGGGCATAGACTTGGATTACTGTGATATTGAATGGTTTGCCTTGGAAATGAACAGAGATCATTCTGTCGTTTTTGAGACTGCATCCAAGTACTGCATTTCAGACTCTTTTGTTGACTATGATTGCTACTCCATTTCTTCTAAGGGATTCTTGCCCACAGTCGTAGATATAATGGTCATCTGAGTTAAATTCACCCATTCCAGTCCATTTTAGTTCACTGATACATCAAATGTTGACGTTCACTTCTTTTTGACCACTTCCAATTTGCCTTGATTCATGGACTTAACATTCCAGGCTCCTATATTGCTCTTTACAGAATTGGACTTTATTTCCAACACCAGTCGCATCCACAACTGGGTATTATTTTTGGTTTTGCTCCATCTCTTCATTCTTTCTGGAGTTATTCCTCCACTGATCTCCCATAGCATATTGGGCACCTACCAACCTGGGGAGTTCATCTTTCAGTGTCTTATCTTTTGCCTTTTCATACTGTTCATGGGCTTTTCAAGGCAAGAATACTGAAGTGGTTTGCCATTCTCTTGTCCAGTGGACCATGTTTTGTCAGAAATCTCCACCATGACCCGTCCACCTTGGGTGGCCCTACATGGCATGACTCATAGTTTCATTGAGTTAGACAAGGCTGTGGTCTATGTGATCAGATTGGTTAGTTTTCTGTGATTGTGGTTTTCTGTCTCTCTGCCCTCTGATGGAGAAGGATAAGTCTAGATTCACACAAATCTTTTTTCCAAACTCGTACACAGCGGAGGAGGAGACAGGAAGGACAGGGGCACAGAGACCCAGTTCTGGCTCTGAACCATGTGGCTGTGGGCCCCCCTTGGCTGCATCAAGGTTCCTCTCCTTCCTCCCAACTCCGGCTTCCTCCATGGGACCCTCATTAGAATGTATAGTTGATTTGAAAGACATATAAAAGAGGGAATTGGGGAAGAGGGGAAAAGAGAAAGAAATTTTAAAATTTTATTCATAACCAATCAGAGCTTACTCCCAGGCCCCTGACCTTCTACAACTTGCAAGGTTTTGTCTTGTTTGTTTCTTGTTGTTGAGGAAGAAACCACCAACCTGGGGCAAAATCATTCAAACCTGGTGGTAATGTTTGCGTAAGAAGAGAACATTGGATTAAAAAAAAAAAAAAGGCAAAAAGAAATGTAGATGAAGAGCACTGGGTTATGGGCTCAGGAGCACTGGAAAGAGAGTGAAGATAACACAAGTGATTCAAACCCAGGCTGGGCTGAGAGAGGCGGCCCAGGAGGACCATCTCTGCTCCTGGACCCCTCGCGCGTGTGACGCTCCATCTGGTTCTCTTACCGTCTCCCTGCTGGTGCTGCCTGGCTGTCACAGCCATGCTGGCATTTTCTCCACTCACATCAGAGTGGTTAAGTCATTAATATGTTCACATGGGAGAGGGTAAGAAAGAAGAAGAAATTTGGATAATTTTCTCTCCAGACATTCCTCTGTCTTGCAATGTCATTAATCTCCTACACCTCCTATTGTGCATTTGGAAAACTAGATGCCTTCATTTTTTTTCCTTCTTTTTTTTTCATTTTTTAAAAAATTAATTTTTGTTGAAGTACAGTTGACTGATGATGCTGTGTTAGTTTTGGGTGCACAGCAAAGTGATTCAGTTGTATATTCTTTTTCACATTTTTTTTTCCTATTATAGGTTACTACAAATAGGAAAAGGAGTACGTCAAGCCTGTATATTGTCACCCTGCTTATTTAACTTCTATGCAGAGTACATCATGAGAAACCCTGGGCTGGAAGAAGCACAAGGTGGAATCAAGATTGCCAGGAGAAATATCAATAACCTCAGATATGCAGATGACACCACCCTTATGGCAGAAAGTGAAGAGGAACTAAAGAGCCTCTTGATGAAAGTGAAAGAGGAGAGTGAGAAAGTTGGCTTAAAGCTCAACATTCAGAAAATGAAGATCATGGCATCCAGTCCCATCACTTCATGGGAAATAGATGGGGAAACAGTAGAAA
>NW_011495075.1:3025770-3028495 GCF_000754665.1 Bison bison bison
ACCTCATACGAAGAGTTGACTCATTGGGAAAGACTCTGATGCTGGGAGGGATTGGGGGCAGGAGGAGAAGGGGACGACAGAGGATGAGATGGCTGGATGGCATCACTGGCTCGATGGATGTGAGTCTGGGGGAACTCCAGGAGTTCGTGATGGACAGGGAGGCCTGGCGTGCTGTGATTTATGGAGTCGCAAAGAGTCGGACATGACTGAGTGACTGAACTGAACTGAACTGAACTGAACAAGGTATTGAGTATATTTCCCTGTGCTATACAGAAGGAAATTGTTGATTTTCTGTTTTATGTATAGTAGTGTGTATACATTAATCTCAGACTCTTAATTTATCCCTCCTGCCTTTCCCTCTTCAGTTCAGTTCAGTTCAGTTCAGTTCAGTTGCTCAGTCATGTCTGACTCTTTGCGACCCCATGGACTGCAGCACACCAGGCCTCCCTTTCCATCACCAACTCCCAGAGCTTACTCACACTCATGTCCACTGAGTTGGTGATGCCATCCAACCATATCATCCTCTGTTGTCCCCTTCTTCTCCCACCTTCAATCTTTCCCAGCATCAGGGTGTTTTCCAATGTCAGTTCTTTGCATCAGGTGGCCAGAGTATTGGAGTTTCAGCTTCAGCATCTGTCCTTCCAATGAATTTTCCAATGAATATTTTCCCCTTGGGTAACCATAAGTTTGTTTCCTATGTCTGTTATCGTCTTTGCTTTCAGATCATCCCTTACCCCATGGGCTCCAACTTGGATCAATAGACTCAGAAAGACAAATTCTATTTTCAAGATATTTTTATATTATACCTATTTTAAAATATTTTGAAGATTATCCATTGTCTACAGCTGTGTGTGCATGCTAAGTGACTTCAATTGTGTCCGACTTTTTTGTGACCCATAGCCCAACTATAGCCCACCAGGCTCCTCTGTCCATGGGATTCCTCAGGCAAGAATACTGGAGTGAGTTACCATGCCCTCCTCCAGGGAGTCTTCCTGACCTAAGGATCTAACCCGTGTCTCTTAACTTCTCCTGAATGGGCAGGTGGATTCTTTACCACTAGTGACACTTGGGAAGTTCCCAGAGATTAAATAATTTGCTCAAATAGTGTCTCTCTTAAATTGCTGCACTGAGATTTAGACCCAGGTGAGCCTTGTTCAAAGGATCTATGAATTTTTCAGGACACATTGTTGTTCGCTCCCAGTTTTGTGCGAATTCCACAAGACATTTCTCAGGCATTTTATAGGCCTGTGTGTTAGTCGCTCAGTCGAGTCTGACTCTTTGTGACCCCAGGGCCTGACTGTGGGCACAGTCAAAAAAAACATACACTCAAGTCCAGAAGACTTGGGTTCACATTTCGCCATCTTGCATTTTTCTGTTGATAGTGTGGTAATAAGAGACGGAAGATGAGCTCATATCCCAACTTTGTCATTTACCAGCTGTGTAAACTTGGGCAAACTTTTCTCATTTCTGAGTCTCCAATTTTTCACATGCCCAAGAGAGACAAAAACAATCAAGTGACTGAAAAAGAAACATGATAACACCCTGTAAACAGCCTAGCACCTCCCCTGGCACACAGCAGGCACCTACTAAATGTAGTCACCTCATCTCTTTCAACTAATTCTGATCATTTGAAGGCATGCATTATATGCTCTCTGGGCTTTTATTTAATAAACATATGCTGTTTAATACTGATGTTTTGACTTGGCTACAGTAAAAGCAGAAGAAATAAATATCCAATAAGGAAGTCTTTCTTCTTATGTCTCTAAGAAATGAGAACCCATGATTTCTAGGTTGTAGAAAAGAAGTGATGATGATTTATTGTTGAACAACAGAGCAATTGTTTATTATTGAAACCACTTCTGGACCTGCATTTTAATGATAGCCATTCATAGCTTTCTCCAGTAGCAGAGGGCCCTGGAAGGCTGGTGTCGGATTGAATCTGAAGCCACCCTCTGCCTCTCAGCCCAGGCTCCCAAGCCAGAACCCTGAGCCAGACGCGTCATTCCATCTGCTGTCCTAACCCAAGGGAAAGACCCTCAAACTCCACGGGGCTCATTCAGGTCACGAAGGAGACCTCATCTTTCATAGGACAGACGGGGTTCAGAGATGCTTTGCTTAAGTGACTAACGAAGAGGGAAAACAAAAATCGAGACCTAGTTAACGAAATGTGCTGAGGTCATTTCCACCGTGCATTGCTGGAGCTCAAAAGCAGAAAGTGTCAAGAGGGCTATAATTAGGAGAATGAGTTAAAAATGTAACAGCACTCCAGGTCTCAACTACACCTATCCTCATTTTCTCAACTATAAATGTCTGCCCCTGTGCACTTTATGGGGACTATAGTAATCCTTCTTTTTTCAGCATTTGAGGAAAACAGGGGAAGAAAAATAATACAGGGGGAAAAGTAATTTTTTTTTATATTAAATATTTTTTAATGTATTAAGAAAATGCTTACAGTAATTCCTGGAACATTCCAGATGTGCTTTAAATATTAACAATCACTGTTATTAGTATCATGATAACTTTCTAATCTTTACTGTCCTTTTGTTATTCTTTCCTTATTTTATTTCATGATCACTATCTTTAAATCGTCACTCTACGCTACCCAGAACACCTGCTTAGTTTTTGTTTTTGTTGTTCCCAGGAACTATGCTCTTCCAACAGTACAACATCAATTTCATTCTACTCAGTGAAAGTGTCTGACTCTTTGTGACCCCATGAACTATAC
>NW_011495075.1:3029826-3053644 GCF_000754665.1 Bison bison bison
AGGTGTGCATATATCCCCTCCCTTTTGAACCTCCCTCCCATCTGCCTCCCCATCCCACCCCTCCAGGTTGGCACGGAACCCCTGTGTGAGTAATGTTTTTAAGAGACATCTGAGAGAGGCCAGAGAAGTCCTGGGAGGAGGCAGGCAGTTCTGTGCCTGTCTTTCTTTGCACCGCAGTCCACTCCAGTCCTTTCTGACCGTGCGGTCGTCTGGGCCCGAGTGCCTGGTCCCGCACATGTGCCCTCAGAGCCGCACCTGCGCCTGCTGAAGCCCTGTAAACAGAAAGCGTACTTGGTGCCACCTGCACGCAGAGGCCCAGTGTCCATGCTGCATGGCCATTACCCCTGAAGACTTCAAGCTGCGACGGTCACACACCCTGCATTGTTTCTGATAGACTTTATCTTTTAGGGATTTAGGTTCACAGCAATATTGAGCAGAAAAGCACAGCGTTCCCAGGTATTCCCTGACCTCACACAGGTGCACCTTTTCCAGTGATCAACCCCTCCCAGATGGTCCATCTGTTCTAATCAGTGCACCTACACGGACACATCGGTTTCACCCAAATCCAGTTCAGGTTAGGGCTCACTCTTGGTATTGTGCATTCCATGTGTTTAGACAAGTGGATGGCGGTATATATCCATCTTTATTGTGCGACATGAAATGCACTCACTGTCTGAGAAATCCTCTGTGCTTGGCCAGCTCATCTCCTGCCACCACTGATGTTTTATTTCACTGTCTCTATGGTTTTGCCTTCACCAGAGTATCTTATAGTTGGAATCATATAGCAGGCAGACTCCAGATTGGTTTCTTTCGGTATGTAATATGCATTTTAGTTTCCTCCATGTCTTTTCATGGCTTGATAGCTCGTTTGTTTTTCGTGTGGATTATAGTCCATTATCTGGTTGCACAACGGTTTATGTCTTCATCTCCTGAAGGACATCTTGGTTACTTCCAAGTTGGACAATTATGAATAAAACTGCTATGAACATCCCTGTACAGGTTTTTGTGGGGATGTTTTCTGAGTAAATGCCAAAGAGCCTAAGTGCTGGATGGTACGGTAAGAATGTACTTTGTTTTGTAAGAAACAGTCAAACCATCTTCCTAGGTGGCTGTGTTCTCACCAGTTGCTTCACATCCTCAGCAGCATTGGGTGTTGGCCAAGGTCCAGCTTTCAACTGTTCAATAGGTGGGTCATTATCTCGTCGTTTTAACTTGCAATTTCCTAATGACATGGAGTGTCATTAGTGTCATATGGAGTGACTCTTCCTATACTTGTTTACCATCATATCTGGGTATTGTTTTGGTGAAGTATTTATTCCGATCTCATTTTGGTCATTTTTTAATTGAATTGTTCATTTTTTAATGTTGTGTTTTAAGAGTTCTTTGTACATTTTGGATAGCAGTCTTTTATCAGAAGTGACTTTTGCAAATATTTTCTCTCAGTCTGTGGCTTGTCTTCTTATTCCCCTGATCCCTCTACTCTTTGTGTCAAAGACAAACTTTAAAAAAAAAGATAAGTATTGGGTTGGCCAAGACTAAGATGTTATAGAAAAGCCCAAACAAAATTTTTGTTCAACCCAGATTTGTGTCCATCTCTATGTGTAAGTCAGCGATCCAAAAGCAGTAGGAACAAAAATATTTAAGTAACTGTGGTGTCAGTTTCATGGATTTAGTGGAAACTGCTTAGAAGAGTGCAGGTTTCATAATTAGGGGTGTACATAAGAGTTAGTCATTACCGGTAGTACAGAAGAAAATAAGGTATTTCCAGGAACTTTTCTCCAGTTGCCTTATTTTGGTGTTAATATGACTTTTATAAGAAATTCTTGGATTCAAGCCTTTGGGAAGATTTGAATTAAGTCAGTGGTTCTCAAGCAGAGGTGATTTTTGTCCCCCAGGGAGATTTTGCCCACGTCTGAAAGTATGATGACTGGGGAGGGGAGACAGTGTTAGGGGGCAGGAGCCAAGGAGGCTCTGAGCATGTGTGGTGCCCAGGACAGCCACCCCTGCACCTCCCACCAACAGAAGAATGACCTGCCCTAAATGCCAATAGAGCCACAGTCGAGAAATCCAGAATCAGATCCAGCACATTCTCTTACTGTACCTTCTATGCAGCTGGGTTTTGTAAAAAACTGAGAGCAAGCTAGAGTGAACAATATTTTCCAAATACAGGTCCATGTGATGCCACTGGAGTTCTTACATGATTCTGTGTACTCGAACTCTTCTGAAGAACCACACTTCCTGAGTTGGTCCATAATTTATTTTCATAGATGTTTTCTTTCCAAACTTTGGAAATTGAGGCTAACATTTATATTTTAATTTTTCCTAATGTTAATGATTGGCAAATAATCTAAAGTATTTTCCACAGGGAAAAGACTGCAAAAAAGAGCAGCATTTGCTTAGCAAACAGAGAATATCTAAAAACAGCCTTGCTAAAAACAGGTTAATGCTTTAAATGACACAATTGAACAAGACATAATTAGGGATAACTATTTCCTTCCTCTCATTTTAGGAACACCATGAGCATTTGGCACAGGGGTAAGAAAGGGTGATTTCATGACCTCCATGTGGATTTTTTTTCAGTGTTGCCGTTAAGTTGTTATTACATAAAATGATATCAAGTACGCCAACCAAATTTCCTTATAGTATGTAAATCCCTTGGACCACAAGGAGCCCCTTGGATAGCAAGGAGATCAAACCTGTCAGTCCTAAAGAAAATCAACCCTGAATATTCATTGGAAGGACTGAAACTCCAATACTTTGGCCACTTGATGCCAATGAAAGATGACTCATTGGCAAAGATTCTGATGCTGAGAAAGACTGAGGGCAGGAGAAGGGGATGACAGAGGATGAGATGGTTGGATGGCATCACTGACTCAATGGACATGAGTTTGAGTAAACTCTGGGAGTTGGTGATGGACAGGGAGGCCTGGTGTGCTGCAATTCGTGGGGTCTCAAGAAGTCAGACACGACTTAGCAACTGAACAACAACAGTGTAAATCCAGTTTTCAAATAAGTTGTTTCATGGCCAAAAAATTTGCAATAATTAAATTACTGTTGCTGAAGTCCCTATTTCTTCTTTGAAGATAATATTTGATTATATGTACATAAAAAATAGAAAGTACTAATTTTAAAATAGATCTTTGGCCAAGATTCAAGAGGAATAAGTTTTCCCATGCCCAAATGAATGGTTGATAATGATCTCTTTTCAATTCTATTCTGTTGCTATATATTTACACGCTGTGCTGGATGCTGAAACGATCAGAAAAGACTAGTATGTAATCCTTTTCTTTGAGAAGCTGACAAATTAATGGACGTGGTGTGCACACTTGGTTGCTGCAATGTGAGTGTGAAGGGCTGAGTGACTTATTTGGAATGTGGAGAGTGAAAAAGGAAGGGAGAAGAGAAGATACTCCTTAAATTGGTCTCTTATCAGGAGTGGAACTCAGAGAAGAGCTGTGAGCAGTGGGGGTGGGGCGGGGGTAGGAGACATCCTGGGATGACTGTGGATCAGGCGCACAGAGCGTGGCCAGTGCCTCCCATTAAAAGACAGGGTCAGATCAGACCAGGGAGGGTCCTCAACATTCTACTGAAGAAGCTGTTCTATACCAGGATTTGGGGTGCTTTGTAGGAATAATTCCTTTTCATTTTTCTTCTCTTTGGGCAATCACAACCATAGCTGTCATTCATGAAGAGATAAGGTGACCTAGTCGGAAGCTGAGTGTCAATTCACACAGTAAATTCAAAATCAACTTGATTTCCAAGGCCATATTTGCTTTGGTAAATGTGTTCAGGTATCTCTTGACTTCCTACTTTTGCATTCCAGTCCCCTATAATGAAAAGGACATCTTTCGGGGGTGTTAGTTCTAGAAGGTCCTGTAGGTCTCATAGAATGACCTCAGCTTCCTGTAGGTCTCATAGAATGACCTCAGCTTCCTCGGCATTAACTGGTCGGCACATAGGCCTGGATTACTGTGATATTGAATGGTTTGCCTTGGAAACGAACAGAGATCGTTCTGTTGTTTTTGTGATTGCTTCCAAGTGCTGTGTTTCAGACTCTTTTGTTGACTATGAGGGCTACTCTATTTCTTCTAAAGGATTCTTGCACACAGCGGTAGATATAATGGTCATCTGAGTTAAATTTACCCATTCCAGTCCCTTTTAGTTCACTGATTCCTAAAATGTGGATGTTAACTCTTGCCATCTCCTGTTTGACCATTTCCAATTTGTCAGATATAGGTGACTGTAAATGCTGGTATTTATTTTGGAGCTCTCAACTCTGTCCCAGGGATTAACGTTCCTGTGTTTATGCTAGTACCATAGTGTTTTGATTTCTGTAGCTTTATAATGTAACTTGAAATCAGAAAGTGTGATGCTTTTCACTTTCTTCTCCTTCCTCAGGATTGCTCTGGCTATTTAGGGCCTCTTTTGGTTTGTAAAAATTTTATGATCGTTGTTTCTACTTCCATAAAGAATACCATTGAAATCTTGATAGAGATTATATTACATCTGTAGATAGCTTTGGGTAGGATAGACGTTTTGATAATATTAATTCTTGCCGTCCATGGACACAGGACACTTTGACATTTACGTGTGTCTTCAGTTTCTTCCACCATTGTTTTGTAGATTTCAGT
Source organism: Bison bison bison (assembly GCF_000754665.1). Taxonomy (NCBI): domain Eukaryota; kingdom Metazoa; phylum Chordata; class Mammalia; order Artiodactyla; family Bovidae; genus Bison; species Bison bison. Next base: position 3,034,458 of record NW_011495075.1, read on the forward strand.
GTAGAGATCTTTCACCTCCTTGGTCAAATTTAGTCTTAAATATGTTATTATTATTTTTGATGCTATTTTAAATGGAATTATTTTATTTCTATTGCAGATAATTCATTGTTAGTGTACAGCAATGCTACTGATTTTTGTATGTTAGTTTTATATTCTGCAACTTTACTGAGTTGGTTGATTAGATCTAAGAGTTTTTGGTGGGGTCATTAAGATTGTCTGTAATATTATGTTGTCAACAGAGACAGCTTTACTTTTCTTCCTCTCCTCTTCTGATGTGCTTTATTTCTTTTCCTTGCCTGATTGCTGTGCCTAGGACTTCGAGCACTGTGAATGATTAGGATTGATAAGAGTGGGTACTCTTATCTTATTTTTGATCTTAGAGGACAAGCTTTCAATCTTTCACCACTGAGTATGATATTAGCTGTGAGCTTGTCATATATGGACTTAATTATGTTGAGGTATGATCCTTTCCTTGTGGCTCAGCTGGTAAAGAATCTGCCTGTAATGCGGGAGACCCCAGTTCGATCCCTGGGTTGGGAAGATCCACTGGAGAAAGGAGTAGCTACCCACTCCAGTATTCTGGCCTGGAGAATTCCATGGACTGTATAGTCCATGGGGTCACAAAGAGTTGGGTACAACTCTAGTCAAGGCTATGGTTTTTCCTGTGGTCATGTATGGATGGATGTGAGAGTTGGACTGTAAAGAAGGCTGAGCGCCGAAGAATTGATGCTTTTAAACTGTGGTGTTGGAGAAGACTCTTGAGAGTCCCTTGGACTGCAAGGAGATCCAACCAGTCCATTCTGAAGGAGATCAGCCCTGGGATTTCTTCGGAAGGAATGATGCTAAAGCTGAAACTCCAGTACTTTGGCCACCTCATGTGAAGAGTTGACTCATTGGAAAAGACTCTGAGGCTGGGAGGGATTGGGGGCAGGAGGAGAAGGGGACGACAGAGGATGAGATGGCTGGATGGCATCACTGACTCAATGGACGTGAGTCTGAGTGAACTCCGGGAGTTGGTGATGGACAGGGAGGCCTGGGGTGCTGCATGGGGTCGCAAAGAGTCGGACACAACTGAGTGACTGATCTGATCTGATCTGAGCGGCTTTCATGTTCTTTCTACACCTAATTTATTAAGAGTTTTCACCATGAAGAGATGTTGAGTTTTGTCTAATGCCTTTTGTACTTCAATTGAGATGATCATATGATTTTTCTTTCTATTAATGTGATGTGTCACATTTATTGATATGCATTAGTTGAGCCATCCTTTCATCTCAGGGATAAATCCCACTTGATCATAAGTAATCCTTTTAATGTGCTGCAGTATGCTTTTTTTTAATGAAACGTTGTTACAACTATCCATCTGCTTTCTTTTTCTGATTCATTTTAATTTAGTAAAATGCAGGATGGATAAGAAGGTATGTATCATCAGTTCATAATGAATTCTTATAACTAATACACTGTAGGTGATTTGTTCCTTTAGAAATAGGACTTTCCTAATCAGTTAATAATGTATAATTTAAAAATCAATTTGAAAATAAACTCAGTTTATTAATTTGAAGAGTATATTTATGAATAGATGTGAATATTTATGTTGATTTGGAGAGCTTCAATTTGTTTTTCTAAAAAAGTTAAGCACTGATGGAATTTTCATTGTATGTTATGAGCCAATAGACATTGTTGGTAACTGCTGTGAATCACATGTAAATATATCATAATTTTATCATATACATTGAATGTGATGACTATAAAGATAAGATATTGGTACCAAGAGGGATGTACTACCTGTATTGGTTACAAACATTGTTTTCTGACAAATAAAAGTAGGTGAAAGTTTCTAAAGCCACCAAGTAAGTACTCATTATGAATCATGCATCTATAATGTATGAAAAACAGCCAATCCTGGTTGGAAACTTTGTCTTCATTCTAAGGATAGGAAATGTATGATACGTTCACAGAGACACACTGGAGTTTAGAATAGAGGAACACTTGGAAGAAACTCTAAAATCAAAAATTAAAAAATAAAATAAATGTACACAAGTAATAACTTCTTTTTCTCCAACAATAATTTCTAAACTATAGGAGTCATAATTTATAAATTTCCTCTTTATACACTTTGGCTTTTGTCTTTTCACATTATTGACTTCTGTTTATAGTTAACACTTGTTTTGACATATCATTGCTACTTTTTAATACCACTAGAAATTACAAAAATTTTAACATTTTGAATAGAAAAAATGAGTACAAATTTACTTTTATTGGAATTCAATTCTAGAAAGTTATTTTATTGAATATGTAATAATTATTTATTGCAAATTAAATGACTTTTCCAAACTGTTTACAAGAAAAAATTATTCATTTTAAGCAGTGCACTTTTATGTTATATTGTTTCTGATACTCTCAAACAAATTATCAACAAACATAATCGCTCATCTCTAAAGAGATTAATACAAAAAAGATCTTACCACCACATTTACTTCATAATAGTATCATGAGAAACAATTATAATAAATTTTAACTAACTTCTTCAAAGTTTGCTGTTCAGAATCATAATTAAATGGTTAAAATTACATTTGATATATTATGGAAGTACACTGTGGACATCTAAGGTTAAAAAGCCCAGTCTATGGAAAAGGAATTTCACCTTCTCTGACCTGCTCCAGAGAGAGCAAAGAGCATGAACACGCTTTGGGAAAAAGTAAAACTATTGTTTTTCGTCCTCTTTAGCTTTTCCAGGGGCAGAGAAGGAAGAAGGACAAGACAGAAGGTCATGCGTGACAAGCAACTGCAGACCCCTGTCTTCGTATCTGAGATGATAGAATCAGATGAGACCAAAGAGAAGATAGTCATTCCATTCACCTCCGAGTCAATGCTCTTGTGTGGGTGAGGAACAAATCAATATTTTTATGTTCAATATGCAGCTCAGGGGCAGAAAAGGGACTCTCATTTCTGGAGGATTAGTCACAGACATTAGCAGAATTATTTTTGTTACTCAAAGTTTTATAGTAGAATTGTGCACATGGGGTTTATAATTTTCTAGCTGCACAATTTTACTAATGGGGATTTTAGGATTTGCACAACCAGTTTCCTTTCCGTTTTTACTTAATTTCAATAATTTGTTGTTTCCAGGCAAAGCAGTAAGGCAATAATAAGATATGAGCTATATTATGTCATGCAAGCCTTGAGGAGCTCATACACTTTGAATGAACCCTTAACTACAACTTTAGGAAAGTGAAAAATAACAGTGATCTTTAATAACTTGGTGATGTGAACAAAAGTAGTTCAAATGATCTACAACTTTACTTCAGGGGATGAATCTGTTTATTGTTCTTCATGAAAAAAAGATCTGGAGTGGGTCTCTCACAGAAGCAAGTGACCAGCCAAAAGATGTAGCTGGATAAGGAAGCATGTGGCCAGAAGATACTGAAATTTTCAACCTAAAACTTATCATTCTCAGGATTTCAAGGATTCATAAAATAAAGGGAATGTAGCCAAGTGGAAAAAGGACAAATGCATAATTCATGAAGCAGCCCTTTCTGACATACCCTGCTGCTTTAGCCTCCTAAAAATAGATCAGTTAAGGGCAACATGTAATAATTTCCTTCAGAAAAGTGGTAAAGATATTTTTTATTTGAAAGTGTTCTAAATTTCTGCAGTATAAGCATTAGAGGAATATTCAGCTTGTTTTAGAGAAAAACACAAGGTGTTATGCAGCATATATTTGAAATAACTTTTTTTTTTCCCTGTGGCCTTATTAGCATTTAGCTGGAAGGCATTGCATGCTTCTTTGCTTCAATGTGTTCTATGCAAATTATCAGGGTGGAAAGTGCCCTTACTAATAGATTTAAAATACACTTTAGAGTGATGCTTCTTTTTTTTTTTTTAAACAGCATATTCGACATGGGGTCTTCAACTGGGGGCAAAGACATTTACCATCAGTGTGAAGTCCAGAGAGTGTAGTGACAGATCAAGTAACATAAGAAGTCATTTCAGAATAATACACAGAATTTAAAACTTGGCCTGCATACGTAAATCCTTTATCACTCTTCTCTAAATTCTAACCTTCTGATACACTTTTTCAACATGCTAACTTTGTAAAGTATAAAAATACAGAAGTGTTCGTCTGCATGGAAACTATTTTTTAAATAAAATATAATGTTTACACTTGCTTACGTCTATTTTCTTTATATCAATTAGATTGCTCTCACATGGCATGAGCTTGAAAATATAATGTAGTACTTGAAATTTTACCATAATTTAGAGGTTAAACCTTATACAATATTTTATCTATAAATAATTACATTAATTTGGAAATTTAATGATTTTGAAAAATGTAAAATGAATATACAAAAAAAGAATGATTAAATTTGCCTAACTTTTTAACACTGACCAGTAAAAATCTTCCATGTTATTAGCTTTATAAAATAATCTAATTTGTGCTGTAAATTAACATAATCTTATTAATTTTCATCTACCTCTCAAGAAATGCCATCTTTACAAAAACATATAAACCAAAAATCTGTAGCCTATAGACTTCTGGTAGTCTACCTGTCAGTTCTGATTATTTTCAGTAATTCAGTTATTTCACTGACCTACTTTTTCAGTGACTACTAACCTTTCTATGCAAAAATCAAAGGTTTAGTTTTTCTTGGCGTTAGATGTGTTTCTTGCCTGAGATTATTCATAGTTTAGTTAACATATCTATTAAGCTAATTTTTACTTCTGGGATGTTTTTATACATTCATAATGAAACAATGAATAATCTATACTTCTGTGTTATTGAGGCACATTGTTCATACTTAATATGTGGATTGGGCTTCTCAGGTGGCTCAGTGGGTAAAGAATCTGCCTGCAATGCAGGAGACGCAGGCAAATGCTAGTTTGATCTCCGGGTAGGGAAGGTGCCCTGGAGAAGGGCATGGCAACCACTACTGTATTCTTGCCTGGAGACTTCTGTGGACAGAGGATCCTGGTGGGCTACAGTCCACAGGGTCACGAGTCAGACATCACTGACGTGACTGAGCAATATGTGTTTTGCGAGTCACTTCCATCCACTGTATACCTCTGAGCAATATGTGTTTTGCGAGTCATTTCCATCCACTGTATACCTCTGAAAAGAATAAAAACTAAAAATGAACATATACATCAAAATATCTTCAAACTATTAAAAAAAATCCTGAATTAATGTAAGGTATTATTGGCACTTTCTAAGGAAAGACAATTAAGATTGGTTCTTATGAATTTAGCTTCAAATTTTGAGAATGATGGAGTTTAGTTCTTAATCCATTTTCATATCATCTGCTGACTTCACTACGCTTAAGTGTATGAAGAGCATTTGATCTATTTACACACATACACACACCTATTTGCATTTGTCTTACTTGAAATGACAAAGATGTGACGCTGTCGATTGGCATGGTCCCCTTACCACTCATGTCGTGAACTTGGGAACTGCCAGTGACAAATGTCTCCTGTGACACTGCTCCAAAAGGTTTTTGATAACTGTGCAGTCCTATTTAGTTAACCATTGAGAACAAAAAGTAAAAATCCATTATTTTATATCAGCAGCATAGGTGTGTAACATTGACACTCATATTAATGTACATTGAAGGCAGACCAGAATGCTAACTAGTCCATCACACCCACAACAGCAGCACAGAAACAGTCAGATTAATTCAGATCTTCAGTCTCACATCTAAGGTTCTTAATGCTTGCCTTTGGTAATTATTTTTAGGAAATAGAGTACCTTCATCTCATGCTAAAATGGATTCTTCTTTCATAGGAATTGAGTTCTCTGCCACCCTTCTGGTATACCCGTAACGCACAATGTTAAAACGAGATGGCTATAATTGGTAAATAGGTCAATAAGCTCAGCTCAGAAGACAGCCAGCTCACGCTCTCATTTGTTCTCATCCCTCCCATAATGGTGATGTTTGCATCGCAGGTTAAAAGTTGCTTCTGTGAAAGGCAACATCTGAGTCATATGCAAAGCCATGGGCCAGGATGACAGGGTTCTTAACAAGAAAGGATAGAACAAGGACTAGCCAACCCCAATGTGTCTATTATGATAACATTCAAAGAAAGAGCTAATCTGAGCAATGGATATGAAGTGGGAAGTCTCTACATCAGAAGGGAAATAGGGGAGGGATGATCACATAACGATTCACAACCTGAAATGACCATGCTATTCACAGCGGGGAGACAGTAACCCTGTTTCACGGTAAAAACAGAACAATTAACTCTCCTAATTTATGCCTTTTGGGGCTCTCTTTATTTGTAACCCCTCAAAAGTCCCCTGTAAATAGTTGATGAGTCCAGCATTAGAAAATGCTTTCATATTATTTTTTTAGAGAGAGAGTACTAAAAGAGCAACTATACATGTTATAGAACTGATTTGCCATTATCTACAAGTGAGTCCTTGGGCTTCCTCTGTGGCTCAGTGGTAAAGAATCCACCTGCAATGCAGGAGTTGCAGGTCGAAGATTTGATCCCTGGGTCAGGAATATCCCCTGGAAGAGGGCATGGAACCCACTCCAGTATTCTTGGCTGGAGGATCCCATGGACAGCGGAGCTTGGCGGGCGACAGTCCATGCAGTCGCAGAGAGTTGGACACAACTGAAGTGACTGCACACACACACACGCACACAGCGAATCCTTAGGTGGTATGTAGTTAGATTTAGCTAGAGAAACTAGAGGCAACTACAGTCAGTTCACCTGACCTGGATTTCAAGCAACATGCTGCAACTTAATTTGTACAGGGGAAAAGGAAAATCTCATATAAGCCAATGTTAAAACCATCCACGTTAACAGTGCTTAATTCAGGGGCCTAAAAGGCTAATATTTGGTGTTTAGTCAGTAAGTTGTGCCCACCTCTTTTGCGACCCCAAGAACTGAAACCCACCAGGCCCCTGTATCCATGGGATTCTCCAGGCAATAATACTGGGATGGATTGCCATTCTCCTCCCCAGGAGATCTGCACTGAGGGATCAAACCTGTGTCTCCTGCACTGGCAGGCGGATTCTTTACCACTGAGCCACCAGAGAAGCCCCCAAAGGCTAATACATCTCACCCTTGATAATCACGAAAATTTGTTATGTTGAAGCCACCTGAAGGCCTTTTGGTGAGGAATCCACTCAAGCTTTGGATTTACTTGTTTCACAAAGCCAGGTCTGTTCATGTTGCTGATGAATATTCTAGAGGAGAGTCTCTTTGCTGCTAAAGGAAGAGCCTAAGCTTTATCTATTATCCTAACACAGGTGATACATGCTGTCAGAAAATACCCATAACTTCCTCATCATCCTTTTATTTTCCTAAAGTCTTTTCCCATGTGGCCATGAACTACTATGATTTTGATAGAATTAAGAGTTTTCATCAAGTCTGCCGAATAAGATGTGCAAATGCAAACCAAGCTTCCCTGAAGATTTTTAATATTTGTGTGTTTTCATTATTCTCTAGACGCTGAAATGTTTCCCTGTAAGTTAGTGATTTTGAACATGTTTTCATGTGATTGTTGGCCATCTGTATGTTTTCTTTGGGGAAAAAAAAAATGTTTGTTAAGGTCCTTTGCCCAATTTTTAATCAATATTTTATATTAAGTTCCACGAGTTCTTTCTATGTATTCTGGATATTAACCCCTTACTAAGTATATGATTTGCAAATATCTTCTCCCAAGCAGCAGATTGCCTTTTCACTTTGCTGCTGGTTTTCGTCACTGTGAAAAAAGCATTTAGTTTCATGTAGTTTCATATGTTTATTTTTGCTTTTGATGCCCTTGCCTGAGGAGATAGATCCAGAACAATTTCCCTGAGACTAATGGAAAAGAGCTGACGGCCCTTGCTTTCTTCTAGGAGTTTTATGGTTTCCGAACTTATACTCAAGTCTTTAACTCATTTTGACTTTATTTTTATACGTGGTGTTATGTGCTGGTCCAGGTTCATTCTTTTGCTTGTAGCTGTTCAGTTTTCCCCAAACCATTTATTGAAGTGACTGTCTTTTTCCGCGTTGAATACTCTTGCCTCTTTTGCATAAACAACCCATGTTTGTAGATTTATCCTAGGCTCTCAGTTCTATTCTGTTGACTTATATGTCTGTCTCTGCACCAGGATAATACTGCTGGAGTCATTATAGCTTTGTAGTGTAGTTTGAATCAAGGAGCATGATATTTCCAGTTTTGTTTTTCTTTTTAAAGCTTGCCCTGGCTATTTGTCATCCTTCGAGGTTCAATGCAATTTTCAGGATTCCTTCTTCCAGTTCTGTGAAAAATATTATTGATATTTTGATAGGGTTTGCATTGAATCTGTGTATTTTTGGGGTACTATAGACTGTTTAACAATAGCAATTCTTTCAATCTATGAGTGTGGGATCTTTCCATTTATTTGCAATATCTTTAATTTATTTCAGCTATGTCTTATAGTTTTCCAAGTATAGGTCTCTCACCTTTATGGTTAAATCTATTCCTAGGTGTTCTATTCTTTTTTGATGAAATTATAAATGGAATTATTTTAATGTGTCTTTCTGATAGTTTATTAGTTCATAGAAATGCAACAGACCTCTGTATATTAATTTTGTATCCTGCATATTTACTGAGCTCATTTATTAGTTCTAATAGTTTTATGATAGAGTCTTTAGAGTTTCCTATGTATGATATCAGGCTTCCCAAGTGGTGGTAATGGTAAAGAATCTGCCTCCCAATGCAGGAGATGTAAGACATGTGGGTTCAGTCAGTGGGTAGGGAAGATCCCTTGGAGGAGGGACTGGCGACCCACTCTGGTATTCTTGCCTGGAGAATCCCATGGACAGAGGAGCCTGGCAGGCTACAATCTATAGGGTTGCAAAGAGTTGGACATTATTGAAAGGACTTAGTATACATGCATGTAGAATATCATGCAATCTGCAAAGAGCAACAGTTTTACTTCTTTCTGTCCAATTTGGCTGTCTTTTTTTTTTCTCATCTAATTGTTGTGGCTCAGATTTCTATGTTGAATAAAAGTGGCAAGAGTAGGCATCCTTGTCTTGTTCCTGATTTTACAGAAAAAAGCTTTTAGTCATTAATCACCGACTATGATGTTTGCTCTGGCATACCAGACAGGATAAAACACACCTCTCAACAGTGTGGATATAGAGGAAGCATACCTTAACACATAGAGACCATATATGAGGTTTTATTGGAGAAGGAAATGGCAACCCACTCCAATATTCTTGTCTGGAGAATCCCACGGACAGAGGAGTCTGGTGGGCTATAGTCCATGGGGTTACAAAAGAGTCAGACATGACTGAGTGACTAACACACACACTCTATTTTAAGCTGATCATCACAAGGTTGAATGCCTTCTAAAACTAAACTCCACATTTTCCACTTTTGACATCACATTTTACATCATTTGTTTGTGTATCTTTTTCCAAATTTTTGTAGTTTTTGTTGGTTTGACTACGTTTGTCTTTTAACCTTTACAGTAGCCTTGTAAGTGGTTGATTTCACTACTTCTACTATATGTTTGCTTTTACCAATGTGGTTTTTCCTTTCATGTATTTTCTTATCTCTGGCTATAAATTTTTCTTTTCTGCTTGAAGAAGTCTCTGTAGCTTTTCTTGTTTGGCCCGTTTAGGTAGTGGCATACTCCTTTAGATTTTGCTTCTCTGTAAGACTCTCCTTCCTTCCACTCTGAGTGATAATCTTGCCAGGTAGAGTATTCTTGATTGTAAGTTTTTTTGTGTGTTTTTTTTTTTTTTTTTTCCATCAGCACTTTGATAAAGTTCCATGCTATTCTGGCCTGTATATAGTTTCTGCTGAAAAATAAGCTCTCTCTCTTTTTTTTTAAATGGGGTCCCCTTGTATGTAACTAGTTTTTTTCTCATTGTGCCTTTAATTTTCTCTATCTTTAACTTTAGACATTTTAATTATAATGTTTGGTTGCATGAGCCTCTTCGGGCTTATCGATTTGAGACTGTCTTTCCTGTACTCAGTTCAGTTCAGTCGTTCAGTCTCGTCCAGCACTTTGTGACCCCACGGACTTACAGCAGGCCAGCCTTCCCTGTCCATCACCATCTCCCAGAGCTTGCTCAGACTCACGTCCCTCGAGTCGGCGATGCCATCCAACCATCTCATCCTCTGTCATCTCCTTCTCCTCCTGCCTTCAATCTTTCCCAGCATCAGGGTCTTTTCCAAAGAGTCAGTTCTTCGCATCAGGAGGCCAAAGTTCCTATATTCAGATATCTGTTTTCTTCACTAGGTTAGGGAAATTTTCAGGTAACATTAATATTTCTTCAAATACATTTTGTCCCTCTCTTCTGGTGTCTCTGTAGTACAGTTGTGAGTATCTTGAGATCCCTTAAACTGTCATTATTTTTCTAAATTATTTTTTTTTCTTTTTGATGTGACAAATGGGTAATTTTCTCGACCCAGATTCCTGGTTCATTCATTTTATTTTTAGTGACTTATTTGTTTGTTTTGGCTGGGTCTTTGTTGCTGCCCGGGTTTTGCTCCACTGCAGTGAGTGGGGGCCACTCTAGTTGCAGCACACTGGCTTCTCTCTGCAGCGGCATCTCGGTTGCACAGCTCAGGCTCTACGGTGAGAGGGCATCCATGGCCGCAGCATGGGGACTGAGTAGCTGTGGCTCCTGGGCTCCCAGGCCCTGGCTCAGTAGTTGTGGCACATTGGCTGAGTTACTGCGCTTCCTTCTTCTGAGTCATCTAATCCGCTGTTGACTCATTCTACTGTATGTTTCACTTCCATTACTGTATTCTGAAGTTCCAGTCGGTTCTTTTTTATCTTTTCTACCTTTTGTTGATGTTCTCACTGTGTTCATCCGTTCTTCTAATGAGTTCAGTGAGCATCTTTATCACTGTGACTTTGAATTGTTTTTCAGATAAACTTATCTGAATAATTTTTGCCTTCGTTCCACGGTTTATTTCTGAGACTTTGTCCTATTCTCTTCTTTGGAACATATTCTGTTGTCTCCTCATTTACCCTAACTTTCTGTGTCTGTTTCTATGTGTTAGGTGGATCACCTATGTCTCCTGGTCTTGAAGGAGTGGCCTTATGCAGAAGGTTTCTTGTGGGGCCTGAAAAAGCAATGCTGCCTCTTTATCTTTGATTATTTGTAGTTTGAAAGTGATATGCAAAGGTGTATTTTGTTTTGTTTTGGGTTTTTTTGGCATATATCCTGCTTCATGTTCTGTGAGCTTCTTGGATCTGTGGTTTGGTGTCTGACCTTTATTTGGGAACTTCTCAGTCATTATCGTTTCCAATATTTCTCTTCTTCCTGTCCCTCTTCTCTTTGAATATTCCCATTATGTGTATATTGCCCATTTTATAGTTGCTTCACAGCCCTTAGATATTCTGCCTTATATCAGTCTGTGCTCTCGTTTTAATTTTTGAGGATTCTGTTGACACAGCCTCTAGACCAGAGTTTCTGCCCTCAGCTGTGTCTGGTGTACTACTAAGCCCATCAAAGGACTTCTTTTTTACAGCAGTTCTGATCACCAGCGTTTCTTTTTGGTTCTTTCTTAGAGTTTCTGTGTCCTGCTCACATCGACCATCTGTTCTTGCATGTTGTCTACTTTACCCATCAGTGCCCTTGGCATTTTAATCCTAGTTATTTTAAATTCCCGCTCTGATAATTCCAACATCCTTGCCATGTCTGGCTCCACTGCTCGCTCTCTCTTGTTTCCTGTTTTGGGGAGAGCAAGCAATTTTCTTCTTGACAGACAGACATGGTGCACTAGGTAAAAGGAGCTGCTCTAAGCAGCCTTTTGGTTACGAGGTTGGGGGGGGGGTGCGCTGCCAGCCCTGTGATTAGGTCTCCGTCTTCTAGTGAGCCTATGCTGTGAGCTGTACGCTTCACAAGAGTTTCTCAGTTTGTTTTTTTCCTCATAGTTTAGGTGGGACAGGAGGGCTAGAATGGGGTGGGGTTGGGTATTTCCCTTTTGCAGGTAGTTGGGTCTGATCATCCCTCAGCAGGTCAGGCTTTGGTTGACTAGCTTCCACTGCGTGTGCTGCTCAGTCGCTTCAGTCGTGTGCGACTCTGTGCAACCCTATGGCGCCAGGCTCCTCTGTCATGGGATTCTCCAGGCAAGGATACTGGAGGGGGTTGCCATGCCCTCCTCCAGGGGATCTTCCAGACCCAGGGATCAAATCCGAGTCTCCTGCTTCTCCTGCATTGCAGGCAGATTCTTTCCCGGTGAGCCACCAATGGGGAAGCAGACTTGTTAAAAAACAGTCCTCTGGCAAATTTCAGAATGTTTCTTTTCTCCTCCCCCTACTGGAAACACAAGGGAATTTTTCTCTGCTCTTTACTGTGGGAAGCTGGTCGAGCTCCTGGGGGTAAATCTCACAGTATTGTGGGGGTCCGCCTGTGACTGGGTCCCTTGGAGATTTTAACTCTCAAGGAGTCATCTGAGTAATTTGTCAATTACGTTTCCATTTTTTCTAGCCCTGCACTGCTGCAGTGGCTCCCACTCATCTCTGCCCTCCTGAGCTGGTAATCTATGCATTTGCCTGTCCGATCCCTCCAGTCTTGGGGAGAGTGTTTTTTCCTGTGTCCTCTTCTCTCTTGAAGATCCAAAAAGAGTTGCTAATTTTTAAGTCTGGTCAGCTTTTTACTTATTAAGAAAGAGAGGCCTTATATGTGTAGCCAAAACCCTTCTGCTTCTCTTTGGCACAGCAGTATTTTGGCGTTGTGTATGAAGGTCCTGTGATGGTAAGATTAAATCTTATATTCCTATAAATACTCCTTATTGTTTTGCTCTGAAGTTTTTTTAGGGATTATATTCTTCCAGTCTGTCCCTTTCTATCTTCCCAGATCGTGGCTCTAAGGTTAAAAAAGTTTCCCAATTGAATCAAAGAGACCATTTCTCTTTTTCTCCCACTCTAGCAATTTGTGGTTAAACCTACTGTACATATAACATTGCACTGTTCATTGTGAATTGTGAATTCTGCCACAATGTAATCTACTGGTTGCTTTTATAGGTCTTCCATTGTTTTGAAAAAGTACAAATAAATGAAAGTTTAGCATTATTTAAAACCATATTTGAGCCCATAAAAACATGTTTTGTAAATATAATTAATTCTAATGAACACTGTCCCCATAATCAAACTGGAAAAAAAAAAAAAACACTTAATTTTCTTTCCGATTATAAAAATTCAGCACTTACTTTTCTTCCAATTGTTGATTGCTATTTGAGTCTGTCTGACTTGATTGTTTATGTTGTTCATAACTTGTATTTTATAAAATTATTGGTTATAATTGCTGGCCTAAAGGCAGGGATACAGTGTAAATAAGTCATAAGTCAAAGAAATGCTATAGAAAATGAAAATATAGTAGCTGAAATAGCTCAGTTGGGAGAGCGTTAGACTGGAGGAAATGAAAATATGCAAAAAAGTGATAAGGCATTAATTGTTAGTTTCTGTAATAAATCAAGGCACAAATGGTATTGTTGAATCTTTGTTGACTGAATATATTCTTGAATTATTTTTTCAGGAATGATTATATTCACATCTTAACTCTGTAAGGTTTAGATCCAAGTAATGTTATAATCACAAAGACTTTCTAGAATATATTAGCTCACATTTGCCTCTTTCTGTGATTCCTACTGAAATCAGAGGGTGGATCACACAGCTGAAAGTGTTATTATGTAATGTCTTGCACGTTAGTTGCAATTGGTTGTCCAAATGAAGTTTAAAATCTTTAAATCACACTTCATCATTTTCTCTAGGGGAGAATGGAGCATAATTTCAATAAATAATAATTATCTTGATGCCTATCCTCAAATTCTGGTTTACATGGGATAAAATGGAGACTCTGTACCCGAAAAACGCCTGCTAGAATGAAAAGCTGTGCTGAGAGCCTGTGAATGTGGACCTGTCTGATAGACTAAGTTCACAGATAGAGTAGATAAGAACAACTATTTTAAATGCATTTTCTATTTAACCCAGTTGTTTGGAACTTGGAAGTGTTTATCTCCAAATCTAGGGTTTCATGCCTTTTTCCCATGCCTTCATTGTTCATATGTGTAATAACTAATTTCTGCACATGGATTTTATTGGATAAAAGAAGAGGATAAGTGTGAGATGCTATTGTTCGTTTTAGTCGCTAAGTCATGTCTCATTCTTTGAGACTCCGTGGACTGTATGAATAATATAGATTTACTGATATATATCAATTCTCATAAAAAATCATTTCAAAATAAAGTACGAAATAAATATTATGTGAGAAAAGGAAAGCATAATGCCACAATACTTTTAACTATATAAAAGTCGATTTTCTACAAAAGGAAAATAACCTAATAAACCTCTTGATCTGTCACAGAAATTAATAATAACATTGCAATCCTTGTGTTCTTAATTCACCATTTAGTTTTAATATAAATCATTAATAACTAAAAGAATAAATATTTAAAGATAGTATTCAAATTCAGAAAATATCTCATCTATGAACTAAAATTTTCACTTAAAAGTAAAAATGTTACGCCCTGGGACTCACAGTTTTATATTTTTTCACAAATAAAATTCTAAATGTTCACACTGAAATGACAGAATTGAATTAGCTCAGGTAAGTTTCTTGGTCTTACAACCACTTTACTATCATTTTAATTTCCAAGCTATTATTTAGACACGGGAGTATGAGCAGAATCAAAGGGTGAGCATGATCTCAGCCCAGTGCAAGCATGGACAACTCTGAGACAACACAGACTTCCTCCTGAAATGGACATGTGCAGCTGCTTCTGGGCATGTTCTGAGCCGACTGGATAACCGAGAGCTGTATGACTGCGTGTTGCGTTAACCTCCATGTGGAATATAATGTTTGCTAAAAGATACATAATTAGTATTGACTGAAACCACACAATTAAAAGTTGCTTACTACTTGAAAGCTATGACAAACCTAGACAGCGTATTACAAAGCAGAGACATCACTTTGCTGACAAAGGTTCATATAGTCAAAGCTGTGGTTTTCCCAGTAGCCATGTATAGGTGTGAGAGTAGGACCATAAAGAGGACTGAGCGCTGAAGAATTGGTGCTTTTGAACTGTGCTGTTGGAGAAGACTCTCGAGAGTCCCTTGCACAGTAAGGAGATCAAACTAGTCCATCCTAAAGGAAATCAGTCCTGAATATTCATTGGAAGGACTGATGCTGAAGCTCCAATACTTTGGCCACCTGATGTGAAGAGTCAACTCAGTGGAAAAGACACTGATGCTGGGAAAGATTGAAGGCAGGAGGAGAAGGGGACAACAGAGGATGAGATGGTTGGATGGCATCATTGATTTAATGGACATGAGTCTGAGCAAACTCCAGGAGATAGTGAAAGACAGAGGAGACTGGCATGCTGGAGTCCCTGGGGTCACAAAGAGTCGGACACGACTTAGTGACTGAAAAACAACAGCAACAATATAAAGCTTACATACGTACTACTAAAACTCAGAGTAATCCTAGTGATTGTTTAGAACTTAAACCCTGAAGAGGGGGAATTCCATGTCACCCTCTGGAGAAATATTTTATCACAGACATTAATTAGAATTGTGAGTAAATGATGATAAAAAAGCAGGCTAAATTTAGCTAGTTGTATTATTGTTTTTAAATTCTCTACAAATAGGGCAACATGTAAATTCTGGGGCAGTCGCTGCCACCACCCTAATTTTATACACCGCCAGTGGTTAATGCTGATTTTAGGTCTTTTTTTAGATCTAGGAAATCTTTTCTACCAAATCAAAGATTTTCCCCTGTGTTTTCTTCTAGAAGCCTTACAGCTTTTACTTTTAAACTGAGATCTACAATCCATTTCAAATTATTTTTGTGTTATAATGTTACGGTGAAAGTCCATTTTTCCCATGTAACTATTCAGTTGTTTCAGCACCACTGGTGGAAGAAAGACAAAATGTTTACATTGCATATGTTGGAACTTCTGTCGGAAATCAATCAAGTAGGTCCATTTGTGGACACAATTGATTAACATTATTTTTCTTACTGATCTACATGGTATTTTTCTCCTTTATTCTGTTATTTTGGTGAATTTTATCAAGCTTTCAAATGCTGAGCAAATCTGGCATTCCTGAATACATTCTACTTGGCTGTAAAATCTTATTCTTAATTTTTTTTATGTCTCTGGACTCATTTTGCTAATATTTATTTGGTTGAGGATCTTGGCAAAAATCTATGTTCTTGGCAGATATTAGTCTTCAATTTTCTTTTCTTATAACCTCATTCTTATGATGTGTTATCAAGATTATGCTCTTCATTTCTTCCTTCTCTAGATTCTGAAAGAATTTATGTAAGTCTCATATTATTTCATTTTTAAATGCTGATAGAATTCACCCATGGAATCACCTGGGCCTGCAGTTATTTTTGTGGGAAGGTTTGGTGATGGGTTTTAGTTCTCCATAGATAGAGAACCATTTGAATTTCTTCCTTTCTTTTTTCTTTAATGTCAGGAAGTCATGTTTTCCTTTTTTAAAAGAAAAGATTATTTTAATTTAATTCTTATGCTAAAGAGGGTACAGCTGAGGCACAATGTTCTGTGTGGTGTTGGTGTCAGCAACATACACCTGTATCTTTCTCAGATTCTGTTCCCACAGAGGTTATCACCGAGTGCTGAGTAGAGTTCCGTGTGCCATACAGTAGGTCCTTATTGGTTATCAGTTTTGTATATCACAGTGTGTACACGTCAACCCCAAACTGTGTTTTACAAGAAACCTCCACGCAGACCTGTGAGACCCTTCCTCTGTGTAGCTCCTCAGCTCCCAGTCGTCGTGGGCAGCTTCCACCCACCTCAGAGTCTCTGTTCTCGGACCTCCGCCTCTGTGATCTCAGTGAGACCACCCTCCTGTTCCTGGATCCCAGCGTGCGGTCCCGTTGCCGACAGACTGTCCTCGGTCAGAGCACCATGCACCCCCAGTGTCCCTTCTTACAGGAACCTCTTCTCGTCCTCTCTGTTGTCTGATGCCTGAAGCAGTCATTTCCTATGTTTCCCCCGATTTTATAGTTGCTTATGGGGGAGGCTTAGTCTCATACAAATGAATCCGTCTAAAAGCAGAAGTGTCCTGCATCTCAGGCCGGGCACGTCCTGCCAATATGACGAGGATTTCAACGTTTTTCTCACTGGTATTCAGGACACCTGTTGTCCCGTGTCTCCCCTTTCCCAAAATGTTGCCATCGCTATTTCAATCCTATCCAAAATATTTTTATTGCAGGTAAAATAAATTATAAATCCCCTCTTTTGTATGAAAGCATCTCTGAAGTCTGTTTTCAATATACCTTTATGTACATAATGAACTCTGCTATCCTGCTCAGACCTGAACGCCGGCAAGCCGTGTCTAGTGACGATTTTCTGAAACAGGCATTGTCTTGCTTCCTGCCTTCAACAGTCCAGCCAGTGCGTGTCCAGTCGTGTCTGACTCTTTGTGACCCCATGGACTGTAGCCCACCAGGCTCCTCTGTCCATGGGATTTCCCAGGCAAGAATACCAGAGCAGGTTGCCATTTCCTTCTCTGTATCTTCTAGATCCAGGAATTGAACCCACATCTCTGGTTTCCTGTGAGTTGGCAGGCGGGTCTTTACCCCTCCACCATGTGGGGGGCCCACCTCCATCAGTACGACACCTAAAATACTCTTTCTTCTTTCTTTATCATCATATGTAACTTTGCCAATTTTCAAAAACCTACTCAACAACCTAGTTAATATCCTATTAATACCTCCTCAAGAATTGCTAAATACCCACTAATACATTTCCACAGAACTTGTATTGATTTTATATTAATATCCCTTTTTTTATTTGTTAGGGCTTCCCTGATGGCTCAATTGGTAAAAGAATCCACCTGCAACCTGGGAGACCCAGGTTCGATCCCTGGGTTGGGAAAAGCCCCTGGAGGAGGGCATGGCAACCCACTCCAGTATTCTTGCCTCGAGAATTCCCATGGACAGAGGAGCCTGGTGGGCTGCAGTCCATGGGCTCGCAAACTTGCCAGATGGACACGCTTCTCTTTCAAGAATATGATAAAAGCTCATGGAGGACGGAAGTACTCTGTATTTGGTTTTCCTAACTAAAAAGCACCTTCTCTGTTAGGTAATGGGTTGGGTACTGATGTAACAGATATACCCTCAAACTTAAGAAGCTTCACATCATTTACGCTTATTTCTCATTTACAAATATCTCAAGCAGGAATTCTAATGATTTAGGCAGCTCTCCTCCAAGTGCCAATCGAGGGGACCAGTCAGGAAGATCCCTTGGATGAGGAAACCATGACCCAGTCCAGTATTCTTGCCTGGGAAACCCTATGGACTGGGGAGCCTGGCAGGCTCTTGTCTATGGAGTTGCAAAGAGTCGGACGTGACTGGGTACACGCAAGCATTCAGAGATGAGTGAGAATAAACAGGTAAGTCGGATGTGGCAGAGGTGATGCTGTGTGACCTCTTAGGACAGCTTAGGACGGGTGATTCACCCTTTGCCCAGCTCTGTCTCAGGACGCGTGCTTTGGGAGCACCGAGCCGACATGGAAGCAGAGTGGCTACCCTGACGACACGTGATGGAAGGCTTACAGGACAGGACACTTGGAGTAAAGGGAGGAGCCTGAGAAGCTCACGTGTTCTCGCCCCCTCCCACCTGCCAACTCCTGAGTGAGCCTTCCGATGGTCTGAGTTCTGGGCTTGGAGCGGCCCCGGCTGAAGTTGGGTGGAGCGGACGTGAGCCTTTTCCTGTGTGTCCTGCCTGAAACCCTGACTCCGGATCATAATGCGGGGTTAATTTATGCCACTGAGTTTTGTGGCAACGTGTTCGGCAGTCATGTTACTTGGAATATATTTTTGTACTAGGAGTAGAAAACTGCCATCACACAACTGAAAGTGTGTCACTTTGGGACCACAAGAGATGCGAAAAAAGCTGGAAAGACCTGGAAGAAAATGTTAGAGAAATTTTAAAGGGCCGCAAAATGGCTGTTAGTTAATGTTTGATGGCCCTCAAGAAAGCTACTGCTGCTGCTAAGTCACTTCAAGTCATGTCCGACTCTGTGCAACCCCATAGACGGCAGCCCACCAGGCTTCCCCGTCCCTGGGATTCCCCAGGCAAGAACACTGGAGTGGGTGCCATTTCCCTCTCCAATGCATGAAAGTGAAAAGTGAAAGTGAAGCCACTCAGTCGTGTCCGACTCTTAGGGACCCCATGGACTGCAGCCTACCAGGCTCCTCCGTCCATGAGGCAAGAA
>NW_011495075.1:3053744-3085324 GCF_000754665.1 Bison bison bison
ATGAGGCAAGAGTACTGGAGTGGGGTGTCATTGCTTTCTCCAAGAAAGCTGCCAGTGAAGAATAAAGGTAAGTGAGGAAAAGGGAAGCTGAAGGGAAGCTTTTGGGAAGCTGAAGGGAAGCTTGGTATACAGTGGCAAAAGGTTGGCTAACACTGTTACCAGAGGTTACCAGGAAAATAAAGAAAATAAAAAGATCCCTAAGGGACAGGATGCTTGGTTGATGTCCAGCAGAGGACCGAAGGAGCTACCTGGCTGCTTCTTGCTGCTTACTGTACAGTGTGGAGGAAAAAGGTAAACTGAGGAAAGAGCTTTCAATTGTAAAAGATCATTATTAATCTCTCAGAGATTTGCAAATTATGAAGAGGTTCTGAGCAGAGATCAAATCCAAAATGTGGCCGTAAGATCTTTTATGGAGAAATATTTACAGCTGTGTCTCTGTATAATATTAACATGCAAAGCATGTGCAATCCGTATCTTTGTCTTCATCTCAGCAGGGTCCAATACAGCATCTCAGATGTGATAGCGTTAAAAGCAAATTGTTCCTTTTTCAGCTGTGGTATCCACAGCTCCATTTGTCCATCAATGCCTGTCAATCACTGGTTTCCATTGAAGTACCAAGGAAAGAGCACAGAAGCGAAGACCTAAGTCAACCAGCTCTTAGTCACAGCAAATTCTCCTCCTTTTCCAACCATCACTCATCAAGCACAAGCTAATATGAAGCCCTGGGGCAAGAGGACAAACACCCACCCAATAGTCTCTTCTACTGACACTGACAGTCAATCCTGTATTTAGGAAAACAGCCACACTAAGATGATGCAGTGATGAGACCTGTGCATAACTCCACTGGGGATCATAATAAGCATTATTTCATTTGGGAAACACAAAGAAATAGCATTGGAGACTCTAACAGAAAACACGAAATCTGTCATTATGATGATACTGATTAAAGTGGCCCAGGAAACATGAATACTCAATAAGGACAAAGGAGACTGAGCCTTACTCTTTAGTGCTTAAGCAGCTCACTGGTTATTTAGAATGAGGAGTGAAAATTAATTTTGTGAGAGTAAAACAATAAACTGTAAAGAATTCAGAGAAAAATGTATTTAGTTTCTTACCTGTCAGGCATGATATTAACATTTAGGCTGGAAAGAAAAATCATGTGTAAACCTTGCTCTCCGGGAACACATGGAGAAGCAGGATGAGAGATGTATCTGAGGGCAAACTCATGATTACCAAGTTTGGGGTTTTTTTCTTAACCCTATACTTGATTTTATCACCTCTGAAATTAGATGCTTATTTTCAGGATGGAGTTGCTGTTCAGTCGCTCAGTCCTGTTTGAATCTTTGCGACCCCATGGACTGCAGCACGCCAGGCCTCCCTGTCCATCACCAACTCCCAGAGCTTGCTCAAACTCATGTCCACTGAGTCAGTGATGCCATTAAACCATCTCATACTCTGTCTCCTCCTTCTCCTCCCACCTTCAATCTTTCCCAGCATCAGGGTTTTTTCAAATGAGTCAGTTCTTCGTATCCGATGACCAAAGTATTGGAGCTTCAGCTTTAGCATCAGTCCTTCCAATGAATATTCAGGACTGATTTCAGGATAGAGAGTGAATACTATAACTTTGTATTTCAACTACCTTAAAGGGTGGGTTGTGTGCACTCGGTAACTGTGAATAGTAAGTGAAGGAAAAATTACGTAAGTGGATACTCAGAGTGAGGAAAAGCCTGTGGGAAATGTCAACACTTAAAGGACAAACGTGGTACTACAGTCAATTCAAAGAAACATAACGAGTAGTTGAAAATATTAGAGAGGATACAGGAGAGAATAATCGGGAGAGAAATTTGAGAGCAAAGGAGAGGGTGATAGATTCTGTGCTGCACTTCATCACTAGGGTTTGCCAACTTACCATCTTGACAATTTATTTTCTATTGACCCTTATGTTTATTTTTTTGTTTTTTAATTGGAGGATACTTGCTTTACAATGTTGTGTTAGCTTTTGCTTGACCACAGCGTTAATCAGCCCTGTGTATATATCAATCCCTGCCTCTGAAGCCTCCCTCCCACCCTTCCCCGACCTGCGCCTCCAGGTCACCGGCGCGGAGCCAGCTCCGAGCCCCGGTGCTATGCAGCCGCTCCCCACCTGCTCGCTGCTCCACAGGCGGTAGTGCGCAGGTGCGGGGGCTTCTCTCTCCGTTCCTCCCCGCCTCTCTTCCCCGCTCTGTGTCCACAAGTCTGTTCCCTATGCCACTTTGGTAATTTTTAATTTCCCCCACTCACTGCTGCTGTCTTGGCACCGTCCCTCACCATTCTGCTTGTTTAGGCCACTATGCCAGTCCCCTTGCTCATCTTCCCATCATTATATTTTGGCCCAACAGGTAAATCCCGCCTACTTGGAGGAAATGTTTCCACTGAGTTCTGATTCTGATAAAACCAGTTATCTGGGAAGCTGTGATGTGTGTGTGTGTGTGTGTGTGTGTGTGTGTGTGTGTGTAGGCATGTGTGTGTGAGCATGTGAGTGTGTGAGCATGTGTGTATAAAAAGATACAGGTCCTACTAAGAAAGCAGAATGCAGAGTCGGCTATAAAGTTGACGCTAATTAGAAAACAGAAAACCTGGAGATATCACATCATTGGTCAAGTTCCTGAAATACACAGAATCCAACACAAAAATAGGCTCCCAGGTGCAGACCAAAGCTGTCAGGCAGCAAGAATATTTAAAATTCTGTAAACCAGTTAATAACATTCTTGGTTCACAATGTAATAAGGTAAACATCCAATGATATAAAGCTTGTTGAAAGAAATACTGAATTACATACCACCAGCTGTTTAGTGTTGTTAGTGTACAAGATGAAGCATGTCTGAAGATGAATTGTTCATTTCTTGCCTTAATTTCTCTGATTTCAGAACAAAAGGGAAGATGCCTTTATTCGGTATTTTCCCAGACTAATGCATCTGACAAATCCTATGTGATAAAATAATTGGAAAAAGCTTATGTTTTCTGGTGTATATCAAATTATTACTGGATAATTTACCTGTTTTCAGTAAGTACTACATTCAAGAATGTCTTCTGACCTAAGGTGTATAGATGTTTACAGGAGATTTATAATTTGCTGTCTAGTTACCATTGTTACCTTCCAACCACAACCGTATTACAGAAGATAAATCCCTGGAATAAAACATTCTGAAGGATCTTGAATATATTTATACTACCCTACCCTATGCTTCCCTGAAGGCTCAGTGATAAAGAATCTGCCTGCCAATGCAGGAGACACAGGAGGCACAGGTATGGTCCCTGGATTGGGAAGATTCCCTTAGAGGAGAAAATGGCAACCCACTCCAGTTTTCTTGCCTGAAAAATCCCATGGACAGAGGAGCCAGGTGGGCTACAGTCCATGGGGTCACAAAGAGCTGGACATGACTAAGGAAAGTTAAATAGAGCATATAAATAGCTGAAACTGAGATACGAGAAATGCATAACAACTCAAGGGGGTTAATTTGGGAAAATTACTACTGAGAACAGTTTCTTCCAAGCTGAGTGTGGGGCCGATGCCATCATTAATAAGTGCTTAATGAAGACTATAATTTTAATCCAAACCCCAAAAACCCTCATACCTGTTGTTGAGAGTTGAATAGAAGTGCTACATCTGCTGAAGAGAAACAAATCCGAATTCACGTGTAGCTCAGTCAGTATGAGAAAGTGAAAGAGTTAGGCCCTCAGTTGCTTTTGACTCTTTGCAACCCCATGGACAGTAGCCCCCGAAGGCTCCTCTATCCATGGGATTCTCCAGGCACGAATACTGGAGGGGGATGCCATTTCCTCTTCCAGGGGATCTTCCTGACTCAGGGATTGTACCTGCATCTCCTGCTTTGGCAGAGGGGTTCTTAAACCACTGAGCCACCAGCAAAGCCCTCAGTCAATATGGTGTCCCTCCAAATCTGCATAGCTTGCCTCCAAGTTAGTTACCTATCAGGGAAGTCTAATGCATGCTTATCACGAAGAATTATAACATTTAGGGGACCAAGTCTTGGCTGGAGCCTCCTATTGCTCCACACTGACCTGAGGCAGTGCTGTTTTCTGTATAACAGTAAGGCCACTATTTCATAATTCACCAAACTTCATTCCTCCCCTGACCCAAGATGCTAACATGGCCCCCAAAACAATAATAATTAAAGTAAATTAAACTCTAATGGTGCAACTTTAAATGTAATTTAGCTGGGAGGTTATTATTTTTTGCATATTGTTTTAACTGAAGTATAGTTGAGTTGAGCCGACATGTTATCTTGTCCATCTTGGTTTGATCCAGCATACAATCCATACCTTCATCCAATCACTGACAAAATGCCTGTACAGTCTCTACCAGGGATTCTTGATCTCCATCATTAAGGATCAACTTAGTCATTAATGATCAACTTCATTAATGATTGGCTTCATCCAATCACTGCAAAATGCCCATACAGTCTCTACCAGGGGATTCTTGATCTCCATCATTAAGGATTAAGAACTGATGAAAGGAAGTGGACAAATATCCCAGGGTTACCATCTTCTGGGAGGTGCATTTGATGAGGGCTTTTGGAAGGGTTATGGATGCACCATGACCGAAATGTGTAAGCATCCTCTGAGTTACTGTCAGCTGGGACTCCTAGGGCCACATCCAGAGACCGATGCACTGGGATTTGGAAAGGAACAAATCTCCCTTGCGATTGTGATGCAGGTGCCAGGGTGCCTCCCCGCACTGAGAAACAGTGAAGCTGTCACCAGCGCCAAAGACAAATGAGCTGGTTTCATATTCCAGTCCTGCCATTTATAAACATGACTGAGGACAAGTTAATTAGCCTCTCCAAGCATCAGTTTCCCTATTTGAAAAATTAGGTTTCAGTACCTAACTTGTGGTTTTGAATTAAGATTTAATCAAGATAATAAATATAAAACACTGGGAGCATAGTAGGCACTAATTAAAGTTTTTTTTTTTCCTCTAACTTACAAACCCAAGACATAGACTGTGGTCAGATTGATTGTCCAGACCCTTCTAGAAAGCAGTCTGTGTGGATCACAAACTGCTTAGTTAAATCAGTGAGGCTGAATGAGTGCAAAAGAGGCTCAAATCACGATCTCAACTCAGACCGATAAGTTCCTTATCATTGTAATTATTTATCTCATGAGTTTTTGAGTCTTGAAGATAATAAATTTAAAAATCACTAAAAGGCTTCCCCCAATGTCTCAGCAGTAAAAAATCTGCCTGCAATAGAGCAGACACAGAGACATGGGTTCAATCCCTGGGTCAGGAATATCCCCTGAAGAAGAAAATGACAACCCACTCCAGTGTTCTTGCTTGGGAAATCCCATGGCCGAGGAGCCTGGAGGGCTACAGTCCAGGCATTTGCACAAGAGCTGGGCACGACTGAGTGACTAAGCAGCAACCATGACAACAAAGCCTGCAACGCTGACATCAGACTGGAAGGATGTGTCAGTGATGATGATTTTAGAGTCATACCTAATAACACTTAAGATACAGTATTTCTTCGGTTCTACCATCTTTGTTTCCTCTAGGGTAAATGAAAATACCCAATTACTGAAAAAATATTGATCACTGCAACTCATTTCAAAATTGAGTTGAAAGTTTCTCTTAACATTATACAAAATGCTCATGTCTCCATAATTCTCCTCTCCTCAAAAGTACTTGACAGTATCTTAGAGCAAATTATCTGCCCTTAATACTGTAATCTTCCGAGAAAGCTGTGAAGGCAGAGAGTAAAAACAAATTATACCCTCAAATTATTCCATTGAGTGGATTTTGTGTGCATAGAATTTAATGAAGCCTCAAAGTCTTTCCAATCTGATATTTATAACTAAAATTTCTATGAATGACCAAAAAGGAAAAGAAAAAAACAGCTGTATTGAGAGATGATATCACCAGAGAAACAGATCAAGTAGTAACTATGATTCTCGTCTCAATGTTTGGGGAGAGAGAAACCGTGAATCTTTCAGTTCTACCCAAAGCCCACCTCCAAGTCAATGCACTCCCCTGAGTACATCTCTGATAAGACCATGTTTTGACAAAGTAAATGAGATCAACATTGCCTACCCTATCCATTTCACAGGAAAACTGTAGACAAAAACATCAAGCAGTTTTTTTTAAAAAGCAAGATATTGTTAAAAAGATGTAAATTTTCTTCAAATGTGTCACCTACCCATTTCTTGTTTGTGCTTTCATAGTTTCCTTTTCTGATCATAAATTGATATATGTTCCTCGCAAAAACAAATTCAGAAAATACAAAAAACAAAGAAGTAATACATAAAGGACCCTTATAACTCTACTATAACTCTACCCTCTTCCCAGAAATAAACTTTTAAACTTTAAAAAATATCTTAGTGTTTACCAATTGAGAACTCTCTTCCTTCCCCACTGTAGCAGGGACTAAGCAATTATTTCTTCAAGAAAATTAGAGACACCAAGGGAACATTACATGCAAAGATGAGCACAATAAAAGATAGAAATGGTATGGACCTAAAAGAAGGAAAAAGATATTAAGAAGAGGTGGCAAGAATACACAGAAGAACTATACAAAAAAGATCTTTGTGGCCCAGATAATCACGATGATGTGATCACTCACCTAGAACCAGTCATCCTGGAATGCAAAGTCAGGTGGGCCCTAGGAAGGATCACTATGAACAAAGCTAGCGGAGGTGATGGAATTCCAGTGGAGCTCTTTCAAATCTTAAAAGATGATGCTGTGAAAGTGCTACACTCAATTTGCCAGCAAATTTGGAAATCTCAGCAGTGGCCACAGGACTAGAAAAAGTCAGTTTTCATTCCAATCCCAAAAAAAGGCAATGCCAAAGAATGCTCAAACTACCGCACAATTGCACTCATCTCACACACTAGTAAAGTAATGCTCAAAATTCTCCAAGCCAGGCATCTGCAATACGCGAACCATGAAATTCCAAATGTTCAAGCTGGTTTTAGAAAAGGCAGAGGAACCAGAGATCAAATTGCTGGATCATTGATAAAGCAAGATAGTTCCAGAAAAACATCTATTTCTGCTTTATTGACTATGCCAAAGCCCTTGACTGTGTGGATCAGAGCAAACTGTGGAAAATTCTTCATGAGATGGGAATACCAGAACACCTGACCTGCCACTTGAGAAACCCATATGCAGGTCAGGAAGCAACAGTTAGAACTGGACATGGAACAACAGACTGGTTCCAAATAAGGAAAGAAGTACATCAAGGCTGTATATTGTCACCCTGCTTATTTAACTTATATGCAGAGTACATCATGAGAAACGCTGGGCTGGAGGAAGCACAAGCTGGAATCAAGATTGCTGGGAGACATATCAATAACCTCAGATATGCAGATGACACCACCCTTATGGCAGAAAGTGAAGAGAAACTAAAGAGCCTCTTGACAAAAGTGAAAGAGGAGAGTGAGAAAGTTGGCTTAAAGCTCAACATTCAGAAAACTAAGATCATGGCATCCGGTCCCATCACTTCATGGGAAATAGATGGGGAAACAGTGGAAACAGTGAAGAACTGTATTTTTTTGGCTCCAAATCACTGCAGATGGTGGCTGAACCAACGAAATTAAAAGACACTTGCTCCTTGGAAGGAAAGTTATGACCAAGCTAGACAGCGTATTAAAAAGCAAAGACATTACTTTACCAACAAAGTTCCATCTAGTCAAGGCTATGGTTTTTCCAGTAGTCATGTATGGATGTGAATGTTGGACTATAAAGAAAGCTGAGCACTGAAGAATTGATGCTTTTGAACTGTGGTGCTGGAGAAGACTCTCGAGAGTCCCTTGAACAATAAGGAGATCCACCCAGTCCATTGTAAAGGTAATCAGTCCTGAATATTCACTGGAAGGACTGATGCAGAAGCTGAAACTCCAATACTATGGCCACCTAATGTGAAGAGCTGACTCATTTGAAAAGACCCTGATGCTGGGAAAGGTTGAAGGTGGGAGGGGAAGGGGAAGACAGAGGATGAGATGGTTGGATGGCATCACTGACTCCATGGACACGAGTTTGAGTAAACTCCAGCAGTTGGTGATGAACAGGGAGGCCTGGCATGCCACAGTCCATGGGGTTGCAAAGAGTCAGACATGACTGAGCGACTCAACTGACTGAACTGAAAAAAAAACCTTCAATTGTACTTTCCACCTTAACAATCAAACTAGAGGACTTGAAACTTTTATTTTCTTAGTTCTTCATGTGTCTCAAATCTGCATTGGTACATTGCAAATCAGAGGCATAGTTGACTAAAAGTACATTTAAATTATAAAGAGCCTGAGACGAGGTTTATGTGATTTCCTGGATATGTAATTTACAGATCAATATTTAAAACAATTGATTACCTTATAAACGGTCAAATTAAAGTGGTCAAATAGTCATTTTAGTCATTAAGATGAAACTGTCAGATGAGCCCTATACTGATGACTAAGTACCTAGTGGTAATATTGTTCAAAATTACTGTTTTAGCTGCAAAATTGATCAAACACATGTAACAGATAGACATTACCATAAGCCACATCTATTTGTAAACACAGATCAATGAGGACCAGTCTAGTTATTGTAGTTGCTTGTACGCTAAATTGCTTCATTCCTGTCTTACTCTCTGCTACCCCATGGACTGTAGCCTGCCAGACTCCTCTGTCCATAGGATGCTCCAGGCAAGAATACTGGAGTGGGTTGCCATGCCCTCCTCCAGGGAATCTTTCTGACCCAGAGATCAGGCCCACATCACTTACCTTCTCCTGCATTGGTAGGCGGGTTCTTTACCACTAGCACCACCCAGGAAACCCATTTATTGTAGTTTAACCTGCTTGAAAATCAGCGTAGGAAGAAATACAAATATTTGCCTAATAAATACTTTCTTATAATAAGTGAAAGCTTGATATTTGCAGTTCATTTCAGCAGTTAACCCATTCGATTGATGAACTAAACCTGGGATTCAGGTACGCAGATTTTAAGAGCTCTGTGGTAGAAACGGCCCCTGAGCCCTCCCATTTTGCATCTGCGCCCCTGCGACTTTGTCACGCGCCCGTGTAGCTTTTCTCACTGAGAGCTGGATTTGGTCATGTCCCTTGCCACAGCAATTGGGATATTAAACGAGACAATACAGACGATGGAAAGCAGGGGCTTGCAGAGTGCTTGCACTTTGAAGCTTGCCTTCATTTATTGATCTTTTTTGAAATGTGAAACAGTCATATTAAGAAGCCGTGCTTTTTACTTGGACAAGAAAGAGCACACGAAACAGATAAGCTCTGGCATACCAGCCTGTCAACCAAAGACCAGACACAAGCCTGAGACCATCCTGGACCTGCCAGTCCAGCTGACTTGATCCAGTCCGGAAGAACTGCCTAGTCAACCTACAAAGTCATAACAAACAATGAATATTTGTGGTTTAAACCACGGAAAAGTAAAAGGTGTTCGTCATTCAGTCGTGTCTGACTCTCTGTGACCCTGTGGGCTGTAATCTGCCAGGCTTCTCTGTCCCTGGGATTCTCCAGGCCAGAATACTGGAGTGGGTTGCCATTCCCTTCTCCAGAGGATCTTCCTGATCCAGGGATCGAACTTGGGTCTCCTGCATTGCAGGCAGATTCTTTACCACCTGAGCCAAACAGGGAAACCACTGAAGCTTGTTCCAGTTTTGCAAAAGCTGATACAAACTCCTTATCAATTATTTGGACATTCTAACTTGTGATTCTGCTTTCCACTGATGTTTAAATAATCAAACAGCCACATCTTGAAATGATTCAATGAATAGCATTGTTAAAAATATTATGTGCTGTATGAGTTTTATTTTTAATACTGCTCAATATAAGGCAGATTTATGTGAGTCAGAGGATGTTGATGATGTAGGAAACATGAAATGAGGGATCATTTGCATGTCTTATATATTATGTTAGCTTCTAAATGTCAGAAGCTGAACTTCAGTGTCATCCTCCAAAATAAGTCCTGCATAAATACTAGTTCAAAGAGATGGTAATAAATTTTACATGAATAATTTGTACCATACCAAATAAATTTGGAAAATGATGAGTTGAAACAAATTCTTTATTGCAGAACTTCTTGGCAATTTCAAGGTGCTTATATCAAATATGACATAAAAATGAACTATGGAGTATTTTAGAAATAAGCTTAACTCCATGTCTTGGACATTTGTTGATATCTGTCAACCAATGTTAGCACATGCGCACACATCAGCCAGTGTTAGTGGCCACGCCCTGACTTCCCTCTGGAAAGACATTTCTTCTCTCATTTTTCGTGCATACTGTTTGGTGATGTCATTCCTCCAGGAACCCCAGGGTGGAGCATGAGGTACAGGCTTAAAACCAGTCAACTCTTGCCCTTTCCCAGCCACGGTGATGGGCTTGGATATGGACATGTGAGCTAGTCAGAGATACTATGACACAGCTGTGTTTTTACTGGGACTTAGGAGAAAGTCTGCTACTCTGTCATGAGAAGGTCTGAGGGTGTGAGGACTGGAATTGCTGTTGATATGATCTGAATCAAGCCAGTCACCTCCCACCCTGGATGCGTTGGCATCGTGAGCTCATACCATTTTTGCTTAAGTGGGTTTGGATTAATATTTCTGCCATTTAAAATGAAAACAGCCTTAACTAATAGACCACAAGTTTTTTTTTTTTTTTTCCTCACCATAATTTTAGAGAACTAATGTTTTACAGAACACTTTGGAAAAATCTAGAAAAAGTATGCTGCTGCTGCTAAGTTGCTTCAGTCGTGTCCAACTCTGCGACCCCAGAGACGGCAGCCCACCAGGCTCCGCCGTCCCTGGGATTCTACAGGTAAGAACACTGGAGTGGGTTGCCATTTCCTTCTCCAATGCATGAAAGTGAAAAGTGAAAGTGAAGTCGCTCATTCGTGTCCAACTCTTAGCGACCCTATGGACTGCAGCCCACCAGGCTCCTCCATCCATGGGATTTTCCAGGCAAGAGTGCTGGAGTGGGGTGCCATTGCCTTCTCCGAGAGAAAGTATAGTGGGATAGTTAATGCGTAAGTTTAACCACCTGCATCAAAATCCCATTTTTACCACAAACTAACTTTGTGACTTCAGGCATAATACTTAAGCTCTCTATATGCTTCAGATTACTTATAAAATGGGTACCAAATATAACTTGCCTGATGAGGATATTGTGAAGATACTGTGACTTAGTACATGTAAAACATTCAGAAAAGTGTCTGGCACATTGTAAGTACTCAAAACGTTTAGATAGAGAAGGTGTTGGATAGCAAATTCTAGAATCATGGGTTTCTACAATTTTTAAGAGGTAAAAACCCTTGGCAGTTTTCTGATTTGACATTCCTCATATGACAGTTGAGGAAACTGAGAACCGTGAGAGGAAATAATTTGCTCAAAGTCAAGTGAAACAGTGAGTGAATTAGGAAACCAGTCTCACTGTTATCATCCATGATGTTTCAATGGGGTTCTTGGAGTTTCAAAGCAAGAATTGATTGTTGGTGAGAATCCTGAGGCTTCCACTTTGCTAGAAGTTTAGTTTTCAGCTGTCGTCAGAATAAGACTCTCTGCCTAGGGTAAAAGTAGCCCTGTCTATTTGAGAATAGGATTCTTCGGGGGTCCACAATATCTGTGACCCTAATAGCTCAGGTCCTGTAGCCAGTATTTTATATGAATGACAAAATTGGTCTTAAGAATTTAAAATGTCTCTAGTAAGTGCATAGTGTTGAAATTAGGTGTTTGGGTTTTTTTTTTTTTTTCTTTTTAGCAATTTGCATTTTAGTTTGGTGGTGGTAGTGGTGGTTTGGAGAAGGCAATGACAACCCACTCTACTACTCTTGCCTGGAAAATCCCGTGGACGGAGGAGCCTGGTAGGCTGCAGTCCATGGGGTGGCTAAGAGTTGGACACAACTGAGCGACTTCACTTTCACTTTTCACTTTCATGCATTGGAGAAGGAAATGGCAACCCACTCCAGTGTTCTTGCCTGGAGAATCCCAGGGACGGGGGAACCTGATGGCTGCCGTCTCTGGGGTTGCACAGAGTTGGACACAACTGAAGCGACTTAGCAGCAGCAGCAGCAGTGGTGGTTTATGCCCTAAGCCGTGTCTGACTCTTGAGACCCCATGGTCTGTGGCCTGCCAGGATCCTCCGTCCATGGGATTTTCCTGGCAAGAATACTGGAGTGGGTTGCCATTTCCTTTTCCAGGGGATCTTCTTGTCCCCAAGATCGAATCCACGTCTCCTGCATCGAAGGCAGATTCTTCACCAGTGAGTCACCAAGGAAGCCCCGCATTTTACTTTAGTGTTTATATATATATATATAAAGAGAGAGAACGCTGCAGAAATTTTTCTCTGACTTTTCCAATGAAAAAAGTAGATGTTGAGTTGTATGAACTGTTTGTATACATTCAGTATTAGTCTGTTATTAGTCATATCATTTGTAAATTTTTCTCCCATTCAATTGTCTTTTTGTTTCATTGATGGTTTTTTTTGCTGTGCAAAAGCATTTAAGTTTAATTAGGTCCCATTTGTTTATTTTTGTTTTTATTTCCTTTACTTGAGGAGACAGATCCCCCAAAAAAATATTTCTATGATTTATGTCAAAGAGTATTCTACCTATGTTTCCCTCTGATATTTTTATAGTATTTGATCTCACAGTTAGGTCTTTAATCCCTTTTGAGTTTATTTTTGTGTGTGGTGTTAGAGTGTAGTCTAGTTTCATTCTTTACATGCAGCTGACCAATTTTCTTAGCAGCACTTACTGAAGAGACTCTTTTCTTCATTGTATAGTCTTGCCTCCTTTGTCATAGATTAATTGGCCGTAAGTGTGTGGGTTTATCTCTGGGCCTTTGATCCTGTCCCATTGATCTATATTTCTGTTTTTGTACCAGTATCATACTACTTTGATTATTGTAGCTTTGTAGTGTCATCTGAAGTCAGGGAATGTGATTCTTCTAGCTCTGTTCTTTTCTCAAGATTGCTTGGCTATTCAGTGTCTTTTGTGAGTGCCGAAGAACTGATGCTTTTGAACTGTGGTGTTGGAGAAGACTCTTGAGAGTCCCTTGGACTGCAAGGAGATCCAGCCAGTCCATCCTAAAGGAGATCAGTCCTGGGTGTTCATTGGAGGGACTTATGTTGAAGCTGAAACTCCAATACTTTGGCCACTTGATGTGGAGAGCTGACTCATTTGAAAAAACCCTGATGCTGGGAAAGATTGAGGGCAGGAGCAGAAGGGGATGACAGAGGAAGAGATGGTTGGATGGCATCACCGACTCAATGGACATGGGTTTGGGTGGAGTCCTGGAGTTGGTGATGGACAGGGAGGCCTGGTGTGCTGTGGTTCATGGGGTCGCAAAGAGTTGGACACGACTGAGCGACTGAACTGAACTGAAAAAAATGTTAATTTGTTCTAGTTTGTGGAAAATGCCATTGGTAACTTGATAGGGATTGCATTGAATCTGTAGGTTGCCTTGGATATTATGTTCATTTTAACAATATTGATTCTTCCAATCCAAGAACATAGTATATGTTTCTATGTGTTTGTATCAACTTTGATTTCTTTCATCAGATTCTTATAATTTCCTGAGTATAGGTCTTGTATATACTTAGGTAGATATACTCCTAGGTATTTAATTATTTTTTATGTGACTGTAAATGGAATTTTTTCTTTTATTTCTCTTTTTGATAATTCATTGTTAGTGCATAGAAATGCTGCAGATTTCTGTGTATCGATTTTGTATCCTGCAACTTTACAGAATTCATTGATGAGCTCTAAAAGTGTTTTGGTGATGTCTTTAGGATTTTATATGTGGAATATCATGTCACCTGCAAACAGTGACCGTTTTCTTCTTTCCTTAAAAGGTTTCCTAGTAATAATACAAATCATAGAATAGAATATGCTTGTTTCAATGCATAGGAAAGGTGGTTTCAAGTTACTAATGCAACAACCACCAGGAACAATTTTCATCCATTAAAAAGTATTGATTGGTGAGAAATCAGCCAAGGGGTGGAAGGCAGTGGGGACAGGTGCCTGTCACCCAAGTGGAGACAAAGGAGGTTGCATCGCTATCACCATTCGGACTCAACAGTGATCTTTCTTGTTCCTCTTGCTACTCTGACAGTGGTTTCTGTTAAAGATTTTCTATAGCCAGAGTCAAAAATACCTCCTGTTGTTGAGAATTGCCTGCTCTGTGCCCACTATGCCCATGACCATTTGCTAGTGTGGTATCTGAAGGGGTTGGCTCATTTCCAGGTAGATTATTACATCTGCTCTCTCAAAACCACTTTCAGCATGACACAAATCATCAATGTAATTCTGAAAAGTAAAAGCAACTTAGAAAATAGCAGTGTGTCGCCGGAGAATAGTTATTTATTAAATTTATTTTCTAAAAATTTGAGAAGGCTCTGGCTCCAGACTGCTAACAAGTTAATGGACAAAGATTTTCTTATGAAAGAGTTTGAGTACTAACAAAAACAAATAAATATTGGAATAAACGAATCAGAAAGTTGTGCTCTAATTAGTCTGGTGTTTAATTGAAAAAAAATTAAACCTATTTAGAGTCATTTGAGGGGCTTCCCTGGTGGCTCAGCGGGTAAGGACTCTGCAATGCAGGAGACACGTGCAAGAGACACAGGTTTGATCCCTGAGTTGGAAAGATCCCGTGGAGGAGGAAATTGCAACCCACTCCAATATCCTCACCTAGGAAATACCATGGACAGAGGAGTCTGGCAGGTCACAGTTCATGGGGTCACAAAGAGTTGGACATGAGTTAGCAACTAAACAGAATTGTTTGAAATTAAGTGTAGGTTTCCTTTTGCAAAACTGGAGAGAAAGATAAGAGGTAAGGTCCAGGCTCATAGAGCCTTTGACAGGCACACTTTGGAACAAGTAATCAACCACGGTTAATCTGAATAATGTCATTTGAAAATATGAAGTCTGTGTGGAAGTATAGAAATAATTTTTATTAACTCCAGAATAAGAAGTATCAACACAAAATAATTTCTCCATCAATATCAGTGTTCAGGTCCTAATGTATAAATTTCCTTGTGTATGTTTCATTAAGAATCCAGATTTTGGTTAATATTGAAAAGAAATCACTTAGATTAAAATTGTAGCAACTTGGACAATTGTACAAAATGTTACTGAACAATATTAGCTTTCAACTACATTTTGTCATAGTTGCTTTCTGATTACCTTTAACATTTGAACTTATGTAAAAGTTTAATAGTCCCTTGGACTGCAAGGAGATCCAACCAGTCCATTCTGAAAGAGATCAGCCCTGGGATTTCTTTGGAAGGAATGATGCTAAAGCTGAAACTCCAGTACTTTGGCCACCTCATGCGAAGAGTTGACTCATTGGAAAAGACTGTGATGCTGGGAGGGATTGGGGGCAGGAGGAGAAGGGGATGACAGAGGATGAGATGGCTGGATGGCATCACTGACTCGATGGATGTGAGTCTGAGTGAACTCCTGGAGTTGGCGATGGACAGGGAAGCCTGGTGTGCTGCAATTCATGGGGTCGCAAAGAGTCAGACATGACTGAGTGACTGAACTGAAAAGTTTAATGTTTAACATTTGTATGCTATTAATGTTGATTGAAATAGCTGTTTTTGTTCTGATTTACTGTTGAGTAGGTCTAGGCCAGAAAAACAAAAAGCTAGCTTAGGTATTCCACTAGGATGCTCTTAGCTTTTATTAGCTTCAGTATTGAGAGGCAAAACAGGCAATTTAGAAAAGGAAATAACATAGTTTCATTCCAGTATCTTAAGTTTGGAATCCTTATGCAGAATTTTAGCAGTATCACCATTAAAAACATAGGTCCACAGAGCCTAGGTACCAATTAGCCTGCAAAACCAAGCCTCCCCCTTTAATCTCTTTTACCTAACCCATGATTTAATCCCTTTCCATGTCAGTATTAGAAGCATAATGTCTTTGATCCTCTACTGTAGTAAAAATAGATGGTTTATTTAAATAAAGCAAAACCCCAGATATTTTGTTTTGGACTTGAATAATTCATGTAAAAATCCCATGCGTGTGTGTGCTCAATCATGTCTGACTCTTTGAAACCCCATGGACTGTAGCCCGCAGGTCACCTCTGTCCATGGGGTTTTTCAGGCAAGACTACAGGTGTGGGTTGCCATTTCCTCCTCCAGGGAATCTTCCTGACCCTGGGATCGTACCCAAATCTCTTGTGTCTCCTGCATTGGCAGGTGGGTTCTTTAGCACTAGCACCATCTGGAGATGCACAAACCCCACAGCTACTATTTATACCGGCTTCCCAGGTGGCGCTAGTGGTAAAGAGACAGCCTGCCAATGCAGAAGATGTGGGTTTGAGAAAGGCATGCCAACCCATTCCAGTATTCTTGCTTGGAGAATCCCATGGGCAGAAGAGCCTGGGAGGCTATCGTCCATCGGGTTGCAGCTATGTGACTGTACGGCAGCTTGGCATGCATGCACTGTTTATACAAAATGTTGCTATTTTTTGGAAGAAATGCTGTTTTTTTCATCTCTTTTAATGAACACGCATATGATCTTATTTAGACTTGAAAGAATTTCTATGAAAGGCAGCTGGAACTGATAGCACACAGTAAAAATATATGTTTTAAAGGGAGATATTAAACATATGGACCATGAGCAGAAAACACCCAGGATCCTATATAAGCTATCAATTCCTGCCTGAATCATTTTTGAAAAATAAAATATGATAGTTATTTTACCCTTAATATATGCAGGATACATTCAAATACCTTATTCAAGGAGGCAACGTAATGGAAAAGTTTTTAAGTCAGACACCCTTGGGTTGAATTCTAAGGCTGTCTTTGGCTGGCTGTCTACTTTATCTTCTATTTTATACATCCGTGTGAATAGTTGACAAATGGAGTGAATGGGTTGATCCAATAAAACTTGGTTCAAACGTTTTAAAGGGAAGGAAAAGAATGAAAATTACCATCAAATTTGTTCCTTTACAAGTCATTTGTATTTGTTTCGAATTGCAGTTGGACAGTATTCACTCTTGCGCATCATCAAAGTCAGTCTTGGTCCCCTGTCATGTTATCTTATGATCTGTGAACCATCTTTCTCGCGGATATGGGCTTGAACAGAAAGAAACGACGACTACATCGTGCTATAGTTGCACCATTGTCTTTGAAAAGGTTACTAGAACTTGTTTAGTTAATCCATCGCATCACAGCAAAACTCTAGCAGTGGTCAGCATATCTGGAGACAACAGAGGTTAGCACCGCGGTCGCAGCTGCAGGACACCAAGGTGATACTGGGCACGGCTCTACAGAAAAGCACCCTGCACCTGGCGTCTGCTTTGCCATCTTGGTCTTGGATGTTAGTTCTGGCACCTCTCATCACAGGGAGCATTGCTCCTCATTCTGCAATAAAATAATGATAATCATACGCGCTGGTTGGGGACTTGCTGAGATCAGGAGTCTTAAGATATTGTCCATTTTGAAAGTTTTCATTCATTCCTGAAAAGTGAGACATCACTGAAAATTGTCTCAAAACCTTTGCTTCACAGATAAGTACACATGTCTCTTTCATAAGGAAACAGATTGAGGTCATATTTAAGAGGTTAAGGATTCACCCTCAGCTATGCATTCAGTACTCTGCAGAGAAGAACCAATAGCAGAAACCAAACATCCTGACAGTGAGAGCCTTGCTCTGATGACTAAACGGATGCTCCTTAAGCTAACACCCTGCTGTTGAGACAGAAACAACATTGCACCAACATTTTGTGTGAGCCAGAGGTTGAATTGATGCAAATGCCATCACACGGTACTTTGCACACAGTAGGTACTAGATTACTACTGAATACGCTCCACCGTGCTGGAATAGGAAATGGCAACTCACTCCAGTGTTCTTGCCTGGAAAACTCCATGGACAGAGGAGCCTGGCAGGCGCCAGTCCATGGGTCACAAAGAGCTGGGCACGACTGAGTGACTGAGCACGCACGCACAGGCTGCCACTCCAGTGGTTCCCGGTCTGGCTGCATGTTCAGACCTGACGTCCACCCAGACTCTGGCGGGAGGACGCCTCCTGCTTCAAATCCGACTGCTGCTCTCGAATTTTCCTCACCCTCTTCTTTCCCACCCAAGCCTCCCACCTCTCACTTTTTCCCAACATTTCCTTCTCTGCCGAAACGTTACCCCATTGTTTTAAACACTCTCAGTTCTTATCCAGGTTTAAAGAAATCTTGCCAATCTCCCCACTGTGCTCTGTGTCTCCATCTCTCCGGTACCTCTCAAACAAGTGTATGGAAAGAGGATCCTGTTTCTATCAGCAGTTTCTCCGTTCTTAGGACCATGACCCCGTTTGACACCTTCGTTGTAACATATGTTTTTCCTGGAATAACCACTGCGTGGCTCACGGTCTCTGTCTTGTTCCTCTTTAATTAAAACTCCCCACTGCGGCAGCTAATTCCCATTTTGACCAGATTGTTTTAATGTACAAAACTTCATGATAAGTACCCTTTTCCTCTATGAGCCAAAGTCATTTGAAGGTCATACCAGGCCATTCATAATCTGACTTTTCCCTGCATTTCCCTTCCTAGAACTGCTTCTAATTTCCTGCATGATCTTGGTGAATTTCAGTCATTTTTTTCCCCTTAGTTTTCTTTCCTATGAGTGAGATTACAAAATTTAACAATATCTACGTCTCCACCTCAGGTTATTCTGAATATTAACATAATGGAGCATTAACAAAACTGGGTTTTATGAAAATATGGGTTAAAAGAATGTAACATACACATTATATATTACATATGTAATTATAATATACTAAGATTTTGCAATACTGATTGGATTCCTTAGCTGTAAATTTTTTTAATAATTTTATTTTGTTCATATATTGCTCATCTCTTAGACACATCACTGAATTTTCTTTCACCAAGGTCAAAACCACTACCTGCTCAACAGGGTCATGAGAGCAAAAATATTGTTTTCTCTTCATTTTTTCCCCTGGTAATTACCTCACAGTGCCAAAATATGCCAAATTTTACAACATTAATATGCTTGTGCCTAAAATGAACTACTTATATAAATATAGCTCCTTGCATTTTTTCCTTGACTTTATTTAAAACCTATGCATTTTCAAAAGAAAATGAATGAGATGATAGACATAAATAAAGTGCAATAAGATGAAATCGGCTTCGCTGGTGACTCAGATGGTAAGTAATACAGTGAGATGTAATTAAGGCAAGGGTGACATGGGTTTTGTTGCTGTTGTAGAAGTTTTCCCTGCTCACATGACCATTCCATTTTTTATTGCCCAATCTGGTGGAAACAACACAAATAATATCCAACATCTACATGGGCTAAGCATGTGACATTCATTGTCTTCCTTACCTGTTGCAGTGGGAGTGGTTACTTCACATTGTTCCCACTTGTCTGATGGGAAAACTGACTTCAGAGGTTATATATCTCATCGAAGGTCCTGAAGCTGGGAGAGGCATAATTTAAACTCAGGTTTATCTAATGTCAAAATATACACTTACCCTCTGTATATACTGCTTTTCCTAAATGTTTATTCCTTAAAGACAATGGCATATTTCTTGTATAGTCTGTGTGCCTAGCATGGTGTGAAGCACAGGGCAGGCAGAGAGAAGGCTAACCCAGGAAACAGAGCCTCAGAGATTTAGTTATCTAGCTAGAAAGACAGAGCTAGCATGAATGGCTTATTGGAAAAAAAACTGATGCTACTGTGTGCAGTAATTCTATGTAAAAAGCAGTGCAGATGCCCAGAAGGGAAGTCCGTGTTGATGGAGCCGCCCACCAGCCATATTTCTTCTTAGCAAGGCAACTTGCCATCAGCCCAGGCAGGATGGCTTTCTTTGACGCATCAGGGACATTTCTTTCCCTTTATCCTGTCACATTTACCCTTTCCTTCTCATGTGTTGGGAAATTTAAAAAAGCAACATCCTACAGCAACATCCCAAGAGGTCCTACAGAAAGAGAATCCCCGATCTAACAGCCACATCATCATTTAAAAATATCTGTACATCAGGTGGCAATGATTCACAGTTATAGAGAATATGCAATATTGTATTCAGCTTAAGAGATGAAAACTCAGAAAATGGAAGCTTCTTGGTTAGAAACACCCCGCTAAGAAGCGGCAGAAGAACAGTGAGCTGCATCTTCTAGCTCCACGTCTGATACTTTACTCCACACTAAACTCTTACCTTTGAGCAAATTCATTGCAATGCTGCTGGATCATAAAATGTATGAATCTGTCTTGTGTTGCTACAAAATCTTCCTTCCTTTGCAGAAGACCCTCTCTACTGTGATAAGTCTCTCTCCTCTAGACTCTTAGCAGCTCCCTATACACAAGCAGCTAATACTCAGACATTCCTTGTCCACCTGGAAGGTGGCTTGTGCATGTATATGGAGCAGTATCTCCTACGCCTTCAATAACAGCTGCTTCAATCCTGAATCATTGTGGGGTTTAGAAACACTGGATTCCAGCTCTTCTGCAAGGAGTTGTACCCTGTATAACAAGGGTCTAAGATATTTGCGAATTGCACACACAGTCCTCTTCCTTTGCACTGATTCATTGATCTGCATTTAAGGGGGAGGGTATTTATCCAGAACTGATAGCCCAATTCCCACCAGTTTTCTGTAGCTGAAACATTAATGCTCTTACCTGTCTTTTAAGTAAATTGTGAGAGTGTATGGTACAGTGTCCAGAGAAGGAGATGGCACCCCACTCCAGTACTCTTGCCTGGCAAATCCATGGATGGAGGAGCCTGGTAGGCTGCAGTCCATGGGGTCGAGAAGAGTCGGACACGACTGAGCGACTTCCCTTTCACTTTTCACTTTCATGCATTGGAGAAGGAAATGGCAACCCACTCCAGTGTTCTTGCCTAGAGAATCCCAGGGACAGGGGAGCCTGGTGGGTTCCCGTCTATGGGGTCACAAAGAGTCGGATATGACTGAAATGACTTAGCAGCAGCAGATGGTACAGTGTCAAAACCTCTGTAGCTATATTACAGGTATCCACGAAAAAACTTTAAATGAGGTTCCCTTTCTGAAATGAATTTGTTGTTTTTCTTTCAAACAGAGCCAGGTAAAAGTTGACTTGCATTTATTTGACAGTCACAGAATAAATCCTTTCCCATACAGACTTTCACAAGTCCTCATCTTCTTCTTTTATGAACCTAATCAAGCCCATCCATTGACAGAGAGTGCCCAGGTTCTGCTGAAAGTTCAGGTTAAGATTTTTTCACACATTTCAAAGCAGAAAGCACATGTTCTTTGGAATTTGACAAATGCAAAGTAAGTCCCTTCTCTGTCACAGTCAGCAGTCGCTTAATTTCTTTAAGGCTGATGACCGAAGATAAACTACCTTCCTTTCAGGGTTACATGAGGATTAAATGAGATAATATCCATTTAGCCCCAAGCTAGCACCCTTCTTGACAAAGAACAGAATAGGTTAAGCAAGCAGAGGATTGGACTCCCTGATGGCACCGTGGATAGGAACCCACCTGCCAATGCGGATTTGACTGTGGGATGTGGGTTCCATCCTGTCCTGGAAAATCCCACGTGCTGCAGAGCACCTCAGCCCGAGCACCTCAGCTGCTGAGCCCGCCCGCCCGGGAGCCCTGTTTCATAGCTGCCACCAGGAGAAGCCCATGCAACACAGCTACAGAGTAGCTGCCACTCACCACTCCCTCCCCCCGAAACCTGTCATTCAAGTGAAAATAGCATCCTCACTGTGAAACACCGCATAAGGGAAGTCTCAAGAGCCCCGTTGGAATCAGACTGTTGTGCGTCAGCCCCTACGATGTAGAAATTCGGGACCGATCACTGGGATCAAGCTAAGGTTATTTAAGCCTTGTATTATTTTCTGTGGCGCTTCCCTGGTGGCTCAGTGGTAAAGAATGTGCCTGTCATTGCAGGAGGCACAGGAGACTCGGGTTCCATCCCTGGGTGGGGAAGATCCCCTGGAGGAGGGCATGGCAACCCACTCCAGTATTCTTGCCTGGAGAATCCCATGGACAGGGGAGCCTGGGGGGCTTCAGTCCATGGAGTCTCAAAAGAGTTGGACTTGTCTTAGTGGCTAAACAGCAACAAAGTATTTCCTGTGATAGCTATAAAAGATTACCATAAACTTGGCTGCTTAAACACACATGCACACATTTATTCTCTTAAGATTCTAGAAGGCAGAAAGTGAAGTGAAAGTGAAGTCGCTCAGTCGCGTCCAAATCTTAGCAACCCTATGAACTACAGCCCACCAGGCCCTCCGTCCATGGGATTTTCCAGGCAAGAGTACTGGAGTGGGGTGCCATTGCCCTCTCTGTTAACAGCGGCTAGGCATATTATATTTACTTGGAGCTGGTATACTTGGTGACAGCCTTAGTGCCCTCGGACACGGCATTCTTGGCCAGCCCCCCAGGTAGCAGCAAGCGTATGGTGGTCTGGATCTCCCTGGATGAGATAGTCAAGTACTTGTTGTAATGCGCCAGGAGCGATGCCTCGCCAGCGATGCGCTCGAAAATGTCGTTGACGAAGGAGTTCATGATTCCCATGGCCTTGGACGAGATGCCGGTGTCCGGATGGACTTGCTTCAGCACCTTGTACGCGTGCACGGAGTAGCTCTCCTCACGGCTGCGCTTGCGCTTCTTGCCGTCCTTCTTCTGGGCCTTGGTCACAGCTTTTTCAGAGCCCTTTTTAGGGGCAGGAGCAGACTTAGCCGGTTCAGGCATGTCTATAATGACAACACCCAACAACACAGAAAAGAAGTTCCACACAATTTTTACCAGTTAAAAGCAAGGTCTTCACGGGCTGTGCTCCCCCTGGGGGTTGTGGGGCGAATCCACCTCCTGGCTCTTCTAGTTCTCCGTGGCCTTCCTGGTCTTGTGGTTGCTTTCTCTGCTTCTGAGTGAAACCTCCCACTGCCTCCTTATTGTAAGGGTACTTGTGATCACATTTGGGGGCCAATTAGGAAAATATCTAACTCCATCACATCTGCCAAGACCCTCTTCCCATATAAGGTAACATTTGCACACTTCAGGGGTTAGGATCAGGGCACTTTTGGGGACCAGTTTTCATCTTGCCATAAACCCCCAAGATAAGGCTAACACAGTTTATGTCTAATTTTATAACTCCTATTTCTGCTATGAACTCTCTCCAAAACTCAATACGACCTATGCTTCAGGGTCCAATTCAGAATCAATTCATCATGAAAATAACCTTGTTCATTCAGGTCCACCCGGATCATGGCCTTCGGGGTGATCCACACCTCCTTTGGCATTTCCACCTTTTACTGTTTCTTCGTATTTAAATAAGTTACTGATTTGCACAATAGGACAGTGTTATCAACCTCAATGGTTTCTTTTAAGGGTTAACCAAAAAACATATATGCCACCAAGAGTTAAATCTAGAACATGATAAACACCTCATAGAGTTTAATTTTTTCCTTCTATTAATCAAATCATGCCTCACATTTCATGGTTTTATGAGAATTAGTCTTTTCCTAGAGAGAAATTATTTCTTTTTTTTTTTTTGAGAAATTATTTCTTAATGATGTACTTTTTCGTATGTACTTCATTGTTTTCCTACCATGACTGCACACTGCTGAGATTAAAAATATTGAGAACCAACCGATAGATATCAAAGCGTTACTTCCCACCTAAAAAAATGATTCCTAGTTTGTAAACAATGGCATTTCTGCAAAACACCACTTTGATTACAATATTTTCTCTCCCGCTGTGTTTTCAGTAAGGACTTGTAAAGAAAAAAAATTCCAAGTTTTAATATTTCAGATTACATAGGATATTGCATAGCTTAATCAAGTACATCTTTGCACATCTGGATTGATCCATCTTATATTGAAATATTACTTTAAACTCATAAGAATACAATAATAATTTTCTTTCCAGTTTCTTTGATATTTTATCAGGATTAATATCCGTCACTGTTCTATGGCAATATTTGATTTTTTTTTATCGTGGTTTAGTTTTCCTATTTTTAAGGATGTGTCATCACATCACATTTTCAGAAGTATCACAAGAAATTCTCTAGGACATTTAACTGCCCCATAGAACGCTTGAGGCTTTAACCCTCAGACCAGCCGGGCGTGCTCTTCAGTCAATTTTTATTGAAGTATAACATCGTTACATAAGCGTGCATATGCCTTGGGCTTAGCAGGTAGCTCAGTAGCGTGAAGGATCCACCTGCCAATTCTGGAGGCACAGGTCGATCCCCAGGTCGGGAAGATCCTCTGGGGAAGGAAATGGCAACCCTCTGCAATGTTCTCGTCTGGAAAATCCCATGGACAGAGGAGGGTGGTAGGCTATGCCGTCCATGGGGTCACAAAAGAGCCGGACGCAACCGAGCACACAGGAAAGACACAACTGCAGTTAGATTACCTGGATATGCTTCGCTGCACGCATGTCCTCATTCGACATCATACTTGGGAGACAGATAGTGATTTTGCCAGTGGTTGTCGCTGTTGTTCAGTGGCTAAGTCGTGTCTGACTCTGCAACCCCGTGGACTGCGGCATGCCAGGCTTCCACTGTTACTGATATGTAGGGTATGAGTAGGCTTTTGAATATTTTGGTACAGAAATTTGGTAAGCATGCGTCTGCATTTCCGTCAGGGCAATCCAGCCCTGGCTCTGTGTTGCGTATACCATGAGTCACATGGTGTATGTAAACTCAGCTTCAGAGGACACCGCCTGGTGACTTTCCTGAGACTGTGTGAGTGTCTGTCTCATGCTTGCAGTGGACGAAGCTTAGAATTGCTACAGATCGTCTCCAACACCAGATATTGTCTGTATGTCTTTCCACCTTAGCAATTCCGGTGAGTTAGTAGACATTGAACACTGTAGTTTAAATTTGCATCTTGTCAGTAAATGACAAAGTACCTTCTTCTATATTTATGTGAATCACTTAAGTGTTTTGCTCATTTTCCTGCCAGATTCTCTGCCCTTTTTGTTGGTTTGTAGATGTTCTTTACATAGCCTAGACATGATTTTTAGTAGGGTAGATACCTCACAAATATCTTAGTTTTCTATTAATTTTGTCACTTGATGAACAGAAGTTCTCAATCTTTGTTAATTTTGAGCTATTTTTGTGTCTCATTTAAGAAAAGTCATACTATTT
This sequence comes from Bison bison bison, assembly GCF_000754665.1. NCBI lineage: Eukaryota > Metazoa > Chordata > Mammalia > Artiodactyla > Bovidae > Bison > Bison bison. The sequence continues at coordinate 3,078,835 of NW_011495075.1, forward strand.
CAAACTCCTGGAGATGGCCACTTACATTTTCATCTAAAACAGTTATCATTTTACCGTTCGTGCTTAGATCACAGCTACTTTTCATTGATTTTTGTGACTTGGGTGCACAGAGGTTAAGATTCTGTTTTTCTTTTCTGAAATGGATGATCAATTAAGGCAACACTGTTTATCGACCAGATTATACGTTTCCCATTGCACTGAGGTGTCACTTTTACGATAAATTAGGTTGACCTGTATATAAAGGTAGAAGTATTTTTTTAAAACTATTTTAGTAATTATGTCAAATATAGACAAACTTAAAGAATATAGTGTAGTAAACCCATGTTCCCCATCACCCAGCTTCAGAAAGCATCTGCTCGTGACCAGTCACTTGTCATACACCCCCGATCTCAGAGTGTTCGTGCTTCTGTCCTTTGCTATCTCCATATGTGCTTCCCAGGTGGCTCAGTGGTGTCCCCTGGAGAAGGAAATGGCCACCCACTCTGGTATGCTTTCCTGGAGAATTCCATGGACATAGGAGCCTGGTGAGCTACAGTCCATGGGGTCACAAAGAGTCAGACACGACTGAGCGCGCACACATGCATTTCCATATTTCTCTCTGAAAGAGAAGGTTTCTTTATAACATACCATAATATTAGTATGTTATGATCACCTAAAAACTGTTTTTGTTGTTGTTTAGTAGCGACTTCACTTCCACTTTTCACTTTCATGCATTGGAGAAGGAAATGACAACCCACTCCAGTACTCTTGCCTGGAGAATCCCAGGGACGGGAGAGCCTGGTAGGCTGCCATCTATCGGATCACACAGAGTCAGACACGACTGAAGTGACTTAGCAGCAGCAGTAGCTAAGTTGTGTCTGACTCTTGTGATCCCATGGACTGTAGCCCACCAGGCTTGTCTCTCCATGGGATTTTCCAGGCAGGAATACTAGAGTGGGTTGCCATTTACTTCCCCAGGGGATCTTCTCAACCCAGGGATCAAACTTGCATCTCCTGCATTGGGAGGCGGATTCTTTACCGCTGAGTCACCAGGGAAGCCCCACCTTAAAACTAAAAGCCTCTTAATACTATCAAATGTCCCTTTAGTGCTCAGTTGTTCTGATTTGTTTTAGAAATTTTAAAGGAGGTTTTGTTCAAACTAGAATTTAAACAAAGTTTATGCATTGTCAGCGTCTGACAGTCTTCAGTCCCTTCTCACTGAGGATTCCTCTTCTTAATGTGTGTGTTTTCCCCATAAGGTATCTGTTGAAGAAGCTAGTTCATTCTGTAGAGAGCCCCACATTTTGGATTTTGTTATTTGAAACAATGATTACTTTCAATTTAAACATGACATTCAAAAAAATCACTGATCTTTAAGACACTGAACCAAAGCAAGTTACCACCATACTACCCAAGTGAAGAGTACAATCTGAAATTTGTACTTATATGCCAAAGTATCTGGTTTTATAAACAGTTTGCCTAAATAAATGTCTTTAATGGGTTTCCATGTACCAAGAGTTTTCAGCCGTGGCTCTATTGACGTTTTAGACTGATGTTGTTAGTTGGGGGGCGGTTCCGAGCTTTGGGGGTGATCGGCTGTATCCTTCGGCTCTTTCCTCTGGATGCCGGTGGGAGCCCCCGCCCCCGCTCCAGGTGTGAACACACAAAACACTTCTTGTCATTCAGGTACTGCTGGTGCTTGCTGTTATCTTTTTATTTCTCTTTTTTGAGTTCTTTCACTTTAACTGCTTATCAGCTTCTTGAGAACAGGACCTGTGTCTTCATGTATGGAGGAAAGTTAGTGATCACTGCTCTGCCTTCTCCACGGGGTTGTTACAAGGCCCAGATGAAGCAATGCTCAGAAAAGTCCCTTTGGTGACTAAAGTCCTAGTAACAATGTGAACCATCTTCAGATCTTTTATTTATTGGTGTTGCCCCCCCAGAATACCCAGCAGGGGTCCGCTCACTACATGGAAGTTGACCCCTTCCTCTCCAGCCAAGCACTTTTGTGTCGGCTTCAATGTTTTTCCCACGGATGCTTCCTTCCCTCCTCACAAAAAGTGACCAACTTTTCCCCTTGACTGGATTCCCACAGTCTCAAGTTACAGGCTCTCCGGCATCATCCCCCAGCTTCACACGCTGCCCCTTCTCTATTTCTCACGTTCCGCCTCCTTATTTCTACTCCGTTTACCTACCTCCCACCCTCCTCTGTCCAAACACACCCCCACTTCATTGCTCTTAATTTATACCTTCCCCTTCCTTTCCATGAGAATCAAGTTTTATTGGACGATTTATGAAGGTCTATTGGTAGTTTTCTCTCCGAATCTCCTAACCTTCTACAGTCATTATGTGTGCCACATTACTTTTGAGAAATATTGCTGTCTCAACATAACAAGTCAGTTTAAAAAGTATAAACTAGACAACAGTCCTGCTCTGGAGAAGCCAAAGAGAGAGACTGGACGGCACCATTTCTGTACCAAGAGGTCAGGTTATAATGATGCCTCCATAAAGTGTTTCGAGACACGCAGAGGAAGCAGCATCTTTGCTTTGGGGTTGGTGATGGACAGCCCCAAAGGGGTGCCTCTGTTTTGTCTTGGAGGTGACATTTTACCTCTGGAAGAAGTAGGGAAGAAAAATTCCAGGCCCAGAAAAGATCGTAATTCTTTCCTAGAATGGAGGGTATTTGCTCAGATGGAGGCATAAGTTCTGGAGCTGAGTGGCTGAGATCTTGTTCCTCTGTGTGTGAAACTTGGTGGGCATTTCTCAGAAGTCCTAAATCTTACCTACTCTTCGCATTGGATTGGAGCCTCCGAAAGAGGCTGTCCGTGACGTCTAACGTGGAATGGATCTGACCACACGTGGCCCGATGACATCCCCACGCTGCCTACTGCTGTGCGGGCGGTGTATCACCTCTCCAGCTGTGTCGAGAAGGAGCAGCACCCAGGCTGCTTCGCTTGCCCCCAGATGATCAGGTTTCCGTCCTGGTCAGTTGATTGAATAAAGTGAATAGAAGATATAATCTGGAATTATCTCATACACTTGCTGCTTGCAACAGAGAGTTGTCAGTTCTGGGAGCCTCTTGAGATGGTGCAATGGGCCTTCTGCCCCTGGTGGTCATCAGAGGACAGACCCTGTGTCGGCTGGGTTTTATTTCTGGCTACGCTGTTTCTTTCTCCTCTCTTTCTCTCTTCCTCCGTCCCTCTCTTCTTTCCTTCCATCCTCCCTTTCTTCCTTTCTCTTTCAATCAGAGATCCGATCCAGAGGCCCTATGATCTCCCTGGCTGGGCTGTGCGGGGTATGGAGGGAACATTCTGAGGAAGCGTACTGGAGCCTGTCTATGGGTCTGGAGATGCACTGAAGCCTGCAGATTTCCCAGTAATTCTGCAGTAGACAGCCGCTGCCGTCAGCTGTCAGTTTCTGAGAAGTGCGGTCACCTGGATGGGGTGCCATTCCTTCTCCCACCCAGCGCAGGGTGGGGGGCCTTCTCAGAGCTGAGGACCCACTACGGCTGCTGAGACATCCGTGCCGGGGCTGCGGTGGCCCCACAGATGCTTCTCGGGAGCTTCAGAGGCAGGCTGACTCTTCACACCAGCCGACTTCTGGTGTCAGTTCATCTGAAAAGGAAGCATCGTATTTTAGAGCCGAGTGAAGCTTTCCCTCCTGTCGAGTCACAGCAGAAGCCAGCCCCCTGTAGCTGCACGGCTCTTCAGGGACCCTGTGCCAGGCACGTTAATTCTTTCCTCCCGCCATTTGTGATAAGCGCGTCTACGCCCTGAGAGGTCACCAGGAAAGTCCTTCCCACGCTGGGCCCAATTTTATCTTGTCCTCTCCTCCTTTTGCATCACCCCACCCCGATGTTGCCACCTTCCCCGTTCATCTGGGCATTCCTGTTTCCTAACCCCACTTCCTCTGACTTAGTGATGAGATCAATTACAGGCTGCAGGTCATGGCTCCCATCCTAGATTTATTACTCATCACCATATAACTTGAAAAAAGAAACAAGGAAACACTGATAAACGTACTTACAGATTTGTCATGTCCAACCAGATACTCACAATCAAAATATAACAAGTGCTTGATGAAATGCTGAAGGATCGGTTGATACGCTTTCCCCAACTTCTGAGAGAAAAGTTATATTTTGTTATTGGAGGATGATTGCTTTACAATGTTGTGCTGGCTTCTGCTGTACGGTGAAGTAATCAGCTGTTTGTGTACATATATCCTCTCCCTCCTGGACTTGCTTCCCACCTCACCCCATCCCAGCCCTCAAGGTCATCAAAGAGCGCCGAGCTGGGCTCCCAGTGCTATAATAAGGCCGCTTCCCACTAGGTGCCTATTCTACCCGTGGTCGTGTATATATGTCCATCCTCATCTCCCCATTTGTGTCCACACGTCCACTCTCTATGTCTTGTCTATACTCCTCCCTTGGAGAAAAGTTCATCTGTACCATTTTTTCTAGATTCAACATATATGTGTTAATCTACTATTCTTTTTTCTCTGTCTGATTTAAATTTCACTCTGTATGATGGACTCTAGGTCCATCCCCATACCTACAATTGACTCAATCTCATTCCTTTTTTATGGCTGAGTAATATTCCATTGTTTGGGGACCTAATTAAACTTAAAAGCTTTGCACAGCCAGGGAAACAATAAGCAAGATGAGAAGACGACCCTCAGAATGGGAGAACATTTTTGCAGAGGAAGTAATGGACAGAGGATTAACCTCCAAAATGGAGGAACAGCTCATGGAGCTCAACACCGAGAACAACAAACAACACAATCAAAAAATGGGCAGAAGACCTAAGAAGATCAAGATAAGACTTTTTAAGGAGGAAATTCTTGGTTTTCCTGAGTAGTTCTCTGTCCATAATAAATCTCTACTGCAGTCAGAACACAGCATTCCTTCCTTCACAGCTCGCTCTGACCAAGTTGAAGTTTCAGATCCACTGTGTGTGTAGTTTGACCTTCCTTGCTCAGGACAGGACAGGCATCCATGACATGAATGGGTCTTAAAGCTCTGGTTGGGCATCGGCAGACAAGGGCAGGAACTGGCCTTTTTCAGGACTTGACGGGAAGCCCATGGTTGTCCAGCCTCCACTTCCACCCCCAGCCTTTCTCATCACACGCCACTGAAATACTCGACCCGGTGGTGCAAGGCGTGTGGGGTCTGCGGTCACGGGGCAGAGGGTGATGTAGCAGCTGACTCCTCTGCTTCCTAGGAAAGACCCGAGCTCCTTGTTAAACAACGTGCCCTCATCCTGCTGGGCAGAGGCTGCAGGGCAGCTGGAAATCTCTCCTCTCGGTGTCACAGGATCCCAAAGGCGGCAAAGGAAGACCTTTCCACCTTCCTGTAAAAGAATGAAAGCTTGAAGCTTTGGCAGAGCCTAAAAATATCTTGTTACTTTTCAACGACACCTTTTTTTCCCTATGTCTGAAGCAGCAGAAAAGTAGCTGGAAAAAAAAAATATCACATTGACTGACCACAAAAAATGTTTAAGCCTTAGTAAATGAATATATTCTACTCATGGATTTATTCTTCCTCATTTTTCTGAAATGACATGAGTGTTAGGTAAACTACATACAGAATGAACTTCAAAATATTTAGACTTCTATTTTTTTTTCACATAGTTACTACACCAAAATAATTTAATATGCATTTGCTTGGTCCACACTGAGAACTGATGGCTTCAGAGATGGTGCTGGAAACAAAGTCAAGCTTGAAAGACATCGTCCAGATGCATGCCATCGCTTACAAAACCAAAGCCAAAATTATCTTGAAAATTACAGATTTGGTGGGTTATTTTTAGTGCCTGCCAAGAGGAAAACCCAGGGTTTGTACCGTAACAGCAGCGCTCAGTTTTCCCGAGCCTGGAATGTCATCACCAACCCAGCTGAAAATAGGCAGCAGCCTCAGGGTTGCCTCAGACAGAGCGGGCACTGCCCTCGGTGTGTGTGGACAAAAGACCACCTCTGGGTATTGTTGGAAGGAGCGGCTGCCACATCACAGACAGCTACTGTTCAAACTTTGCAGAAACTGCATGCAAGAATCAAAGAAATAAAACAACCATCCAGCAAAAACTTCACACAATACCACTTCAATTCCGATGGACTCCCAGCCTTTGACCAGGGTAAATAGGCTTCATGCTTTGCAAGCATCTGTATTTCTCAATTCAACCTATGAAACCCACTATTCTTTTCAAAAGTTTACATCATTTTGTATCTTTAACTTTAAAATATTGCAATGCTGCTGCTGCTATAAATTAAAATATATATATATATATATATATATTTGTATTTTGTATTGGAGTATAGCAGGTTACGGAGAAGGCAATGGCACCCCACTCCAGTACTCTTGCCTGGAAAATCCCATGGACGGGGGAGCCTGGTAGGCTGCAGTCCATGGGATCTTGAAGAGTCGGACGTGACTGAGCGACTTCACTGTCACTTTTCACTTTCATGCATTGGAGGAGGAAATGGCAACCCACTCCAGTGTTCTTGCCTGGAGAATCCC